>NC_084731.1:77992621-78048622 GCF_033978785.1 Entelurus aequoreus | reverse complement strand
ATTCTGAATGTGAATCATACTTTAAGGTAATGATGTAAAAATGTAATAACAATCCCTTAGGCATCTTCAGAATGGATCTGACTGTCATTTAAAAAGGTTTCCCTTTAGGAGGGCCTTGTTTTTTTGTCCCCATACCGTCAGAGGTCCCCTAAAGGTGGCTGTCTAAACAGAGCGATGTCCCCATTAAGTAAACATTGCCAGAACACACACACACACACACATCCTTGTATTTGTTACCTTCTTGAGACCGCCAAAAAATGCCTACCTGTTTAGGACCACCCTTTGTGTATTTACAACATTAATAATATACACACTCTATGCAAATATAAAAAGGTACGCTTTTGGTAAATTTTTATTTTTTTAAATTTTTTGTTTGTAATTGGTTTTTAATTTTCATTATTTACTTCAAGTTGTTACAGTAAGTCTCTATATACATATTTATTCCTTCTTTTTTTTTATTAATTTTGGCCAAAAGGGGCACATTTCAATTTCTTATATTGCAATATTGCAGAAACTAAAAGAATATTAGAAATTGTTCCCAATTTCATAAGAAAAAAGTCGACACATTGTGAGAAAAGGACTGCTTTTAGTTCATTTATATTTTTTATTTATCTTCATTATTTACTTCAAGTTATTACAGTATGTCTGTGTATACATCATTTTTTTTTATTTTTTATTAATTTTGGCCAAAGGGGGCGCATTTCAATTTCTTACACACACTTGTTATTTCATATGTTGACCAGAGGGTGAGCACTTTTAAAACCGACACAAAGACAATTTGAAAAATCCCTCCTTTTTGGGAACACCCTAATTTAGATAGATTTCACCACCAGGGGTGCAAATGAGACATTCTCTATTAGATGCAATGGTTTTCCGTATCGGGACCATGATTTATGTCATCACTTGTTCACCGGTTCTCATATGGAAGGTAGTTTTCCTTGTTGATGTCTCAAGAATGGAAGCAATACAAGAACACACACACACAAACACACACACACATTCTTGTATTTATTACCTTCTTGAGACCTCCGAAAAAAAGGCCTACCTCTTTAGGACCACCCTTTCTAGATATATAAAGATGTGTATTTACAACATTAATAATATATACATACCATGCAAATATAAAAAAGCTTGTTGTGAAAAATGAGTTGGAATTTCACAAGAAAAAGGTCACAATTTCACAAGAAAAACTTGGAATTTTGTCAGTATTATAATAAAAGTCGTCATTTTACTACACGCAAGTCAAAATTTGACAAAAAAAACTGAACATTTGTACAATATTATGATAAAAGTTGGAATTTTACTCAATAACAGTCGCAATTTTACAAGAAAGGCTTAACATTTTGGCAATTTTATGAAAAGAGTCGAAATTTTACTCGACAAAACTCACAATTTTATAAGAAAACTTTAAAATGTTGGCAATATTATAATAGTAATCTGAATTTTACTTGACAAAATTGTGACCAAAGTCATAATTTTACTCAAAAAATTTCACTATATTACGAGAACAACAAAAAAATAGGCAATATTGTGATAAAAGTCAGAATTTTATGACAAATGTCACCATTTTGCAGAAAAAGAGAAAAAAGACTGCTTGTAGTCCATTTATATTTTTTTATTTATCTTCATTATTTACTTCAAGTTATTACAGTATGTCTGTGTATACATAATTATTTATTTTTTTTAAATTAATTTTGGCCAAAGGGGGCGCATTTCAATTTCTTACACACACTTGTTATTTCATATGTTGACCAGAGGGTGAGCACTTTTAAAACCGACACAAAGTCAATTTGAAAAATCCCTCCTTTTTGGGAACACCCTAATTTAGATAGATTTCACCACCAGGGGTGCAAATGAGACATTCTCTATTAGATGCAATGGTTTTCCGTATCGGGACCATGATTTATGTCATCACTTGTTCGCCGGTTCTCATATGGAAGGTAGTTTTCCTTGTTGATGTCTCAAGAATGGAAGCAATACAAGAACACACACACACAAACACACACACACATTCTTGTATTTATTACCTTCTTGAGACCTCCGAAAAAAAAGGCCTACCTCTTTAGGACCACCCTTTCTAGATATATAAAGATTTGTATTTACAACATTAATAATATATACATACTATGCAAATGTAAAAAAGCTTGTTTTGAAAAATGAGTTGGAATTTCACAAGAAAAAGGTCACAATTTCACAAGAAAAACTTGGAATTTTGGCAGTATTATAATAAAAGTCGTCATTGTACTCAACGCAAGTCAAAATTTAACAAGAAAAACTGAACATTTGTGCAATATTATGATAAAAGTTGGAATTTTACTCAACAACAGTCACAATTTTACAAGAAAAGCTTAACATTTCGGCAATTTTATGACAAGAGTCGTAATTTTACTCGACCAAACTCCCAATTTTATAAGAAAACTTTCAAATGTTGGCAATATTATAATAGTAATCGGAATTGTACTTGGCAAAATTGTGACCAAAGTCAAAATTTTACTAAAAAAATGTCACTGTTTTACGAGAACAACAACAAAATTGGCAATATTGGCAATATTCACATCACATCACGCCTGGTTTGGGGATTATTTTACCAGTGGTGTGCCGTCAGGACCAGCAAGGCCTTCTCTGCTGGCCTAACATAACCAGAAATCATAATCATAATTAAAGATACAATCTAAAAGTATTTATATTCTCTTCATGTCATATTATGCTCTTTCCAGTGCTGTTGTTTTTAGTTTTAGTTTGTATCCAATCAGAATTCAGCTAGCTTATGTTGCCATGCTGTACCAAATCTTCCAGGGGCCTTCAGAATCAACAATGCAGGCGTTTGTGCACTCTAAGTGAACGGACACATACAGTTGATAGACAGTGGTGACAGCCAATCAGATGACGAGTTGTTGTCAGTAAGCCCTTCTAGCTGGCCTCACGTTGAACGTGACATTTACGCGTCCTGTGATTGGATACTCATCGGGACCGTTAGCGGATGAATTTGAGAACACATAGAGTTGATAGACAGTTGCGATAGCCAATCAGATCACAAGTTGTTGACAGTAGCCTATCTAAGTAGCCTGATGTTAACGAAACTGTGATTGGATACTCACTTGTCATTTCAAAGTGAGTATCCATTCACAAGTTTCAATTTAGCAGGAAGCAGGAAGTGTTGCGCCGTAGCCAGACCGGGATAGCAGAGAAGGAGAACAAAACGTTGATTAGGTGGCAGATATATATATGCAAGGCCATTTTCAAGAAGAATATTTAAAGAGAAACTACATCTTGTGAGACCATGTCGGCCAACCCTGGAAGCTTGCTCAGCTGTTCTGGCGATGAAATGGGGAAATACTCGCCATTTCCACTCGAATAAGCCGACGACGAGGGGTACTACTGGTTTATACGGCGTCAAATAGGTGCTACAAATTGTGAGTTCAAATATAAAATGTTTTCACTTTTAATATGTTTTTTGCCATTTTAATTTTGACAGTACCACATAAAATATGTTTTAATTGCTGATACGTTTTAATTGTATTTTAAATGCGCCAGAAAATAACCCGTTTTGTACACTGTTGATTAGCTTCTAAGCCCAGTAGTGAGTAAATATGTTTCTGTACAGTATTTCTCCAGCAATGGTCACATCAATTATGGTATTTTGAGAGGTAATTATTGAATTCAGACATCACTGAAGGCCTGCATTTTATTGTATTCTTTCGAAAAGGAAATGGTAAAAAAAACAAGGATTTCTGGTAATCTCGGGAATAACGCGATCTGTATTTTATGGACCCCAACGACCGCATTACATGGATTTTTGAGTGTATTTAATTTTGGCCAAAACACAGAATACAGAATGCCTCCAAAAAAAAGTTTTAAAAAGTTGTTTTGTTTTGTTTTGTTTTGTTTATGCGTGATATAGATAACCCACAACATCTGAAGCGCGACTGTACGTCGTTTCATTCCTGCGATCGCCCCGGCATGCCCATTCCAATATTATACATTTCTAAATGTCAAATCTAAACCTAAATCTTAAATCGAAACCTAAATCTTAAATCTAAATCGAAACATGTGTGTTGAATGTTAAATCAAAACCCTAAATGTTAAATCTAAACCTTAATGTTAAATATAAACCTACATGTTGAATCTAAACCTAAATTTTAAATCGACATCTAAATCTAAATGTGAGCGCTAAATGTTGAATCTAAACCTAAATGTTAAATCTATATCAAAATCTAAATGTGAGCGCTAAATGTTGAATCTAAATGTTGAATCTAAATGTTGAATCTAAATGTTTAATCGAAAGCTAAATGTTATATCTACATCTAAATCTAAATGTGAGTGTTAAATGTGAGCACTAAATGTTAAATCTAAACCTAAATCTTAAATACAAATATAAATATAAATGTGAGCACTAAATGTTAAATCTAAACCTAAATATTACATGTCAATCTTAAATCTAAATGTGATGGCTAAATGTTAAATCTAAACCTAAATGTTACATCTAAATCTAAATGTTAAATCTACAACTAAATATAAATGTGAACGCTTAATGCTAAATCTAAACCTAAACGTTAAATCTCTCGGGAATAGCGCGATCGGTATTTTATGGAACCCAACGACTGCATTACATGGATTTTTGAGTGTATTTAATTTAGGCCAAAACACAGAATACAGTATGCCTATAAAAAAAAAATTTAAAAGTTGTTTTGTTTGGTTTATCTGTGATATAGTTAAGCCACAACATCTGAAGCGCGACTGTACATCGTTTCATTCCTGCGAACGCCCCGGCATCCCCATGTGGACAAGCCCCGAGTGAGTCAAATGATGGGTTTTAGCTTAGTTCTAGCACCGGATGCCCTTCCTGACGCAAGCCTGGCCCGGAAAGACAGAAGCGTATAAAATTACACCACGGGGGGATCCTCTCTTCCGAGCGTTATAAAAGTCAAAACATGAGACGCATTTTCAAGTATAACACACATTTAGAAGGACTTGTAGTAGCCGGAAACGAAAGCCAAATAATGAAACTACACAGTTTCAGGGATTGTTCTCTGGTTGCCATTTTGTTATTGACCCTATGTTGCACACATACTGTAAGTAGCAGGTTACAGCTTGCATATCTTGACATTGTCCATCCGTCAGCCTAAAGTCCCTCCTACACACGTCCTCTCTTCTGTCAATTCTCGGAAGAGGCTCTGGAAAAAGTATCTTTGCCCAACTGTCCAACATCTGGCTCTTTCTATGTACAGTTGAAATAACTTGATATAAACAAACAGTATCTGGTCCCAAACGGTCACGAGGTCAAGCTTCTACATCCTGCAGAATGCATTTCATCAATGGGACTATGAAGGTCTCGCTCCACTTGTGGAAAAGAAGCACTTTAAATAGGAATATAAAGATTTTTCTGACCCAATTCGACATATCTTACTCTGATGGTTTATATTTAATTTAAGTGTCTCATTCTGTATTTTGTTCACGTTTTTGAAGAGGTACTCCTTCTTCCCTCTCATATGACAATGATGGGACCACCCTGCCCCCTAGGGATGGAGAGGAGAACTTGGGGTCTTTAGAAAATGTTGAAGTGAGACAATGTGGATAATGCTATAAATGCTCTAAAAGGGTTTCAATAATAACTTCAGTTAGTAGATTAAATTATCCTACGCAATGGTGAAAGGGTTGCTGTAAAGATTAATGATTGCAGTAAATATCAAAATGTCCAGTGGAGGTGCAGCCAAAAGAGATCAAATGGGCCATTTAAAGGCCTACTGAAATGTGATTTTCTTATTTAAACGGGGATAGCAGGTCCATTCTATGTGTCATACTTGATCATTTCGCGATATTGCCATATTTTTGCTGAAAGGATTTAGTAGAGAACATCGACAATAAAGTTCGCAATTTTTAGTCGCTGATAAAAAAGCCTTGCCTGTACCGGAAGTAGCAGACGATATGCGCGTGACGTCACCGGTTGTGGAGCTCCTCACATCTGCACATTGTTTACAATCTTGGCCACCAGCAGCGAGAGCGATTCGGACCGAGAAAGCGACGATTTCCCCATTAATTTGAGCGAGGATGAAAGATTCGTGGATGAGGAAAGTGAGAGTGAAGGACTAGAGGGGAGTGGAAGCGATTCAGATAGGGAAGATGCTGTGAGAGGCGGGTGGGACCTGATGACTAAAACAGTAAATAAACACAAGACATATATATACTCTATTAGCCACAACACGACCAGGCTTATATTTAATATGCCACAAAGTAATCCCGCATAACAAACACCTCCCCCCTCCCGTCCATATAACCCACCAATACAACTCAAACACCCGCACAACACACTCAATCCCACAGCCCAAAGTACCGTTCACCTCCCCAAAGTTCATACAGCACATATATTTCCCCAAAGTTACGTACGTGACATGCACATAGCGGCACGCACGTACGGGCAAGCGATCAAATGTTTGGAAGCCGCAGCTGCATACTGCGTTACACATACAAATTAAACAAAAATGCTTATGGCAACATTCTGGTTGCGTACTCACGGTACCGCGTCTGCGTATCCAACTCAAAGTCCTCCTGGTAAGAGTCTCTGTTGTCCCAGTTCTCCACAGGCCAATGGTAAAGCTTGACTGTCATGTTTCGGGAATGTAAACAATGAAACACCGGCTACGTGTTTGTGTTGCTGCAGCCGGCCGTTAATACACCGCTTCCCACCTACAGCTTTCTTCTTTGCTGTCTCCATTGTTCATTGAACAAATTGCAAAAGATTCACCAACACAGATGTCCAGAATACTGTGGAATTTTGCAATGAAAACAGACGACTTAATAGCTGGCTACAATGCTGTCCCAAAATGTTTTCTACAATCCGTGACGTCACGCGCAGGCGTCATCATACCGAGACATTTTCAGCAGGATATTTCGCGGGAAATTTAAAATTGCACTTCAGTAATCTAACCCGGCCGTATTGGCATGTGTTGCAATGTTAAGATTTCATCATTGATATATAAACTATCAGACTGCATGGTTGGTAGTAGTGGGTTTCAGTAGGCCTTTAAGCTCCGAATAGGTGGTTTTGGTCTCAAACCCAGGGCTATTCAACTGCCAGTCCGATGGCCAAATCTGGCTGAGTTCAGTTCAAAACTTGGGTGACAAACATTCCTAAAAACACTCGAGTGCTCCTGTGTGAAGGTGTGTAGTGAAGCATGTTTAGCTATTCCTCGTCCTGCAGGGATGATACTTGTAAGAAACTTACTTTATTTGTCGCCATGGAGTCCAAGATTAGTGATTTAGAAGTAGCTAAAACACGGGTGGACTTTAGCCGCTAGCTAGCTAGCTATCCATGTCATAAAGCATCTCTTCCTGAGGGTGTTTCAGTGTTATAGCTTCACCTTTGTCATTATTTTT
This sequence comes from Entelurus aequoreus, assembly GCF_033978785.1. Taxonomy (NCBI): domain Eukaryota; kingdom Metazoa; phylum Chordata; class Actinopteri; order Syngnathiformes; family Syngnathidae; genus Entelurus; species Entelurus aequoreus. Next base: position 78,041,248 of record NC_084731.1, on the reverse strand, counting down.
TTAAGCCAAAACACATCCATTCTCCCTTTTCTGTCTACACACTGTGTCTGCTTGTAAGTACTCCGTGATTGTGCGCTGCCGAACATGCTCCTCTGCTCGTAAAACCAACAGTGACTGCGGTTACATGGGCATTTCCAAACCTTTTTGGTCCCCTGCTGTTCAGTTTTCCCCTTGGAGGTCAATTTTCCAATTGTTAGGTTTACGGTGTTTACATGCGCTGCGAGAACTAGCGTATGTATGCCGTTTACATGTGAAGTAGGGGTCACTAGCAGAGAACCATTTCGGAGTCGTGATTTGGTTACATGACATCGCGAGGCAACGTGAGTTTGTGAGATCGGGGTGGTGCCGCCAGGTTATGGTCCTTCCAGTTCCAGAAACAAACAAACAGAAGAAGAAGAAGAAGGAGGAGGAGGAGGAAGACAATAACAACAACAAACACGGCAAATATGGATGTTGCAATACGCGCCATAATGGTAAGTTCTTTCAGAATGCTAAGGCAGACCGTAGTCTCCTCGTCACACCAGTAACTGACTTGCTCGCCATGCTGTTTGTTTGTATTTCTCCTTCTTCTTCCTCGATCTCATGTCTCTCCCGCCCCGCTTTTGAAGTGTCACTCCACCGTAAACGTGATGACGTTCCGTCGGACGTCAGAGTAAATAGGTCTCGGGTGTATGTAAACATGCGTGATTAAGCGGTTGTGGACAGGCGTACCCCAGCAGTCCAAGACGGTTCATCCGCCCATAGGTTGATTTGACGCGTTTACATGTGCAGAGCAAACCTTTTTCCCGAGGGGAAACTGAACAGCAGGGGACCAAAAACATTTGGAAATGTGCATGTATATATATATATATATATATATATATATATATATATATATATATATATATATATATATATATATATATATATATATATGTGTGGGAAAAAAATCACAAGACTATTTCATCTCTACAGGCCTGTTTCATGAGGGGTTTCCTCAATCCTCAGGAGATTTCCTGAGGGGTTTCATGAGGAAACCCCTCATGAAACAGGCCTGTAGAGATGAAATAGTCTTGTGATTTTTTTCCCACACATACATATTACGCTCTACCACGGTATCGAGCACTATTTTTTGGATAATCTAATTAAGACATATATATATATATATATATATATATATATATATATATATATATATATATATATATATATATATATATATATATATATATATATATATATATATATATATATATATATATATATATATACTTGCAGTGTGTATATAAAACTTTGTATGGAGGGTTTTGAAGTTGTTTTAGTGGGCTTTGAAGGCTCCAATTAGATAGTACTTTATTGATTCCTTCAGGAGAGTATGTATATATATATATATATATATATATATATATATATATATATATATATATATATATATACCGTATATTAAAATGTTTTAAAATGTGATATCGGAAATTATCAGTATCGGTTTCAAAAAGTAAAATTAATTACTTTTTAAAACGCCGTTGTACGGAGCGGTACATATCCGGTAAAACACGGATATAAACCCAGTCAGCAGCCCCTCCCCTCTCCCCTCTCCCACACACAACACAGGAGTTGACGACTGCAGCATGAGAGGTTTACTGGCGACGCTTGATGACCTCATCAAACCGCCGCGAGTGGAGCATAACAACAACAAGAGTGTGTTGTTGCCGGTGCTGTAGCCGTGGCTAACAAGCCAGCTCGCTCGATGACTGACTAACGACACCATGTCTATGGTTTGGGATTATTTTAAAGTGTGTCTGACGGATAAAAAACGGACAATTTGCAATTACTGCAAAAAGTTGGTTATGCGAGGAGGAACCAAGACGTTTTCCTTTAATACGAGCAATTTGATCTCCCACCTCTTCAAGAATCATAAGGAGATACACGATGAATACAAGAGGAAGATGGATGAAAAGCAAACACAGAAAAAAGACTCAGCCGAGAAAAAACAAAAATACAACAAAAACCACCCCGGGGCGAAAGCTCACGTTGTGGTCAGGGACAACGCACGACGGTGGAGTTTGGTGTGGATAGTCTGCCCTGCATGGCGCACACTTTGCAGCTTGCAGTGAACGGAGGTGCCCTGTCTCAACGCAGCATTTCAGAAGCTCTGGCTGACGGCTAGGCCACTTCAAGCACTCACCACTAGCTTGCAGCACATTTGTGTTACTCATACAAATACGTTAGAGCAGCGCAGATTGAGCCCAGTTTATAATGTCCTGTTATACAGTATGCCAGGCAGTCTTGCACTAAATGAGGACTATGTTAAGTTTACTTTATTACTCTGGACTGAAGCTGTGTGCCTTCATTGTTTTTGTAGCTGTTGTTTTGAGGCATGTTTAAAAAAAATTAAGAATAATGCACTTTCTTAGACTTAGACTTAGACTTAGACTTAGAGTTTGAGAAAGTCAAAGTATAGTATTTCCCATAGTTGTGGTGGGTATCAGGATTATCTCAGGGAGAGCATATCCCAAATTCCAAGCTGCTGTTTTGAGGCATGTTAAAAAAAAATAATGCACTTTGTGACTTCAATAATAAATATGGCAGTGCCATGTTGGCACTTTTTTCCATAATTTGAGTTGAAGTTGTTCTCTTATTTTGGAAAACCTTGTTACATTGTTTAATGCATCCAGCAGGGCGTCACAAAAAAATTAGGCATAATAATGTGTTAATTCCACGACCGTATATATCGGTTTTAGTTGATATCGGAATCGGTAATTAAGAGTTGGACAATATCGGAATATCGCATATCGGCAAAAAAGCCATTATCGGACATCTCTAATATATATATATATGTGTGTGTGTTCTTGTATCTCATAATGATTAGGAACAATAGGCAAAATTCCTAAAAAGTGCTGTTCCCCCTTAAGTCCTCTCCTTTTTGGCAGTTACACATTTGTTGCGTAATGTGATTAAGGTGTTGCTGTAGCTTGTTTACTTCAGATACAGTCAGCAGTCAATCGTTCAACTTTAGTTATACTAGTGGTGTTCCTCAAGGTTCCATTTTAGGTCCTCTCTTTTTTCGTTATTTGGGCTAAACTGGTTCAGTTCAACAACTTTTGAGAGCAACATTTTTGCAGCAGGTTCTTAAAAAATGCTGTCATAGAGGGTATCATTGACTTAGCTTTTTTTTTTCAGAAGGTCCTTAAAGACCGCAGAGCGCTCCTGTAACTGACAAAATAAACAGAACACAATGGACGCTGGTTCTCCGGAATATACAAAATAAGACTAATAATAAGAACCCCGGTCCATAGCTTTCTGGAAATGTGGCCCCCAATATAATTTAGTTGAAAACCCCTGCTCTAACCCATCAGTCTCATCTGTCATCAGCTCCTTGAAGGGTCATTCTGCTCCAAATTCTCAACAGGATGCTTTTTTATTACCATCTCCAATTCATTGTTTAGTCATACTTTTGTTTTTTCTTAATCCAAATCTCTATACCTCTTTTTTTCTCCCTCGCAACCTCTCTACATCTCCCCCCCTAGGGGTGAGTGGGTAGGATGCGACTGTTAGAGTCATAACAAGTCGGTGGAAACAGTCGGACACGGAAGTCGGCCCTGTGGAGGCCTTGCTGCTCCGCCCACCCTATGATGACTTTACAATGAGACGTAAGCTCTTGGGTTCGCGAAGAACACGCAAGATCGGTCGCACAACGGCGGCAAGTTTGAACCGTGCGTTTAAAGGCGCATTAAAAGTGTATCCATGGAGTCATTACTCCCACGCCGCAGGTCGGAGGCCTGATGGGATCTCAAGCTTCCTTCCTCTGGGAAAACAAAAGCCTACTGACGAGCTCAGCAGGCCGCAGGAGCCTCCGCCATCCGCCGTCGTATCCCGGTTACCTCGCTAGGGCCGTCTGACCATCTGTGGGCTACTTTATTACTTAAATAGGCGTCCGCAGCAGTATGGGGTCAAAGTTCAGCTGATGAAAATATCATTTGGTTAAAAAAAACAAAACACATACAATCAAATAATGGCATTAGCAGGGAAATAACATGAATATGTAAGATTTTTCCATCCGGTATTCATTGAGGCATTAGTAGACTCTGCCTTTAAATACATCTTCACAGTGTACATTTATGCTGGACACTCCAAAGTCAAATGCTTTGAAGGTGCTACAATTCCAAAAACAAAACTAAATGGTAGGGATGCATATCGTTAGGATTTTGTCGATACCGATATTAATCAGTACGCTAATCGGAACTATATCTAGTTGGTGCAGATAAAATCCCAATAACATGGTAATTGGGATTTGTTATATATTGTATATAATATATACAAATATAATATGATATAATAATATAATATATCAGTATATATCATATACTATATATATAATATGTAAATATTATTATATTTTATATTGCTACTATGGTACATTTTTAGTCTCCCTTATACCTGCGTTATATTTTCCATCCTTACCCTTTCCATCCTTTGTAACTGAGCTACTGTGTGGAACAATTTCCGGTAACACTTTAGTATTGGGAACATATTCTAAGTAACAAAGACTTAATTTAGAGTTATTTGGACACTTGGGGAACATATAAGGGTTAGGGTTAGGGTTACTAATAAGCAATGATTCTGAGGTTATTGAGGGAAGACTCTTAGTAAATGGCTTACTGGTTGTATAATAAGGCCATGCAGAATAAGGCATTAATAAGTGCTTAATAATGACTAATTAAGACCCAATATGTTACTAATTTGCACGTTAATAAGCAACTAATTAATGGTGAATATGTTCCCCATACTGAAGTGTTACCCAATTTCCCTTGTGGATCAATAAAGTTTGTGTAAGTGTAAGTCTAAGTCTAAAAATGTGGAGAAATGCATTTTTTATTACCATTTTTATTAGCACAAGAGGTTGTACACCACCAACATCATGTAACATCTCACAGCAGGGAAGTCTTTTATGAACACCTGCTTTTAAAGTGTTAAACAAGTCAACTATGTTTGCATTGCAAAGTGCAATGATGTTGTTATGTCATCATTTTGTAAAGACCACACAGATCCATCACTTAACTACAATTACACTCAGCTGGAAAAATTATATATGTATGGAATTTGTGTGCAGAGCACAGCCCTTTACATGATACATCATATAAAATATATTATATAAATCAATACAATCAATTAGTATGTTAGGTCGGTGTGCATTTTGTAACAACAGGAATTATTATATATGTGTTTATGTTGCACACGGACGTATTTGATTGAAGGACCGTAGGCCATATTGAGTATTGGCAGCTACCGATGTGTCTTCACTTTTCTTATTTGCGTGCGTGACATTGAGGGACTTTTGAGAAGGAAACATTGTTGTGTTACAAACTTTTGTGTGGTGTTGCTTCCTTATTTGTGATTACTCCAAGCGGACATTTTATGCGTAGTGGCGGCAGCAAAAGTGAAACTGACAGCGTGTCATAATCACGACGGTCAGCTGGATTTAAAAAAAATACTGATTGCCGTCCAGCATTGGCGTTGTTAGGCCTATTTTAGGGGGGCTCAAGTCCCCCTAAAATGTTCTTAAGTCCCCCTAAATAATTTGGTGTTAAAAAAAATAAAAATATATATATTTTATTTATTTTTTTTTTTTATTTTTTTTTTTTACAAATACATGCCGACATATTCATTATAAAGTGGCCCGAATATGAGTTTGAATAAATAATCATATAACCTGTCATTATTCACTCAGTTTCCCCTCACTTCATAGTGTAAGGTAGAGAGCCCCTTTAGTGCGTCGGTATCCAATCCATTCCACTTGTTCATATAGAAAATGCCCACATCACTCAAAATCCAGTCCGCATTTTCTCTGCGACCTTGCTTGCGGTCCTGCAGGTGTACGAAGCACATTAGCACACAGCACTGCAGAACAAGAACCTTGTGTCTGCAATTGTAAATAATTTAGTCTTTAAGTTTTGTGTTTCTTGTAGAATCTATATAAAGTAATATACATTAGCCTATTGTTAAAATAATGAAAACAACATCATTAAATGTATTTGTTTTATTGTATTGTTACATTAATAGCTGTTGTATTATTATAGGATGGCTTGTTAAACATTTCATAGGATTTTCAGAGGGTGGAAAAACCAAGACATTTAATATAAAATGTAAAATGAATAAATACATAAAAAGAAAAAGAAAAAAAATTGTTAAAAGCCATCGTCCCGGGGAGCATTTAATTTCGTCCCGTGCATTTTTTTTACCGTCCCCGGGACGACGGGACTACGTTAATCTCAAGCCCTGGAAGTTACATTTTATTGTTTACATTATTTGTTTCAGCATTGCACTTTGAAGATGGTCCCTCAGCTATATATATATATATATATATATATATATATATATATATATATATATATATATATATATATATATATATATATATATATATATATATATATATATATATATATATATATATATATATATATATATATATATATATATATATATATATATATATATTATATACAAGCCAAATTATCCTGATCCAGATATTACTTTAATTCAAGTAATTAAGTAATATTTCCAGGGCTTGTATTTACAACCATTTTAGTCACATATGTGTCCAAAATGTAATTTGTGCAACTTCAAAATATTTGGGAACAAACAATTATTGTATTGTGAGCTAAAGTCGTGGCATTAGCCTCTATGTTGAGAATTAATAACATAGAGGCTAATGCCATGACTTTCATTGTGTTTCAGTGTATCTTGAAGGATCATGCAAGTAATTGTTTCTTGCTGATGCTGTAAACAAAATGTCACTGTGCAAACCCATGTTTGTTGTTGTACTGAACACAGATTGAAAATAAACCGACTGAAATAATAATAATAACAATGATTAATTTCTAAGTCTTTGTTAGCCGTTTATGAAGTTATGTGCTCGTGCGCTACGTTCGCTCGCATCCTGTGCATCTCCTGGGGGCTAAGCCCCCCCTGTCCATAAAAGCTAGTGACGCCCCTGCCGTCCAGAATCTAAACGGTCTTCCTGGACCGACCCAATTAGGAATCGTACCAAAATAATACTTGGTATACATCCTAAGTAGCAAGTTTTTGCCTTTTTTTACTCAAGAAACAAACATAGAGCGGCCGTGCAAGCAACTTGAGGGTTCCAGGTTCGATCCCCGCTTCAACTATCTTAGTCACTGCCGCTGTGTCCTTGGGCAAGACACTTTACCCATGTGCTTTACCCACACTGGTTAAAATGTAGCTTAAAGATGTACAAAATGGGTTTCACTATGCAAAGTGCTTTGAGTCTCTAGAGAAAAGCACTATATAAATATAATTCACTTCACTTGACGAGCTGCAGCCAGCTTCTGCGCCATGCAGCCACAAATGACAAAAATGTGTCCTTTAAAATATTGAGAGGCTGCAGATGCTGTGTTTGACATGTTTCAATGTGTTTTGTTTAGTCCTGACTCAACATACTGCACGGTTGAACATTACTTTGATACACAGACATACCGTATTTTCCGGACTAGTGAGCGCACCAGTATATAAGCCGCAGATATATACGTTGCGAAATGAGTTATTTACACAGAAAGATTCTGTAAATGTTTATTTACATACCTTAATTGTTTCTGTGTCTGTAACACTGCAGTAAAACGTCTGATCAGACAAAACAGAAGTCATCGTCATGGACCCAGTAGCTGCGGAAGCTGGCTCTCCAATCAGCTAAACAGACTCAATAACTCCACGGTGACGTCTTGTTGAGTTTACAGAGGAATTTGTGAAACTGAAACAATAAAAAAAGAATGCCTTTGTAAGTCAATTATACTAACACGGACACTCGGAAATGTGTTAGCATATTAGCTCATGCTAACTACGCTAGTTTCAGTACGATAGCACGTACAACTATACATGAAAACATTCCTACAGACATCACACATGGAATGGTTTAGTAAGTATAAACCTTTTTTGTTATATTGTAAAATTTACAACTGTTGCTTGGAGTGATGAATGAAGAATTCATACGAGTAGAAACGCTATGGATGGCTAGAAGACTTTGCGGCACTGCGGTTGAAAAAAAAAAAACCTTGACCGGTAAAAGGATGGACACCGCAGCACCTGCCGTGAGCAAACTTGTCCAAAAGATGGCGCCATAGCACAAACTATAAAACACCTACTCATTGTATTTGCTTGTTTTTGTTTTGTTTTGTTTTTTTATGGCCGTCAGCAAAGAAAAATCTATAGATTAGCCTCACTGTCTTATAAGTCAAAGGGTTCAAAGTGTCAGAAAAAAGTAGCGGCCTATAGTCCGAAATTTACGGTACATCCATCCATCCATCCATCCATCCATCCATTTTCTACCGCTTGTCCCTTTTGGGGTCGCGGGGGGTGCTGGAGCCTATCTCAGCTGCATTCAGGCGGAAGGCCACCTCATCGCAGGGCCAACACAGATAGATACGGTACATATTAGACTAAAATCATCAATAAAATGGTAGTTTATCTTTCCATTATTTACCGGACAGCACGGTGGAACTGGGGTTAGTGCGTGGGCCTCACAACACGAAGGTCCTGGGTTCGATGCACCTGGGGATAGGTTGATTGGCAACACTAAATTGGTCCTAGTGTGTGAATGTGAGTGTGAATGTTGTCTGTCTATCTGTGTTGGCCCTGCGATGAGGTGGCGACTTGTCCAGGGTGTACCCTGCCTTCCGCTCAAATGCAGCTGAGATAGGCTCCAGCACGCCCCGCAACCCCGAGAGGGACAAGTGGTAGAAAATGGATGGATTATTTATTGTGGAATAAATTGTTTCAGAATCTGAGAAGTCAGAAGACTGCCAACACTGTTTGGCCTTAACCGTTCCATTGTTGTTAGAAAAACAATACGGAGAAGTTGCCTTTGTTTGCGGTTTGTGCAACAGGATGCACAAACAGCAAGTAAACATCTGATCTGTCGACAAGCCGGCAACTCGATTGCTCAGCAGTTTCTCAAGGACAGGGAGTTAAAGGATTCACTACCCCTGCTGCTTTTTCCACCTCTTTCTTGGAGCGGTGTTTAAAGAACACGGCGCTTAAATTCGCTCCGTCATGGTTCAAGTTGTGCTCGTCTTCCTTTTCTCCCGACACGTGTTGCGGGCTCGGACTATGTTAAGCCAACCCAAACATTTAGGTGGCTTTGGGTTTAGATGGACTCTGCTGGGAAACTGCCAGTTGACCCACTTTCCCAACTGACTGGTTGGTCCGCTTTCTTGCTTTCCTCAAACTCCGGCAACATCACAGACATGTGGCGAGCATGATGCAACAAACGATGCAGTTCAGGTCGTTTGGTTTGCGTGTCATTTCCACATAGTCACTGGGATGCTCCAGGAGTGTGCATCTGGGTACCCATTCTCTCGTTCTTTGAGGCACACTTGGTCTATTTTCCAAGCCTATTGATAGCCATCAGCAACGGGCTTCTGACCTATTGACCGAGAGCCACGTCAGACCCTCTGTCATCCACGTTCATGACAGAATGAGGTTGGGACCTTGACACCCTGCCAAAAATGGCAGCTGTAAAGATTAACCCTAAAGGTTTTGTTCTTAGCTTGGTCCTGTCAGACTCCTTCTGTTCTCCAATCAATCATATCTACATGATCTTGCTGTCTCCAGCTCCAAATATGGAGTCCATCTGTTTGGCATGAAACGAATACAGAGGTACCTCAATTTAAGAGTACCTTAATTTACGAGTATTTTGAGATATGAGGTGTCCCTCTGATTTTTGTAATGCTTTAAATTGTGAGCATAATTTTGGTTACGAGACTCCTGAGCCACTAGATGTCAAAGCTCATGCCCCAGTAAGACAACATCCGGTCTTACTTGCTCGCATTACTTATAGCTACAAATCCAAATAACTTTGTTTTCCATCCATTGGAAACCAAACCTCTAGCAACGGTCCAGCTTCTACAACCTTTCAGCCAACATTCCCCTCTCGCTGAGGCTTGCTCCTCCACCCACGACTTTAATACGCTTGCCTGAAGCTGTTCTGGGTGGCCAGAGGAGTCGGTTGTTCTACTGTGCCACGAACCGGCAATGTTCTCACTGCTCCTGCTGCTGCCTAGTAACATCCCTTGGTGCTGGCTGGCCCTAGACGGGTGCACTTCCTCCGCGATGGTGTACGACAACTGGCTCGGGATGAAGGTGGTCAACCGGGGCCTGATCCCTGCGCTGGAGGCAGCGGCGACAGCACTGGCAGACCCGTCAACACTGGCGGGAAGTTTCTTCTGCGCGACTTTCCGCGATCCACAAGAGGTGCCACATCCAGAAGCTGTGGAACATGACCAAGCAAGAGCTGGTCCAAGAGTACCTGGAGCTACAGAGGTGCATGTCCAGCTTGGAAGATGAGTACGGCCAATTTAGGTGCGCTGTGTAGCCCGGGGGTCTGAGAACTCCCAGGCTCCGAGAGCTGGAATGGACCATTACCTCATAAAACTACTTTTCTGTAGTTGTTTGTACTACTTTTGTAATGTTTTAAAAACAATCTAAGTTTGTTTTTCTTTTTAAAAGGCATGCTACATGTAAAAAAAAATGCTGTTTTATGAGAACCAAGCACGGATTAGATAGATTGAAATTAGTTTCAATATCAATCAACCATCCATCCATCCATCCATTTCTACCGCTTATTCCCTTCGGGGTGGCGGGGGGCCCTGGAGCTCAGCTACAATCGGGCGGAAGGCGGGGTACACCCTGGACAAGTCGCCACCTCATCGCAGGGCCAACACAGATAGACAGACAACATTCACACTCACATTCACACACTAGGGCCAATTTAGTGTTGCCAATCAACCTATCCCCAGGTGCATGTCTTTGGAGGTGGGAGGAAGCCGGAGTACCCGGAGGGAACCCACGCAGTCACGGGGAGAACATGCAAACTCCACACAGAAAGATCCCGAGGCCAAGATTGAACTCACGACTACTCAGGACCTTCGTATTGGGAGACGCACTAACCCCTCTGCCACCGTGCTGCCATCAATCAACCATTCAAAGTTTTTTAATATAGCCCTTAATCACAAGTGCCTCAAGGGGCTGTACAAACCTCAGCGACATACCCTGATCCAAACCCACATTTGGGTAGGAAAAAATCGAAAACCCAAAAAGGGGAAAAAGAAGAAAGTCTGGGAAAGGGCTGCAGATGTGGGGACCCCCTCCTGGGTGACCGGCTGCAATGGATGAAGAATGGGTACAGTTATTACAAATTATTCATGATAATGTGAGAGTCCAGTCCATTGGGTGTAAGCAGAGGGTCGTAGGATATCTTCACCCATGCCATAGAGAAGTGCTCCATCCTGGGTCACAACTTAGAACATCTAGCTCAACCTCCAGACTGGTATCTCTACAGTGATTATCAACACAAAAGAGACGCGTTCCGATTGCACGGGGAGCAAAATTTAGCACAGGAATCGTGAGAAGTAAGAAATCATCAAACGTAACTGTTGCGTAAAGCAAACAAGTCAGACAGACAGTGTGTGGCGAAAAACAGGAATAAGTAGCTCTCTGATTAGTGTCCAGAAGCAGGTGAGCATCCCGAACACTAACCAGAGGCAGGTGAAACTATTCAGCACCCATGACAACTAAAACAGAAACCCAGGGGTGCTGAAAACAGAACTGAGTGAGTCAAAAACTAAACAAAACATGATCCGGGCAACGGTTCATGACACAATCGACTGCATATCCCACATTTCCCATCCGATTTGAACCGTTCCAACATCCACACACTCCACTCACCCTGGACATTCAAGCCAGCATGTTTACAGGTTCCAAAAATTCCCTGATTACCCGGAATTACCAGGATTACCATACAAACCTCTCTATATCCCACATTTCTCAAGTAAGGAAATAAGTAATTAAATGTTATTTATAAAGCCCTTTTCACAGATAAAATCACAAAGCGCTGTACAAAACATAGGTGAAGTGAAGTAACAATTACATTTAAAACAACAGGGGCAACATCATAAAAAGGATACAAAGTGGATTAAAAATGATAGTTAAAATGTGCATTAAATAAAAGCTTTACTAAAAAGAGAAGTTTTCAAATGTTACTTAAAAGTTTCAACACAGTCAAGATCACGGAGGAACTGGTGCAAATTGTTCCAGAGTCTGGGAGCTATAGCCTGGAATGCTAGGTCTCCACGGGTTTTAAAACGAGTTTTGGGGATCTTTAGAAGACCCTGGCCTGAAGACCGGAGGCTGCACCCTGAAGAGTAGGGGCGTAGCAAGTCAGTGATGTACTGAGGGGCCCCACCATGCAACACACGGAATGTCAGGACTAAAATGTTAAACTTAATGTGGAATATAACTGGAAGCCAATGAAGACTGGATAAAGCGGGGGTGATATGGGCTGTTCTGGGTGCACCGGTCAAAAGTCTGGCAGCCCCATTTTTTACATTCTAAAGTCTCTTTAGCGTTGACTTGTTGAAAACAACGAAGAGAGAATTGCAACTGATTCGAACCATTCCAACATCCGCACACTCCACTCACCATGGACGTTCAAGCATTTCAGTTTGCGCACATAGGGCATTCACACGCAAATCATCCGGAATTGCAAATTGTAATGTTTCTTCTACAAAGGACATCATGTTGATTGTGTTATTTGTATGTTTTAAATAACCCATAGTTAAAATATTTCAGTATAAGTACTTTTTAAAATTTTGAGCATATGTGAAAATACTGCGGTAATAATTATAACCATGATACTTTCAGTCACAATAACCATGATAAGACATTTTCAGACCGTTACATCCCGAGTTGAGGTACCACTGTACATAAAAACTGATCAAACATTTGAACTCATGAAAAAACACTTAGAGGGGTGTCTTTTTCCCATGAATGCAAGTGGAGACCCTGATTCAATTGCACTTCAATATTACCAAGGCTCATTATAAAGCCGAAGCAGTAGATCAAGGAGGCTTCTCTTGATTTCCTCAACAAACTACAGTAAATCCCCTGAAGCAAACACATCATTTCTCACTCCACCTGGACTTCGAAGGCAAACTATCTGACGTCTGTGGCCAATGTTTTTTGCCATGAAATCACAGAAATCTGAGTAAAAGTCATCTAAAGGATTTCATTTCCTATAATGGAAATTGAACTGTACTGAAACGTCCTGAGAAAAAACTAAGCCTGCACTGTAGCCTGGAAAGGCTTCAGATCCTGAATGATTGTTTTACATGACGCAGTTCCCAATCACTGCAGCTGATGTTGCTGAGTCACACAGTTGCCGGGTCCATGTTTCCCTTTAACAGCTATTCAACTATTGTGATGGATTTCCTGAGCTCACAATCTGACCTAATTGACGCCCACGCCATCAAATTACACTTTACCACTTCTGTGCTCACGCCCTTGTCCACAATTGGTCACGGCAACACTGGGAATGATCAAGGCCGCCGTGTCCCACATCTGCGACCTTTTTCATGCCAGAACGACAACTTTCTGCATCACAAGTGGGAATTACTCACTCCTCTGTGAGCTAATTCAGGAAGGCAGGGTGTGTTGCATGGAAGCGACACTTCCTCACATCGGGAAGCAAGTCGGCATGTTCCCAGACGTGATGACGGAAGATTGCCTTTCCGATTGTCTATGAGATCACCAGTGGATTATTTTTATACATCCTCCCGACAACCGGCATCCTCTGCGGTGAACGGTATATCCGTGCAAAGTGTGGCTGATATTTGATATATATACACTACCGTTCAAAAGTTTGGGGTCACATTGAAATGTCCTTATTTTTGAAGGAAAAGCACTGTACTTTTCAATAAAGATAACTTTAAACTAGTCTTAACTTCAAAGAAATGCACTCTATACATTGCTAATGTGGTAAATGACTATTCTAGCTGCAAATGTCTGGTTTTTGGTGCAATTTGTGTTTGTGATCATCGATTTGTATCGATGTGCCCACCCTTGTTTACATCCAAGAGCTCTAGCTTAGCGGTTTGCGATGTTTTTTTTGTATCTCCTTACAGTATGTAATGTAGCATTTTTAGCTAGCCTTTGACCTGTAGACCTCCAGTGATTATGATACTTATAAGAGACATGCAGGCAAGGATTAGTGGATTAGAATGCAGCGTCACACTGTGGAGGCGCATTAGCCGCCAGCGCTTTTCTCTGTCAGATTTGCAGGACACAGCTGAAAGGTGTCATCAACATGCATTATCACGATATAACAATAGTATTAAACGCTCTATCGTCGGCCAACTTTATCATCATATCGTTTATATCACCCAACCCTAAATGCAAAGAGCATCCAGGTCTCCCTGATGCACCATTCAGCTGCTTCAGCAAACAACCTCCCCCGCACACGACTCTCCCAAAAAGAGGTCAAACTCCTGTATGTGTTTATGCTCCCTCCAGCTGATCAGCGTACTTTGTGTAGAGAGCAGACATCCTCCCATCAAAAGACCTCCTCTTGAAAAATGTTTGCCTTGTGTAATCATTCGGGTGATACCTCCTATTGTAGGAGGGGGAAAAAAACGATCAAAGTGAAAGGAATGGCGAAAGTTTTGGGAGCTTGTAAACAAGTGATGAAGCTACTTTTAAATATTTAATCAGAACCTGAGCAGAGCTCCAGCAGGAGTGGAGTTTTTGATCTTCCTCGCTGCTGGATTCCAACGATCAATTTTACTCCTATCTACCTACTCAGTGGCCTAGTGGTTAGAGTGTCCGCCGTGAGATCGGTAGGTCGTGAGTTCAAACCCCGGCTGCGTCATACCTAAGACTATAAAAATGGGACCCATTACCTCCCTGCTTGGCACTCAGCATCAAGGGTTGGAATTGGGGGTTGAATCCCCAAAATGATTCCCGGGCGCGGTCACCGCTGCTGCTCACTGCTCCCCTCACCTCCCAGCGGGTGAACAAGGTGTTGGGTCAAATGCAGAGGACAAATTTCACCACACCTAGTGTGTGTGTGTGACAATCATTGGTACTTTACTTTAACTTTAAAGGCCTACTGAAACCCACTACTACCGACCACGCAGTCTGATAGTTTATATATCAATGATGAAATCTTAACATTATAACACATGCCAATACGGCCGGGTTAACTTATAAAGTGACATTTTAAATTTGCCGCTAAACTTCCGGTTCGAAACGCCTCTGAGGATGACGTATGCGCGTGACGTAGCCCGGCGAACACGGGTATGCCTTCCACATTGAAGCCAATACGAAAAAGCTCTGTTTTCATTTCATAATTCCACAGTATTATGGACATCTGTGTTCGTGAATCTGTTGCAATCATGTTCATTGCATTATGGAGAAGGAAGCTGAGCAAGCAAAGAAGAAAGTTGTCGGTGCGAAATGGACGTATTTTTCGAACGTAGTCAGCCACAACAGTACACAGCCGGCGCTTCTTTGTTTACATTCCCGAAAGATGCAGTCAAGATGGAAGAACTCGGATAACAGAGACTCTAACCAGGAGGACTTTTGACTTCGATACACAGACGCCTGTAGAGAACTGGGACAACACAGACTCTTACCAGGATTACTTTGATTTGGATGACAAAGACGCAGACGTGCTACTGTGAGTATGCAGCTTTGGCTTCTAAACATTTGATCGCTTGACCGTATGTGCGCAACTTTTTTTTGCGTATGTACGTAACTTTTTTAAAATATATAAGCTTTATGAACCTTGGGTTGGGTGAACGGTCTTTTGGGCTGAGTGATTGTGTGTGTTGATCAGGTGTTTGAATTGTATTGGCGTGTTCTATGGAGCTAGGAGCTAGCAGAGGAGCTAGGAGCTAGCGTAACAAACACGCAGGTGTTTTTATGCAGGATTAATTTGTGGCATATTAAATATAAGCCTGGTTGTGTTGTGGCTAATAGAGTATATATATGTCTTTTGTTTATTTACTGTTGTAGTCATTCCCAGCTGAATATCAGGTCACCCCCGGCTCTCACAGCATCTTCCCTATCTGAATAGCTTCAACTCCCCACTAGTCCTTCACTTGCACTTTACTCATCCACAAATCTTTCATCCTCGCTCAAATTAATGGGGAAATTGTCGCTTTCTCGGTCCGAATCTCTCTCACTTCATGCGGCCATCATTGTAAACAATAGGGAACTTTGCGTATATGTTCAACTGACTACGTCACGCTACTTCCGGTAGGGGCAAGCCTTTTTTTTATCAGATACCAAAAGTTGCAATCTTTATCGTCGTTGTTCTATACTAAATCCTTTCAGCAAAAATATGGCAATATCGCGAAATGATCAAGTATGACACATAGAATAGATCTGCTATCCCCGTTTAAATAAAAAAAATTCATTTCAGTAGGCCTTTAACTTTATCAACCATAAATTGAAGAGAACTTGTAGCTGACCTCTAATAAAACGACTACTTTAAAGGCAGATTCAACTCTACAGTTTTCCACAGGAAATGTTGACATTTTTCCCGTTGTTTCCGTATTTTACAATCCATGAAAAAAAAAATCCTCTTCAATGTTTCACAACCAATCAAATGTTATGATTTAACCTGCCTTTGGGGTGAACCGCTACAATTTTATAGTCCCTCCACTGAAAAAGGCTCTAATTTTCCGCGGCTTTCTCCATATGTTGTGGCAACCGTGGTGACATTGTAAGGCCTATATTTTTTTTCAATAATACTGAACTGTTGAAATTGTATGAAGCCTTTGTATTCAGTCATGTGACTTTTTTTTGGACACGTTTACTTACGGTGAATGAATATGGCTACTATGCAGCAAACATCTGAGAAGGGCATAGCTGCGGCCGCAGAACTACTCTAACTTGCGCCCACAAGTGTGGCGGCAACGGAAGTGAACCGTGTTTTAATAACATGTCCACAATGGCGCTGACAACGTGAGAGTGGACACTTGATTTGAAACGTGACCCAAGATGGCTAATGCATTGGTAGTTATTATTTCGGTGGGTGAGTGTGTTGCTTTTTTGGCTGATTATATGCAACTCCAACCCTAACCCAAGGGTCGGCAATCCACGACTATTTAGCGCCGTCCTAGTGGCTCCCTGGAGATTTTTCAGAAATGTATGAAAATGGAAAAAGATAAGGGAAAAAATCTATGTTTGGTTGTAGTATGGTTTCTGTAGGAAGACAAACATGACACAAACCTTCCTAATTGTTAGAAATCCCACTGTTTATATTAAACATGCTTCACTGATGAGAGTATTTTGACTAATTTCTAATTTAATTACTAATAATTAATACTATAGAACAGTGGTCCCCAACCACCGGGCCGCGGACTGATTGGTACCGGGCCGCACAAGAAATAAAAAAATAAAAAAATAAAAAAACTTTTTTTTATTTTTATTTTTTCTATTAAATCAACATAAAAAACACAATATATACATTATATATCAATATAGATCATTAAAGTCTGCAGGGATAAAGTCCGTAAGCACACATGATTGTATTTCCCTATGAAAAAATAAAAATAAACTCCTCCCCCCTCCCCCGGTCCGTGGGACCAATTTTCAAGCGTTGACCGGTCCGCAGCTACAAAAAGGTTGGGGACCACTGCTATAGAATATTTTAGAACAATTAATTAATACTACTAATAATAATTACTCATTTCTGCGGTCCTTGAACTCACCGTTGTTTTGTTTACATCAGGACTCGTGCAGATCCCAAATACAGATCAGCAGGTACCAGAAGGTAAGAAAAGTTGGTTTTGCATAATATTGCAAAACAAAACGCCAGATAATATGTCTTACCTTATACACACACTAAAATAATACTCGCATGTTGAAGCACAGTACAATCCATCAAGCGGTGCGGCTTCATAGCTTCCCAAAGTCGTACTAAAACATTTGGATAAGATGTTTTGAGCGCCGTGTGTAATGTTCTATATTTTCAATGATAGTGTGGTTTACTTGAGTCATATTGCAGTCTACACGTATCTCTTATGTGTGACTGCCATCATATTGCATCTACTGGTCACACTTATCATTACACCATGTACCAAATAAAATAGCTTTGAGGTTGGTAAGCACAACCACAATTATTCCGCATATTAGGCGCACCGGGTTATAAGGCGCACTGTCGAGTTTTGAGAAAATGAAAGGATTTTAAGTGCGCCTTATAGTCCGAAAAATACGGTAACTACTTTCCAACCTAAAATCCTACAAATGCAACATTACATTATTAACATAAGCAACAGTATTATTACAGATTCAAACATAAGCCAAGCGGATATTTGCGTATATATATTTTTTTAGGAATAAAAATGTAGTGTATGATATTACGATATTTGCTACATTATTAGATACTGTATTGAATAAAAATACATGCAATTCCATGCAGTGTCACGGCCCGGGCGCACACCAGTGTGCATTCATCTGTGCGCTGCGCTCGGCGCGCCGGCGCGCGTCACTCCGGCTGCAGCAGGCAGCTGCATTCAATCATCAATCAGCAATCAACACACCTGTCGCTGATGAGAGGACCTGCCTTCTTAGGCCAGTGAAAACCTGCATCCTGGGCCAGTACGTAGCTACCTGTCCTGTACAGTAAGCCAAACCTGTCAAGCTCTATGCCTCCTTTCTCTCTCTGTGTTTTCTCTCCCTGTCGTGTTCATTTTGTCTCGTGTCCTCCTTGTCGCCTCCCAGCATACAGACCTCCGTTCCCACGTCACGAGATGTGTGTGTCGTCTCCCCGTATTCCCTCCGCTTCCCCGGCTGCCTCTTGGATCTCAACCTCCCGCCAGGACACGGACTTTGACGCCTCTCTCCTCCCCTCGACCTCACGTCTGCTCACAGACCTCCGAGTCAGCCTTGCCCCACTGGGACTTCCGCCTCTCGCTCAACACTACCGGTAACACTCATCAGATAATTGCTACACATAGTCACACACATACACACCCTTTTTGGATTAGTTCACACACTTCATTCCTGATTTATATATCATAGGCATCCGTCCGTCAGTAGTGACGATGGGTTTCGCCTGGGGGAGTTCATTCTTTCTTGCAGCGGCGGCTGTGGCTGTACAGCCCGACTCTGGAGTGACAGTCTCTGGTGCAGTTGGCGCAGACGTATGGGGAGGGTTCTGACGCAGGAGCAGGTCCCACGTCGCGCAGTTTCCGCTTTTGTCTCCTCGCCTGCAACAAGGAGATGTGCTTCTCCTCGGCACGGCGGGTTCCTGTAGCAACAGTCTGCCTCCAAACGTTGCGGTCTTTTGCAGCTTCCTCCCAGTTGTTGTGGTCGATGCCTGCCTGTTTCATGTCACGTTTGCACACGTCCTTGAAACGCAGTCGGGGGCGACCAAGGGGTCTGGAGCTTGTTGACAGTTCGCCGTACAGGACAGCTCTGGGGAGCCGGCTGGGGTCCATCCTGTGGACATGGCCAAGCCATCTGAGGCGGCGTTGGCTGAGCATGGTGAACAGGCTGGTGGAGTGAGCACGGTCTAGGACTTCCATGTTGGGAACTTTGTCCTGCCATGAGATTCCCAGGATGCGGCGAAGACAGCGCAGGTGGAAGCTGTTTAGCTGTTTCTCATGTCTGGTGTAGGTGGTCCAGGCCTCGCTGCCATATATCAGTGTGCTAATGACGCAGGCTTGATAGACCTGGAGTTTAGTGCGCGTGGATAGCTGGTTGTTCGACCATACTCTTTTGGACAGCCTGGCCATCACAGAGGCGGCTTTCGCAAGACGGGTGGCACGTTCTGTGTCAAGTGACAAGTCACTGGTGATTGCGGATCCAAGGTATGTAAAGGTGTTGACACATTCCAGAGTCTGATTGTCGACGGAGATGGAGAGTGGAGTTTCAGCATCTTGGCCCATGACACTGGTCTTCTTTAGGCTGATGGTGAGACCAAACTCTTTACAGGCAGATGAAAGCCTGTCCATCAGCCTCTGGAGCCCGGACTCTGTGTGGGATGCTAGAGCTGCATCATCAGCAAAAAGCATTTCCCTCAGGAGGACACTGGTCACCTTGGTCTTGGAGCGCAAACGGGCAAGGTTGAAAAGTTTCCCATCAGCTCTCGTGTGTAGGGAGACACCTTCAGAACATGTGCCGAAAGCAGTAGACAGAACGACGGAGAAGAAAATTCCAAAAAGGGTTGGTGCAAGAACGCAGCCCTGTTTTACGCCGCTGCGGATTGGAAAGGCCTCTGATGTTCCTCCTTCCCAACAGACAGAACCCTGTGTGTTTTCGTGGAATGATCTTATGACGGCGAGGAGTTTTGGGGGGCAGCCGATCTTTGCAAGCATCTTGAAGAGACCATCTCTGCTGACAAGGTCGAATGCTTTAGTGAGATCAACAAAGGCGAAATACAAGGGTCTCCTCTGTTCCCGGCACTTCTCCTGCAGCTGCCGAAGGGTGAAAATCATGTCCACTGTGGATCTTGCTGCCCTAAAGCCACATTGTGACTCAGGGTAGACACGTTCTGCAAGGAGGTGGAGTCTAGCAAGGGCGACACGAGCGAAGACTTTCCCCACGATGTTAAGCAGGGAGATGCCGCGGTAATTATTACAGTCACTACGGTCTCCCTTGTTCTTGTACAGTGTGACAATCTTGGAGTCACGCAGATCCTGGGGGGCGGCTCCATCCTTCCAACAGAGGCAGAGGAGATCGTGAAGGTGCGGCAGTAAGGAAGGTTTCCCAAGTTTTATGACATCAGGTGTTATCCCGTCAGCACCTGGGGCCTTGCCGCATGTGAGGTTGTCAATAGCTTTGCTGAGCTCTTCCTGCATGGGTTTCTTGTCAAGCTCCTTCATAACAGGCAGGTTTGCAACTCCACTCAGACCCTCCTCTGACACAATGCTCTCAGTGGCATATAACTCTGTGTAG
Organism: Entelurus aequoreus; assembly: GCF_033978785.1. Taxonomy (NCBI): domain Eukaryota; kingdom Metazoa; phylum Chordata; class Actinopteri; order Syngnathiformes; family Syngnathidae; genus Entelurus; species Entelurus aequoreus. The sequence continues at coordinate 78,020,512 of NC_084731.1, read as the reverse complement.
TGTTCAGCCCATCTTCCCATCTGCTTGTTGCGGTCAGTGATGACTTCACCAGACTTGGCTTTCAGTGGTGCGGTTTTCTTGATGGACGGGCCGGTTGCTTGCTTTATCCCCTCATACATGCCCCTGATATCTCCTGTGTCCGAGGCCCTTTGTATGTTTGAGGAGAGCTCGAGCCAGTAGTTGTTGGCACAGCTACGTGCCGTTCGCTGGACTTCGCTCTTGGCCTTTCTCAAGGCGTCAAGGTTCCTCTGTGAGGGGTTTCCCTTGTGCCTGAGGAAAGCGGTACGCTTTGCCTCTATAACTGGCTCCATCACTGCAGCACTAGCCTCAAACCAGTCTGCATTTCTTTTCGTTCTCTTCCCATATGTTGCAATGGCTTGGTCGTAGATGGTATCACGCAAGCATTTCCATTTGTCCACAGCACTTTGCCTGATTGATGGTCCACAGAGTGCTTGGTCAAGGGAGGTGAGGAAGTGTTGTGTGACAGCCAGGTTGGTATAACGACTGGCATTGATACGTGGACGGGCCTTCTGCTTGGTGTAATAGATCTGTTTTGGTCGAAGCTTGACCTTGCTGAGGACTAGTGAATGGTCCGTGTCGCAGTCAGCACTGTGAAACGTCCTTGTGAGAAGCACGCTGTTAAGGGCCTCTCGCCTCGTGATGATGAGGTCGAGCTGGTGCCAATGTTTAGATCTGGGGTGTCTCCAGGATACCCGGTGCAGAGGCTTAGTCTGGAAGAAGGTGTTCGTGATGCAGAGCTTGCGGTAGCAGCACAGCTCTAGCAGACGTTGTCCATTTTCGTTCATGCTCCCCACTCCAAAATGACCAAGGCAGTCTGGCCAGGATTTGTGGTCAGCACCTACCCTGGCATTGAAGTCTCCCAGAAGGAGCAGACGCTCATTTTTCGGGATGGTGTTGACAGCCGCGTCGAGCTCCTCATAGAACTTGTCTTTTGACTCTGGTGGTGAGCAGAGGGTTGGGGCATAAGCACACAACAGGTTTGCTGGTCCGCTGCTGGTAGAAAGGCGGATTACAAGGATCCGCTCAGAGCCTTCTGTCGGTGGGTCCATCATGGGAAGCAGAGTGTTTTTCACTGCAAATCCCACACCATATTCCCGGGATTCCTCTGCATCCTTTCCCTGCCAGAAGAAAGTATAGTGTTTTTCCTTCAGAGAGCCAAAGTCAGCAAGACGTGTCTCTTGGAGCGCAGCAATGTCGACATTAAGTCGGTGGAGCTCACGGTCAATGATAGCGGTCTTGCGCGAGTCGCCAATGAGATCAAGGCTGTCCAAGAGCCCTGTGCGCATTGTTCTGACATTCCAGCTTGATACTCGAAGAGCTGGTATCTTCGTTTTCTTTCTCTCAGTTTTCGCTTTTTTTCTGATCATCTTTGGTGCAATTATTGACGTTTGCTAGCCGTGCTTTACCCTATTCCCCGCCAGGATGATGCCGGCTCTGGCGGGTTGACACCTAATTGACCGGGGGCTGCCCGGCTTGAGGCGGGCGGTGGCTAATCATTAGTCAATGATTCCTCCCACCGTCAAGCTGGCGCCAAACGGGTGGAACTTAAGACTGCCAGCTTCCGTGTTGTTTCCTCCCTTTAGAGGGGAGGCTGGAGTGACCTCTCCGTGGCGCAAGCCTGGGCAGAAAATATGGAGATCTTGGGTTGCCCAGACATCAAGATCCCCCTCTCGGCCGTGACGATGTGGCCCAGAGGAAAGCAATGCAATACATCTGTAATTACATACATCGACTTGGCTGCAGGAGCTGCCGGCAGGGGGTCAGCAATGACACCCAGCCGCCTCAGGGGCTCCACTCCTGATTTTCTGTCTGGGTTTACTCCCATAGCCTTTCCTTCTCCCAAAGGTACCACAAGGCAGCGGGTGGGGGGGCAGGGGAGATGACGACTATTTGACCCATAGATGGGGCAGTGGTTGGCGGATGCCAGGGCGTGTCCACACACCGGTGGGCCTGCACACCTCGCCTCTAGGGCCCACTGCTGCTCCGAGATCCCCTACAGTTTAGCCTGAGACCGCGAGGTCCCAGTTACCGCGTGTGGCCGCGAGGAGGCACTGTAGGAGTCTTGGTGGTGGAGAGGCTGTGTACCAGCAGGAGGAGACTTACGCACTCGGCTCTTCTTTTCACCCACTCAGGGGCTAGCTGGCGGCGATAGCTGTAAGCAGAGAGTAGCAAGCAGGGGCAGCATGCAAGCATGCACTAACTACAAGCACTTCTGCCACAAATCTAACGCACTGACGCATCACACGCACCCTGTGCGCGAGCACTCACACATATATTATATACATATATACTATATATATACTATATATATCATATACATATATAATTATACATAGAGCTAACAACGTCCCTGTTGTCTGTGCCGTCTTCTTCCCCTGTACAACCGTATTTTTTTCTGTCAAAACAGACGGAACAAATACAAACCCGGTTTCCACATGAGTTGGGAAATTGTGTTAGATGTAAATATAAACGGAATACAATGATTTGCAAATCATTTTCAACCCATATTCAGTTGAATATGCTACAAAGACAACATATTTGATGTTCAAACTGATACTTTTTTTTTTTTTGCAAATAATCATTAACTTTAGAATTTGATGCCAGCAACACGTGACAAAGAAGTTGGGAAAGGTGGCAATAAATACTGATAAAGTTGAGGAATGCTCATCAAACACTTATTTGGAACATCCCACAGGTGAACAGGCAAATTGGGAACAGGTGGGTGCCATGATTGGGTATAAAAGTAGATTCCATGAAATGCTCAGTCATTCACAAACAAGGATGGGGCGAGGGTCACCACTTTGTCAACAAATGTGTGAGCAAATTGTTGAACAGTTTAAGAAAAACCTTTCTCAACCAGCTTTTGCAAGGAATTTAGGGATTTCACCATCTACGGTCCGTAATATCATCAAAGGGTTCAGAGAATCTGGAGAAATCACTGCACGTAGGCAGCTAAGCCCGTGACCTTCGATCCCTCAGGCTGTACTGCATCAACAAGCGACATCAGTGTGTAAAGGATATCACCACATTCAGAAACCCACTGTCAGTAACTACAGTTGGTCGCTACATCTGTAAGTGCAAGTTAAAACTCTCCTATGCAAGGCGAAAACTGTTTATCAACAACACCCAGAAACGCCGTCGGCTTCGCTGGGCCTGAGCTCATCTAAGATGGACTGATACAAAGTGGAAAAGTGTTCTTTGGTCTGACGAGTCCACATTTCAAATTGTTTTTGGAAACTGTGGACGTCGTGTCCTCCGAACCAAAGAGGAAAATAATCATCCGGATTGTTATAGGCGCAAGTTGAAAAGCCAGCATCTGTTATGGTATGGGGGTGTATTAGTGCCCAAGACATGGGTAACTTACACATCTGTGAAGGCGCCATTAATGCTGAAAGGTACATACAGGTTTTGGACCAACATATGTTGCCATCCAAGCAACGTTACCATGGACGCCCCTGCTTATTTCAGCAGGACACGTGTTACATCAACGTGGCTTCATAGTAAAAGAGTGCGGGTACTAGACTGGCCTGCCTGTAGTCCAGACCTGTCTCCCATTGAAAATGCGTGGCGCATTATGAAGCCTAAAATACCACAATGGAGACCCCCGGACTGTTGAACAACTTAAGCTGTACATCAAGCAAGAATGGGAAAGAATTCCACCTGAGAAGCTTAAAAAATGTTTCCAGGTTGTTGCAGGCCACCTGAAATGAAGTGACCTTGAGTTTGACACCCGTGGTCTAAAGAGTTTATTCTGGTTAAAAGCAGCAATAGAGTGGGTTGACAAAGTTGCCCTGATGGTTTGGTCAAGTGTCAACATCGCTTTATCAGCCAGCTGCACTGCAAAAACTGAAATCTAAGTAAGATTAAATATCTTAAATAAGGGTGATATTTGCTTATTTTCTGTCTGATAAGGTCATTCTTCTAACTAAGCATAATTTATGTTAGATTGTTTTACTTGTTTTAAGGGTTTTGGCCCTAAATGATCTCAGTAAGATATTACAGCTTGTTGCTGAGATTTGATGACCTATATTGAGTAAAACATGCTTGAAACTAGAATATCAACTGTTGCAAAGCTTTGTCATCAACACTCACAAGTATAAAAGTACTTTTTTAAAGTAATAATTTCTTACTTCAAGTATGAAAAAGAAATCATGATGTATGCATATCATTATGTCAAGACAATGGCACTAGCACTTACTTAATTTAAGATTATTTTTCAACATATTGAGCAAAAAGGTCTCTTTTTTTATACCGAGAAAAATGCACTTGTTATTAGTGAGAATATACTAATTTTAAGGTAGTTTGGGTTAATTGAGGTTAGCTAATTTTACTTGTTTTGGAAAGTCTTGACAAGCCGCATTTTCTTGTTCTATTGGCAGATAATTTTGCTTAGTTCAAATAAAATACCCCTAATTTTTTACTTTTTTTTTTCTTGTTTTTGAACACTGACTTTTTGCAGTGTGCACCTGAAGCCAAGCCAGCAGCCCTTCACCTTGGAACTTTTGGCAAAAACCCTTCAGTCCTGTTTTCAGCATCAATTGCCAGGAACTACACACCCAGTCCAGCACACCATGTCACGGCACACGCACAGACAGTGGCACGGGCAGGAAACTGACCCAGGGCCACTCATCCACTTCCTGTCACCAGCTAAAAAAGGGAATTTTCCACACTGTTGCAGTGTTGCTCCTGGATACCGACGTGATGATACAGTTATGATTTATCCCTCTCAAAAACTTCTACACTTAAAAGATGCATCATGAAATAGAAGAATAACCTCTAGGATATTTTTTTAGGAGTGTAATTCTTCATTGTGGGGTTTGACGATGATGATAAACACACATGGGTGCTTCCTGCAAATAAAGTAGAACACACACGGGCTTGGTTCTGTTTAAGGGCTTTCCTGTTACAGGGGACTTTTTCCTTCATTCTTTTGCCAAAACGCTTTCTTGTTGGTTTTCTCGGCAACATCTTTTTCTTGCTTGAACCCACCAGGAGCTGACTTTTGTGTCACTAACTATGTTTACGCTGCAGGCCAAAGTGGCCCAAATCGTATTTTTTTGAGATCTGATTTTTTTCCAGCTGACTCTGCAAGTAAAATGGGATTTTTATCAGGCTCCAGTGTAAACGTGCACAGGCCCCAATGTGGCCTCGACGTCACTTGCATGCGCACTTCGATAAAGTGAAAACAAAGGAAGTTAACCGGGAGGAAACTGCGACTACTACAAAATAAAATAAAAATCGCAACACCTTAAAAATGAGTGTTTTTTGAACGTGACAGTAAATTAAATATAATGTATATATGTATAGTGTAATATATTTGGGAGGGTTGTAATTACCGATGTCCGATAATATCGGACTGCCGATATTATCGGCCGATAAATGCTTTAAAATGTAATATCGGAAATTATCGTTATCGGTTTCAAAATTATCGTTATCGGTTTCAAAAAGTAAATTTTAGAACTTTTTAATACACCGCTGTATACCGCCAATAAACCTTAAAGGCACTGCCTTTGTGTGCCTGCCCAGTCACATAATACTGTATATGCGGCTTTTAGACACACACAATTGAATGCGACGCATACTTGGTCAACAGCCATACAGGTCACACTGAGGGTGACCGTATAAACAACTTTAACACTGTTACAAATATGCGCCACACTGTGAACCCACACCAAACAAGAGAACATCCGCACCGTAACACAACATAAACGCAACAGAAAAAATACCCAGAACCCCTTGCAGCACTAACTCTTCCGGGACGCTACAATATACACCCCCCGCTAATTCTACCCCCCGCCCCCCTCAACCCCGCCCACCTCAACCTCCTCATGTCCCAAATTCCAAGCTGCTGTTTTGAGGCATGTTAAAAAATATAATGCACTTTGTGACTTCAATAATAAATATGGCAGTGCCATGTTGGCATTTTTTTCCATAACTTGAGTTGATTTATTTTGGAAAACCTTGTTATATTGTTTAATGCATCCAGCAGGGCATCACAACAAAATTAGGCAGAATAATGTGTTAATTCCACAACTGTATATATCGGTATCGGTTGATATCGGAATCGGTAATTAAGAGTTGGACAATATCAGAATATCGGATATGGGCAAAAAAGCCATTATCGGACATCTGTAGTTGTAATCTGTTTATGGCTGTTAAGTAGAAAAGATCATCAGCGTGGATCTACGTTAGCTTTATTTTTCAGGATAATGACCCCAAACACACGTCAAAAGTGGTAAAGGAATGGCTAAATCAGGCTAGAATTAAGGTTTTAGAATGGCCTTCCCAAAGTCCTGACTTAAACATGTGGACAATGCTGAAGAAACAAGTCCATGTCAGAAAACCAACAAATTTAGCTGAACTGCACCAATTTTGTCAAGAGGTTTGGTCAAAAATTCAACCAGAAGCTGCAGAAGCTTGTGGATGGCTACCAAAAGTGCCTTATTGCAGTGGAACTTGCCAAGAGACATGCAACCAAATATTAACATTGCTGTCCTGAAGAATTTGGAGGTAATCCTCCCTTTTCATTGTCCCATTTACTCTCTGTAAAGCACCAGTTCCATTGGCAGCAAAACAGGCCCAGAGCATAATACTACCACCACCATGCTTGACGGTAGGCATGGTGTTCCTCGGATTAAAGGCCTCACCTTTTCTCCTCCAAACATATTACTGGGTATTGTGGCCAAACAGCTCAATTTTTGTTTCATCTGACCACAGAACTTTCCTCCAAAAGGTCTTATCTTTGTCCATGTGATGTCAGATAAAACAAAAAATGAGCTGTTTGGCCACAATACCCAGCAATATTTTTGGAGGAGAAAAGGAGGACCAACAAGTATGTGCTCCAATCACTCTATCACAAAAAAATAAGAGTTGTAGAAATTATTGGAAACTCAAGACAGTTCACAAGTGTATGTAAACTTTTGACCAAGACTGGAAGTATTCACCGCCTTTGCTCAGTACTTTGTTGATGCACATTTGGCAGCAATTACAGCCTCAATTATTTTTTAATAAGATGCCACAAGCTTGGCAAAGCTATCTTTAGGCAAGTAAATGTGATTTTTTTCCTTTTTTTTTTTTTTTTAATACATTTGCAAAATTTAAAAAAAAGAATTTAAAATTCACAGTTTCATTATGGGGTACTGTGTGTAAAATTGGAAGGACATGAATGTATTCCATTCTGGAATAAGCCTGTAACATAACAAAATGTGGAAGAAAAAAAAGCGATGTGAATACTTTTTAGCATGCACTGTAGGTACACAACCCGGTGACTCTGTGTCACATGACATCCCAACCCATTTTGTCCGTAATCCAAAGCGGATGCACAGAGGAGGCATGTGGAGAGGAGCTGGGTGTGTTTTGGGCAAAGGATACCCAGGATGCCCTTCCTCTTTTCTCTCTCTTCCTGTGGTTTTACGGCCTACTTACTGGTAGCAGACTTTCATCTGGCTACGAGAGGGGATCTCTGGCAGATCTGTTGCTGAGACAGCTCGGGGCTCCAGTTGGAAAAGTATATCTCCAGCATGGCCACTGAGCTGGACCGGATGGCCAAGAGGGGCGATTCAACACCCCTAGGTGGCCCAATATGGCGTGTGCTATTTAGGTTTTTTTATGTGGAGTTTTTTTTTCCAAAAGAGAAAGAGATGATACAGTATTATCGGCTCACAGATGCTACCTGGTGGTTGTTTGAGCTCACTGCAGCTTCTCCTGGATAGTCCCACTCCTTACTGCTTCAGTCACACGCAGGATTCTCACAGGAATTAGGCAGAAGTACAACCTCACCTACTGTAGTGTGTGTGTTGGTAGCATCTTCCTCCCGAATCTCGATATTCGAATGCGGAATTTGAAGAAATGCTCAAATATGTCTGCCAGATGCATTGTTGCAGCTGCAGCAATGCAACTAAAGAAGGCGTCGGCCTGCGTATATTTCTAAATGACGGCGATGTGACAAAAGTATGGACCTCTATTGTCAAATTGACTTGTGCAAAAACGGGACGCACTCAGCAAGAGGAGAGTAATTTGCAGCGATCATTTTTGACGATACTCACGTAGAAGATTTTGGTCGGAGTTTACCGTATTTTTCGGAGTATAAGTCGCACCGGCTGAAAATGCATAATAAAGAAGGGAAAAAAACATATATAAGTCGCATTTTGGGGGGAAATTTATTTGATAAAACCCAACACCAAAAATAGACATTTGAAAGGCAATGTAAAATAAATAAAGAATAGTGAACAACAGGCTGAATAAGTGTACGTTATATGAGGCATAAATAACCAACTGAGAACGTGCCTGGTATGTTAACGTAACATATTATGGTAAGAGTCATTCAAATAACTATAACATATAGAACATGCTATACGTTTACCAAACAATCTGTCATTCCCAATCGCTAAATCCCATGAAGTTTTATACATCTAGTCCAGTGGTTCTTAACCCTGGTGGAGGTACCGAACCCCACCAGTTTCATATGCGCAATCACCGAACACTTCTTTAGTGAAAAATTTAAAAAAAAAAAAATTCAAATTCAAGACAAAGTTATATGTTTTTGGTAACACTTTAGTATGGGGAACATATTTTAAATAACAAAGACGTAATTTAGAGTTATTTGGTTAGGGCAGGGGTCGGCAACCCGCGGCTCTAGAGCCGCATGCGGCTCTTTAGCGCCGCCCTAGTGGCTCTCTGGAGATTTTTCAAAAATGTATGAAGAATGGAAAAAGATGAGGGGAAAAAAAAATCAATTTTTTTGTTTTAGTATGGTTTCTGTAGGAGGACAAACATGACACAAACCTGCCTAATTGTTATAAATCACACTGTTTAAATTAAACATGCTTCACTGATTCGAGTACTTGGCGAGCGCCCTTTTGTCCTACTTATTTTGGCGGTCCTTGAACTCACCGTATAGTTGGTTTACATGTATAACTTTCTCCGACTTTCTAGGACGTGCTTTATGCCACTTTTTCTGTCTCATTTTTGTCCACCACACTTTTAACGTTGTGCGTGAATGCACAAAGGTGAGTTTTGTTGATGTTATTGACTTGTGTGGAGTGCTAATCAGACATATTTGGTCACTGCATGACTGCAAGCTAATCGATGCTAACATGCTATTTAGGCTAGCGATATGTACATATTGCATCATTATGCCTCATTTGTAGGTATATTTGAGGTCATTTAGTTTCCTTTAAGTCCTCTTAATTACATTTATATCTCATGACACATGTAATATGGCTTTTAATTTTTTGCGGCTCCAGACAGATTTGTTTTTGTATTTTTGCTCCAATATGGCTCTTTCAACATTTTGGGTTGCCGACCCCTGGGTTAGGGTTAGGGTTAGGGTTAGAGGGTTAGGGCCAGGGTTAGAGGGTTAGGGTTATAATAAGGCCATGCCGAATAAGGCATTAATAAGTACTTAATAATGACTAGTTAAGAGCCAATATGTTACTAATTTGCATGTTAATAAGCAACTAATTAATAGTGAATATGTTCCCCATACTAAAGTGTTACCATGTTTTTTTTACTGGTGCACAAAATGAACCGTGCATGAACATCACCTTGTTCAAACAACAACACCAACACAGTGCATAAACTCACAACAAATTACACACCTGCAAATCAGTCTGACTTCTGCTGTTGCCGTATCCGTAATACGCCGATAGGGAGAAGTTTTTATTTACACGATGAGTCGGGTGTGTCTTGACCTCCGCCGAACCCCTGAGGCCGACTCACCGAACCCCTAGGGTTCGATCAAACCCAGGTTAAGAACCACTGGTCTAGTCTCTTACGTGAATGAGCTAAATACTATTATTTGATATTTTACGGTAATGTGTTAATAATTTCACACATAAGTCGCTCCTGAGTATAAGTCGCACCCCCCGGCCAAACTATGAAAAAAACTGCGACTTATAGTCCGAAAAATACGGTAGATGAAAATCATTTCAAATATTTCAATCAGTCAGAAGCTGCGTAAAACAGAGAAAGAAGAGCGCTCAAGAACGAGAGGAAAAGAAGAAAAGCTGATAGTATTTTTTTTGCATCCTCTTCTACTGATGTTTTGCTACCGATACAAAATACTGAAAGATGATGAGGAAACACAGGCTATTGTCACGTGCCTTATTTTGCGTTTGTTGGTGTTCTCCTGCGTTAAGTGTTTCAGTTCCTGTCCTGTGCTTTTATTTTGGGGCTTATCCGGTTTTGTTGGTGTTTTCCCGTGGCCGCTTCACTTCCACGCACCTGTATGCTGTTGGCAATCAAGACTATTTAAGTGGAGCCTTTTGCTACCTTCGTTTGGAATGTATAGTCATTCATGTGGACGCTCTTTCCTCCTGCCGTGAGTTTTGCTGTGTTCCAGAATTTCCGTTTTGTTGTTTTCCCAACCTGTAAGTTTTATTTTCGTTTTTGCATAGCCTTGTCTATGCTTCGGTGCCTTCCTAGCGGCACTGTTTGTTTGAGCTACATTAAATATTTTTACCTGCACGTTGCCTTCTCGGTCTTCTGCATCTCGGGAACACGCCAGTAATAGCCGTCATGCGATCCGAGCGTCACAGCTATAGTGTCTATGGAAGAGGAAATAGAAGTTATTTTATATTTATTTTTTGCTCATAACGTTAACCACTGGAACTAATCTGTCACTGTGAATGTACTAACTCATGTTCACGTCGTCGTCTTTTAGCTATTTAAGTACTTGTTTATATTTTTAGTCAATTGTTAATATTTATTGTTTACATGGAACAAAGCGAGCACAGTCGACCAAGTTAAATTCCTTGTGTGTTGAAGAGGAACTGCACTTTTTGGGAAATTTGCCAATCATTCACAATCCTTGTGTAAGTCAAGAACATATAAGTATTAATTTTTTTAATGTATTCTAAATGGTAAATTAATGCGATCAAAAGTCTGCTTAAAATGAAGCATCCAAACACCTCCATTAATGTTTTATATAGATGATGAAAATATATATGTAATGTTGTAACGGGCACATTTATAATAACATTTTAACATTTTGAACATTTTAAGCATACACAATGCATTAATTTAAAAAATGCATCACAACGTTCACTTTTTTTAAAACTGCAGACTTTGAGAGCCAACAAACATAATAAAACATCACTTACTGTACAATGTCTGCTGTCATTATGATGCCTACTGCTAGGATGTTCATATATTCCCATTTAGATGAAGAATGACTCATAATCCTCGCGAAGAAAAGAGAGGTGGCAACGAGCGTCTTTGTGTGTCTTTCTCGCCATTGTTGGGTCTAAATTGGCTGTCAAAGTGTACCAGGATGTCGGAATACGTCCTTATCCTTCCGCTATCCAGGTGAGAGGCAAGATTTATGATCTAGAACAAACTTTCACGAGGCGAGAAAGCAGCTCATCAGTCGATCATGTCAACTATAAATAGTTTGTTTGCGTTAGCACTTATAATAACAATATCACTAATACTTAGTTAATATTCAAGTCATGAAATGTAAATGAAGTATTGTTGGTGCTTTTTGGATGTTATTTTATTGGATTTTATGGGCGGAATAGAGGACCTCATATTGGCTCCGTTGTAAGCTGACTTTTATTTATGTTTATTTCCGAGTTAGAATGCATTAAAAAATCCATCCCTAGTCATGTCTTTCATAGTGAACGATAGGCAAAATTGTAAAAAAAAAAATTGCTGTTCCCTTTTTAAAAAATCTAGCCAATAAAGCTGGTTCTGATATTAGTTTTGAAGCAATAATGGACCAGGGCGACAATAACATGCAATTAAGTGATCAAAACGATAGTTTTACATGTCTTTATCATGGCTCCAGTTCTGTAGATGGCGTCACACCAATAGGGGGCGACATATCGATGCTGGCGATGGAAAGGTGGCCTTCCAAGTAAAGTTCCTTATCTACACATTACTCAAAAACTAATTGGTGTTATGGGAAATGACAGACAGGTTCATTTTCAGGAGCAAAAAATACTTATAGAGAATTTGTGAGTGAAATTTTTGTCATTTGAGAGCTATGGCAGGATGGCAGTAAATTAATAAATTGTCAAGAAGTCACAAAAAAAAGCACACCCGAATCTAATAAAGCTATCAGACTGGGAGAGAGAAAAAAACAATATATATTTTCTCATATTTCATTTTGAGAGAAAAAAATGTGTTTAGTGCCAGCAGAGATACCGTCATTGTGTGGGGAAAACCTCCTCGCGTGTCACGCAAAGTAAGCACCGCTGTGATCTGCATCACCTGTGTGTGTGTGTGTGTGGGTGTGTGTGTGTGTGTGTGTGTGTGTGTGTGTGTGTGTGTGTGTGTGTGTGTGTGTGTGTGTGTGTGTGTGTGTGTGTGTGTGTGTGTGTGTGTGTGTGTGTGTGTGTGTGTGTGTGTTCTTGTATTTCTATCCTTCTTGAAACATTAACAAGGCAAAGTACCTTCCATATGAGGACCAGTGAACAAGTTAGGACATAAATCATGGTCCCAATACAGAAAACCATTGCATCTAATAGATGGAGGTGAAATCAATTAAAGTTAGGGTGGTCCCAAAAAGGAGGGATTTTTCAAATTGACTGTGTGTCGGTTTTAAAAGGCCTCCCCCTCTGGTCAACATAGGAAATAACAAGTGTGTGTACAATTTTGCAGTGCTCCCCCTCTGGCCAACATATGTAATAACAAGTTTAAAAAATGTAAATGCTCCCCCTTTGGCCAAAATTAATTTTTAAAAAAATAAAAATAACTATATATATAGAGACATACTGTAATAACTTGAAGTAAATAATGAATATTAAAAAACAATTACAAACAAGAAATTCCCAAAAAAATAAATGAACTAAAAGCAGTCTTTTTCTCACAATGTGTCGACTTCTTTCTTATAAAATTGGGAACAATTTCTCATATTCTTTCTATTTCTGTAATATTTCAATATTTTCTTGTAAAAGTATTACTTTTTTATGTAAAATTATTACTTTTTAATGGAAAATGTTGACATTTGTCATATAAAAGTCTGATTTTTATTACATTATTGCCAATTTTTTTGTTGTTCTCGTAAAATAATGACATTTTTGGAGTAAAATTATGACTTTTGTCAAAATAATTGCCAAAATGTTAAATTTTTCTTATAAAATTGTGACTTTTGTTGAGTAAAATTACGACTGTTTTTATAAAATTGCGAACATTTTAAGCTTTTCTTGTGAAATTGCGACTGTTATTGTGTAAATTTCCAACTTTTATCATAATATTGCACAAATGTTCAGTTTTTCTTGTCAAATTTTGACTTGCGTTGAGTAAAACTACGACTTTTATTATAATACTGCCAAAATTCTAAGTTTTTCTTGTGAAATTCCAACTCATTTTTCACAACAGCCTTTTTTTTGTATTGTATGTACGTTTGTATATATTATTAATGTTGTAAATACAAATCTTTATATATCTAGAAAGGGTGGTCATAAAGAGGTAGGCATTTTTCGGAGGTCTCAAGAAGGGAACAAACACATGAATGTGCGTGCGTGTGTGTGTGTGTGTGTGTGTGTGTGTGTGTGTGTGTGTGTGTGTGTGTGTGTGTGTGTGTGTGTGTGTGTGTGTGTGTGTGTGTGTGTGTGTGTGTGTGTGTGTGTGTGTGTGTGTGTGTGTGTGTGTGTGTGTGTGTGTGTGTGTGTGTGTGTGTGTGTGTGTGTGTGTGTGTGTGTGTGTGTGTGTGCGAGAGAGAGACTGTGATAGAACGAGGGAGAAAGAGACAGGGAAGAAAAAAGAAAGTGGGGCAAAGTGTTTGTTGTCGAGTCAAACTCCACCAGTGTGTGTGCGCGGGAGAGAGAGATCTGTGCCAGTGGGTCAAAGTGTGGGTGGCGATCCTCGGCCGCCTCCTCCTCAGTTTCCCTTACATCAGTGAGATGTATCCTTTTGCAGATGCTCCGCGTGACTTTGATTAGCTGCTCGGTTTGGACTGAATGGGGCCATCGTTAAGTGTGGGCAACAGTCTGCTATCCCTCTGATCCGTCCTCAGAAATAACTTCTACCAAGATTTGCAGCACGTTTGTCTAAAACAAGAGGTAGAGGTCATGTGACATGTGGTCATGTTACAAATTTTCCCTTCCGATACTGGTATTGGCCAATATTAATATCGATCCGATTCAATATCAGCACAAATCACACATATTTTTATTATTTTGCAGAGTGGAACGTTAGAAAAGGCTTGTTCAAGCGAAATTACTTTTTAAAAAAAACAATGGTAGGTATGAAAAACACTAATTAATTTATTATCAACCATCTGCAATGGACTTATGCTGTCTTTAAGCTGAAGTGGAATGTTTTTTGGGTTTTTTTAGCAACATAGTAGCCACCATAATTCAATAAGTTAAGCTCATGAGGCAGCAAGTCGAATGATGCTGACACATTTGTTACTGGATACCTTTTAATACGCTTGTGCCTTGGAGACTTTGTATTTGTAATATATATATATATATATATATATATATATATATATATATATATATATATATATATATATATATATATATATATATATATATATATATATATATATACTGTGATGAGGTGGCGACTTGTCCAGAGTGTACCCCGCCTTCCGCCCGATTGTAGCTGAGATAGGCTCCAGCACCCCCCGCGACCCCAAAAAAGGGACAAGCCGTAGAAAATGGATGGATGGATGAATATATATATATATATATATATATATATATATATATATATATATATATATATATATATATATATATATATATATATATATATATATATATATATATATATATATATATATATATATATGTATACACATATATATATATATATATATATATATATATATATATATATATATATATATATATATATATATATATATATATATATATATATATATATATATATATATATATATATATATAAATATATATATATATATATATACACATATATATATGTATACATATATATATATATATATATATATATATATATACAGTATATGTATGTATGTATATATATATATATATGTATATATATATATATATATATATATATATATATATATATATATATGTGTGTGTGTGTGTGTGTGTGTGTGTGTGTGTGTGTGTGTATATATATATATATATATATATATATATATATATATATATATATATATATATATATATATATACTGTGATGAGGTGGCGACTTGTCCAGGGTGTACCCCGCATTCCGCCCGATTGTAGCTGAGATAGGCTCCAGCACCCCCAACGACCCCAAAAAAGGGACAAGCGGTAGAAAATGGATGGATGGATGAATATATATATATATATATATATATATATATATATATATATATATATATATATATATATATATATATATATATATATATATATATATATATATATATATGTATATATATATATATATATATATATATATATATATATATATATGTATATATATATATATATATATATATATATATATATATACAGTATATGTATATGTGTGTGTGTGTGTGTGTGTGTGTGTGTGTGTGTGTGTGTGTGTGTGTGTGTGTGTGTGTGTGTGTGTGTGTGTGTGTGTGTGTGTGTGTGTGTGTGTGTGTGTGTGTGTGTATATATATATATATATCAGTGGCGTGCCGTCACTAGAGGCAGGGGAGGCACGGCCTCACCTGCCATCATGGAAAGAAAAAAAAAGTAAAAAGAAAAAAAACAACATTAAATTGTTATATGTATCCAGTGATTATACTAAAGTTATTTTCCATTTAACTTCACCAGTTTTAGATTATTTTTATTTTTATTTTCACATTTACCGTTCAAATACTGAGAAGAGACGGTACGGTGTCAGCAGCCAGTTGAGGCACGTCACTGCGTTGTGCCTCAACATGGATTGTGCACAATGACTTGGCTAACTGCTGGCCTGCTGTGCAGTGAGACTGTATTGCTATATGAATCATATTATACATTTCCATAGTTTAGTTAGCTGAGGTATATCATGTACAGTGTATTTTGTCAACAACTGTATGTGTGTAACGTATTTTTAGTGCTGAGCGATCATAAAACTGCTGCCAAGACACACTGTTTGAGGCTCGTCTCATAACCCCGCCTCCTGGTGCCGGTTAACACTCCCGCCGCAGAATGCATCGCCCGACGGGAGCGCCACACCAACCAAAGCCCACACCCAAACCCTCCACGTGCGAGACCGAATCCACCCAAAAAAAGTCACTTAACAAGAAGCCAAAAAGTGCAAAAACAACAATGCTCGCGCGGCGCGCCGGAGGAGCCGTGAACAGGGACACAACATTAGGTACACCTGCAGAATGCAGCGCGGATTTCATATTTCATTCATTCACAACGCTCCCGCATTTATAAGTAAAGGTAAGACCATAATAACGTTTTTTTAATTAAATGTGCTTTATTGTGTGCTACAGTTTGTAAGTGTAAAGTTAAAGTTAGGTGAAAGTACCAATGATTGTCACACACACACACTAGGTGTGGTGAAATTTGTACTCTGCATTTGACCCATCCCCTTGTTCACCCCCTGGGAGGTGAGGGGAGCAGTGGGCAGCAGCGGCGCCGTGCCTGGGAATAATTTTTGGTGATTTAACCCCCAATTCCGACCCTTGATGCTGAGTGCCAAGCAGGGAAGAATGCTGGTATGAGCTTTTAAACACAACCCGTTAACTGCTGCCAATCAAACTGTGAATAAGATACTCTTTAGGGTTCATATGTTTGTAAATCTGACTGTGATAAAGTCAGTGCCTCACCTGACATGAACGTCACCGCACGCCACTGATATATATGTATGTATATATATATATATATATATATATATATATATATATATATATATATATATTTGGTGTGTGTGTGTGTGTGTGTGTCATGTTTTAGACTGCAATACTGTTCAATTAAGGACTCTTGCGACATATGTCTAGCTTGTGTGCTATTGTGTGCTTAGCTGTTGTGTAGCTGCTACAACCCACCATGTTCGCCTTTTGTAAATGACTTGACCAAAATACAAAAAATGTGTGTGCTTATTGGAAGACATTTAGATGTAACTGGCTGTCCAGCTTTGCACAAGTAAACGCGTGCTGCAGGACTGCTTGTAACGGAGATTTTAGATGCAAGCCGATATAATCCGATTTTGTGCTGATATCGTATCGATATCCAGTATCCGTATCGGATCGGGCCACCCCTACAGTACATGTTGTAGGACTGTGGTAGGAAGCAGGAGCAACTAGAGAGAACCTACTCAATTTATAAAAAGTTATCCGGCTTAGTGTATACAGCAGACCTGGGCATTCTGCGGCCCGCGGGCCGCATCCGGCCCTTTGTGCGTCCCTGTCCGGCCCGCGTGAGGCCAATTATAAATTACAAAATAAATTTTAAAAAGTATCTATGTCG
Source organism: Entelurus aequoreus (assembly GCF_033978785.1). Taxonomy (NCBI): domain Eukaryota; kingdom Metazoa; phylum Chordata; class Actinopteri; order Syngnathiformes; family Syngnathidae; genus Entelurus; species Entelurus aequoreus. The sequence goes on along the minus strand of NC_084731.1, from coordinate 78,003,143 downwards.
AGTGTGCAATACAACGGTGCTGCTTTTGTTTTGAAAATCGTTATTTGTATTACTTCCGTGTGGACGTATGCGTGTGCGTGATTGTGAGTGAATGTGAACAGCTGCAATCATTAATTACAAAATAAAGTTGAAAAAACATCTATGTCGTGCGCGCAATACAACTGTGCTGCTTTTATTTTGAAAATTATTATTTATGGGCGTGTGTCAGTGTGTAACCTGCGAGTGAAGGTGCACATGCAGCGACAAGTGATGCACGGTTTACACCCGAGACGCTAAAAAGAGAAAAGTTGATGAAGAATGGCGTGTTTCCAACAAGACATGGACTGCCAAGCAACGTTCCCTCTAAGGTGCGTGCCTGCGCAATTGTGCACTGCTCAAGCGTCTGCTGCGCGCAGCAAGTATATGCCGCGCACCAAATCAAATCCCATCTGAATTCTAAACAAAATAAACATATTTATTCTATGTAATTTTGCAATGCAACTTTGAGTGACAGTGACAACAAGCGGCCCTAATGGTGTTCGTCAACACCGTTCAATTGGACACCGTTCAATTATTGTAACGTCTATCGAGATGCTTCGAGGCCAGGAATTATATCGATCACTTTATTGAGCAAAACTGTTTATATTCGGCCATAACCACACCAAAAACATAAGTAAAACACTTCTATCTCGAAAAACTAGTCATTTTCTGCCGTACAAACCAGGCCAAAACCAACTTGTCATCTGTCACCAACACGCATAGCACTAAACCACTGGTGCGTTTATGGCCACACAAAAAGTCGGACAACTCAAACATCACACAAAGTTACACTATGACTCCTCAGTCATACGTGTGCTTATTTTACTGTCATTTATTATTAATGTTAATTTATTTATATTAGTCATGGAATGCTGTTACATACACTATGTTGAAGTATTACTATTATTATTAATTATTATTATTATTTATCTTACGGTATATATCAAAAATAATATTGAGCAAAATTTAATTGAAATATTGTCAATGTGGCTCTCCAGCAGTGCTCGGGTTGCTCATGCGGCCCCCGGTAAAAATTAATTGCCCACCCCTGGTATACAGGGTCTTAGACGATCAGCTTCCAGGTGTGCACGTGTTTAATACATGCACATCTTTAGTGAATCGGGTTCTTATGTCCTGGGGACACAAATAGCACCGATGCAGTGGAGTGGCCCACAAGTATTTTCCTGCCTTCCCAATTTCCTGCGCCTTCGTCACAGAAGTGAGTCTGCAAAATTGAAATCAGATCACTTTTTGTTTTCCTCAGTTTTTCTCTATTTTGGGAGTGGGGGCAGATTCGTTTTCACCTTTTTTCCCCCCATTCCTTTTTTTTTTTATACGAACCACCCATCCTTCCAAATGTTCATATTGGAAAAAGTCCTCGGTGTGCAGTGGACGCCAGGAAAGTTGCTGAAGGCCCCGGTCTGTTTTTATGGTATGCAGAGAGGCTAATTGGCTTTGCAGACAGCTTTTCCCCCACAGTGACCCACACTGCAAACAAACCCGTCCACGCTATGACAGCTTCACTTACCTCGGGAAAAAGAGCGGGGTCAAAATAACTTCATCCACACACACACACACACACACACACACACACACACACACACACACACACGTGCTTTAAGTGTTTTATGTGCTCATACGTTGGTGTGGGCAGACAGGTAGGAGGCTCCAGCAGTGAGTCACAGAGACACACTTGAGGCCAAAAAATATGCCTCGGCAGCTTCTGGAAAAACGAGGGCTCACATTTCAATACGATGCGCTCCCAAATAAAAGATGAAGTGGGTTGCGATGCGAGTCTGCCGCTTGTCATTTTTGTCCGTCGCAGTGTTACTGCATTAGATGGAAATAGAAATTTCCAAACCTCCCACGGGCGATGAAATCACTCCTGATGGGAGACGTTTAACTTCACGCTACGTCGGGTTATTTCGGATCTTAACGTTCTGGCTTCCTCTCGGAGATTTATCGCGGAGTGTGAAAGTGCGCTGAATGACGACTCTCTACTCGGGGCGGCAGCAGACTGAACTGTGACCCCCCCCCCCCCCCCCCCCCCCCCGAGATGGGCAAACTGGGAAATGTGAGACTGCCGATTATTTTGGTGTGAAAGGATCTTTCTGTAGACTTAGACGGCCTCGCGGGGGAAACAACTGCTTCTGTATTAGCCTCTGCCCAGCAAAATAAAAACTGTTGGCCCTCAAGACCTTGTTTTTTAAGCTCCTGTGGTGTGAAAAGGGTTTGGGTTACTAGGGGAAGATGGTGACGATTATCTGAGACCATGTCCACATTAAGACGGATAACTCATTAAACAAATTTTTTTTGTGCCTAAGCCCCGTTTCGGCCACACTAAATCATCGTTTAAGGTTCACCTCCTTTGGTAATTTTTTACACGGGTAAGTGCACCGAATCTCCGGCTCTTAGCTTTGTATGGACTCATGGATCGTTTATAGCAGGGGTGTCCAAACTTTTTCCACTGAGGGCCGCACACGGAAAAATTAAAGCATGCGAGGGCCATTTTTATGTTTTTCATTTTCAAACCATAACAAAATATATGGATTTTGTTAGTTTTTTACCTTTAGGGCTCCCGGGGACCATAAAGGGTCTAAGTCATTAAAATGTTAAAAACAAGTCAAATTATTATTATTTTTTATTTATTTAACGCTTACAGTAAATCTCTACAGTATATCAACTTCAGGATGATATAAAGTTTAAAAAAAAAAAAAAAGGTTGTATGCCTTTTCTGTCAAAGACAACTTAGTTTTTTATAATAAAACTGAAATATGCAGTATTTCCCCCACTGCCCAAAACATTCAGAAAGCAAAGTTTGATGTGAAGTACACCATTGATTTTAATTCATTATTATTTTTGAGTAATCACAGTGAAAAGATAAATAAAATCCCATTAAATATATTTGGGATCCAAAAGGTGCCACGCTCAAAGTGATACATTTTTATTAGTTTTTTTTTTTAAACTTTCAACACTTAAGTTACGAGATCAACTTCAGATATATCGGTCGAATTTACGTTTGAACTATTATTTTGTTTGTTTTTTTGTCAAATAATGCGTTGATGTTTTTGTATGGCAGCCACACAACATATATGCAATATTTTCCACATAAAACATTTTAAAGCGAAATATTAGAAATAATTGCAGCCTTGAATAGGTCAATAATTCATTATAACATTGATTTTTTTTATTTTTTTTTTGAGCAATGGCAAAAAAAAGAAAAATAAAGATAGACAAAAGGAAAAAAAACAGCCTGCATGGCAGCTTTGTGTCAACATTGCAACTTTTTCTAGTTAGATTTCACCTCATTCCACTTGTTTTAATGTTTTTTTTATTTGTGCAATAGCATTTCCAGAATGTGTGGCGGGCCGGTAAACAATTAGGTGCGGGCCACAATTGGCCCCCGGGCCGCACTTTGGACACCACTGGTTTATAGAGATGTCCGATAATGGCTTTTTTGCCGATATCCGATATTCCGATATTGTCCAACTCTTAATTACCGATTCCGATATCAACCGATACCGATATATACAGTCGTGGAATTAACACTTTATTATGCCTAATTTTGTTGTGATGCCCCGCTGGATGCATTAAACAATGTAACTTTACCATGAATTGATTAACGTGGAACCCGACTTAAACAAGTTGAAAAACGTATTCGGGTGTTACCATTTAGTGGTCAATTGTACGGAATATGTACTGTACTGTGCAATCTACTAATACAAGTTTCAATCAATCAATCAAAAACAAGGTTTTCCAAAATAAGAGAACAACTTCAACTCCAGTTATGGAAAAAAGTGCCAACATGGCACTGCCATATTTATTATTGAAGTCACAAAGTGCATTATTTTTTTTTAACATGCCTCAAAACAGCAGCTTGGAATTTGGCACATGCTCTCCCTGAGATAATCCTAATACCCACTACAACTATGGCAGGGGTGTCCAAAGTGCGGCCCAGGGGGCATTTGCAAACAAAACCAACATAGTGCATGAACCCACAACAAATTGCATACCTGCAAATCAGTGTGACTTCTGCTGTTGCCGTATCCATAATACGCCGATAGGGAGGAGTTTTTATTTACACGATGTGTCCCGCGGCGGAGGCTCCACCGAACCCCTGAGGCCGACATACCGAACCCTTAGGGTTCGATCGAACCCAGGTTAAGAACCACTGTACTAACATCATGTGGTTTATTTTGTATAAATGTAGCAACCTTCTACAAAGATACAAAGACTTGCTATAGCGACATCCAGTGGACACATTTAGAACAGCGGTTTATTTAATTCAAAAAAATTCAGGTTAATTTTTATACTCAGCAAAGTCATCCCGTGAGCCAGATAAAACTTGTTTGCGGGCCTGATCCACGAGGGCCGTACGTTTGACACCCCTGCTGTAAGAGGTACCAATTATTTCGAAAGTAGGACCCCCTCCCAGACATACAATACTCATACATAGCTCATGAAAAACAAGATTGTCTTGTTATTTTTTAGTGGCCAAATCACCCGAATAAGAAAATAGTCTACAGTAATGGAAATGACTGCTGTCATTTGATTATGGTAATAAAACATTGAACTTGTTATGATGTCAGGTTTGGGACAGGTGTGCACGTCTGATGCTGCTCACACGTGCTCCGCTGAAGGCTCAGGGAGTTTGTGCGTTTGCTCACACACGTGAAAAATTAGCGAAGGATATTAATATGCGCTCCTATTAATAATGAGCCACAGCAGGAATGACTTATGCTCCCTTCGCCTGACCAGGGCTCAGAAAATCTCCAGAGACTCCTCCCACCCCCACCAAGGACTGTTTTCACTGCTGGGCTCTAGAAAGAGGTTCCACAGCCTCCGTAGCAGAACCTCCAGGTTCTGTAACAGCTTCTTCCCTCAGGCCATCAGACTCTTGAACGCATCATAATAATCCCCTCAATCCCCCCCCAAAAAACGGATTAACTCGCTGGAATATAAAGACAATATAACATACATCCATAAACGTGGATGCATATGCAAAAGTGCAATATATTTATCTGAACAGTAATCTATTTATTTATATCTGCACCTTATTGCTCTTTTATCCTGCACTACAACGAGCTAATGCAACGGAATTTCGTTCTTATCTGTACTGTAAAGTTCAAATTTGAATGACAATAAAAGGAAGTCAAAGTCTAAGTCTTTGCTTTGATTGCTTTTAAGTCAAAATTGTTCAATCTAATCCGACTGAGTACATATTTTAAACATTGTTCACTGCGTGAACCCGACCGTGCTTATGCTATTATTCTCATATCGCAATTGTTTCGCTCACACTTGATATTTAGGTCATATTTGCGGAGATTTGTCGATTCTAAAACCAAATCTGTCGACACCTGACCTGAGAAAACTACCCGTTTATTGCGTAATCCGAGCAGTTTACGTTGTAAACCAGGGGGGGTCAAACGTACGGCGCGAGGGCCGGGTCAGGCCCGCGAACAGGTTTTATCCGGCCCGCGGGATGAGTTTGCTAAGTATAAAAATGAACCTGAAATTTTTGAATGAAAGAAACAGCTGTTCTAAATGTGTCCACTGGATGTCGCAATAGCAAGTCTTTGTAACCTGCTCAGTGGCAGTTCAAACCCCGGCCGAGTCATACCAAAGACTAGGGATGTCCGATAATGGCTTTTTGCCGATATCCCATATTCCGATATTGTCCAACTCTTTAATGACCGATACCGATATCAACCGATACAGATATCAACCGATACCGATATATACAGTCGTGGAATTAACACATTATTATGCCTAATTTGGACAACCAGGTATGGTGAAGATAAGGTCCTTTTTAAAAAATTAAATTAAATTAAATTAAAAAAAATTAAAAAATTAAAAACATTTTCTTGAATAAAAAAGAGAGTAAAACAATATAAAAACAGTTACATAGAAACTAGTAATTAATGAAAATGAGTAAAATTAACTGTTAAAGGTTAGTACTATTAGTGGACCAGCAGCACGCACAATCATGTGTGCTTACGGACTGTATCCCTTGCAGACTGTATTGATATTGATATATAATGTAGGAACCAGAATATTAATAACAGAAAGAAACAACCTTTTTGTGTGAATGAGTGTGAATGAGTGTAAATGGGGGAGGGAGGTTTTTTGGGTTGGTGCACTAATTGTAAGTGTATCTTGTGTTTTTTATGTTGATTTAATAAAAAATAAAATAAAATAAAATGATACCGCTAATAAAAAAAACGATACCGATAATTTCCGATATTACATTTTAAAGCATTTATCGGCCGATAATATCAGCAGGCCGATATTATCGGACATCTCTACCAAAGACTATACAAAATGGGACCCATTACCTCCCTGCTTGGGACTCAGCATCAAGGGTTGGAATTGGGGGTTAAATCACCAAAAAATTATTCCTGGGCGCGGCCACCGCTGCTGCTCACTGCTCCACCCTCACCTCCCAGGGGGTGAACAAGGGGATGGGTCAAATGCAGAGGACAAATTTCACCACACCTAGTGTGTGTGTGACAATCATTGGTACTTTAACTTTAACTTTGTATCTTTGTAGATGATGCTACATTTGTACAAAATAAACCACATGATGTTAGTGCACCAGTCGAGGAAAATGATCAAACTACATAAATAACATACTGTAATTAGATTTTGATATCATTTTTTTATCTTGATAGATTGAAAATCAACACCAATGAGTTGACTGATGAACATTATCACATCATTTATTCAGAAAATATAAATAACGACAAATAAAGATAGAATACTATTAACCGCAACAGGTAATTGTAAAAAAAATAACAACATTATGATTTGTACAATTTCAGAATGAGCTTGTTCTATTTTTAAACAAAGAAAACAATCTGAAGTTGTCTTTATTTTTAAGTTATCGTGCCGTGAGTTTACTATTTTGGGAGTAGATTTTTCTCCATGTGGCTCCCAGATCTAAAAATTAGTTTGACAACGTCAACGCAAAAGACGGCGTTGGATGTGACTCGACGAGCGCTCACGTGCAGCAGTTTGCTGATCTGTCAGCGGAGACGTGGCCCTGACCGCCAGCTGCTGAATGCTCTTTCGCATATGGGACAAATCTGGGGAGCACGTGCGCACTTGCATGCACTTGCAGACACACAGTAAATCGGCCTACACATCCACGCACGCCGGATACATTTCCACTTACACACTGCAGGGAAATGCCTACCTCAGCGATACGCAGTTGTTTTTCTACGTTGTGGCCCGTGGCCTCCTTTTTTTTTTCTGTTCCAATTTGCAAAACGTGAACGTGAGTTTCGAAGAAAAGCGGGGGACCTTCCAACAGGAGGAGGGTGAATAAACACATCTCAAACGCCCACCAGCTTCTCCTCGCCTGTGTTTTTGTTTGATTCACGTCCTCCGCTTCCTATACTCTAGCTCAAGGCGGCCGTTGGAGACTGACCCATTTGGCACAGGATCAGCAGTGCGGTCGTGGCGGAATAAACACGGTATTTCTTACCCATAGCCTTGCACACTCTGCCAGCAGGTACAGTTTATAGGAAAACTGCAGCATTGTTCACCCTTCTCGCTGAATCTTTGCACTTTCAATCAATCAATCAAACTTTATTTATAAAGCGCTGTTCATACATAAAATAAATGCAACGGAAAAGTCCTTTACAAAGGTAAAAACAATACCCCGATGACCCAGATCCCATACCAAACACAAACACTCACACACACATATGCAACTATATGAACAAGTGAATGCATGGCTGAATACAGAGGAGCCGTGTGAGTAAACACTATCACAGGAGACATCTGCACCATGGCCACCAGGACGCTGACACAAAGTGCCCCCACGGCACAGCCGACAACCCCTGACGAAGATGGCTCCCTCTGAGGAACGTTGGAAAGTAAAAATAAAAAAAACTTGTAAAATAGTGAGAACCATGAGTAGCGATAAAGGATAAAATACAAGTAAGACATATAAAAATAAAAATAAAAGACAAATAATAATAAATAAATAAAAAAGATAAAAAATTAAATGAATATAGAGTGAATATATTATTTTTAAAAATATAACTCAATAAAATCTTGATAAATATTAGGTAAAAGCCCAATCAAAAGCCTGCTTTTTAAAAACATGAACGTTCTCCATATCAATAAATATCGATATTGACCAATATAAAACACTTATATTGTGATAGAGTTGTCAGCCATATTGCCCAGCCCTATTCTATCCCATGGATATATTCATGACATTTCTCTCTATGGGGGAAACCTGGCCAACCGGCATGCAATCAGCATTGTCAGCGTCCAAAAAGTAACTGTAACATTGTCCTGCCAATGGGAGAATTGATATGAAGCAAATATTACTACTTATTGTACTGTAGTTAAGTGTAATTAATATTTACAGATTTTAAGGTCATGTTTAAGTGGGTGTCTGTGACGGTTCAAAATACCTGCTGCCACACACTTTGTTGCAGTGGCGTGCAGTCACTAGAGGCAGGGAAGGCGGGGCCTCACCTGCCATCATGGAAAGAAAAAAAAAAAGTAAAAAGAAAAAAAAATTAATTCAATTGTTATATGTATCCAGTGACTATACTAAAGTTATTTTCCATTTAACTTCACCAGTTTTAGATTATTTTTATTTTTATTTTCACATTTGCCGTTCAAATACTGAGAAGAGACGGTGCGGTGATCAGCAGCCAGTTGAGGCACTTGTGCCTCACCATGGATTGCGACTCGGCTAACTGCTGGCCTGCTGTGCAGTGAGACTGTATTGCTATATGAATTATATTATACATTTCCATAGTTTAGTTAGCTGAGGTATATAATGTACAGTGTATTTTGTCAACAACTGTATGTGTGTAACGTATTTTTAGTGCTGAGCATTCATAAATCTGCTGCTCATAACCCCGCCTCCTGGTGCCAAGCACCTCCGCCGCAGAATGCACCGCCCGACGGGAGCGCCACACCAACCAAAGCCCACACCCAAACCCTTCACGTGCAAGACCGAATCCACCCAAAAAAAAGTCACTTAACAAGAAGCCAAAAGTGCAAAAACAACAATGCTCGCGCTGCAGGAGCCGCGAACGACCGCAGGGACACAACATTAGGTACACCTGCACTGCAGGTTCATATGTTTGTAAATCTGACTGTGATGATGCAGTCGTGCCTCACCAGACATTAACCTCACCGCACGCCACTGCTCTGTTGTCTCCGGACACGCCCACGGGTGTTCCTCTCCTGCAGTGGCCCCACGCAGCTGCACTCACTCTGCAATTGACACACCTGACGCTGATTGAGACTCCACTGCCTTCTTAAGCCAGCGCGTCCTGCGTTCCAGTGCCAGAACGTAGCTACTTGTACCTGTACAGTAAGCCCTACACGTCTCGAGCTTTTTGCCTATGTGCTTCCTCGCTCTCTGTGTTTCTCCTCCTCTGTGCTCATCGTGTCGTGTCCTGTTCCCTCGTCCCTCAGCTCCCCTCCGTTTCCTGATTTCGAGATGTGCGTCTCGTCTCCCTGGATTCCCTCTGAACTTCTTGCTGCCTCCCCGGATTTCGACCTCTCGCCTGTCCACGGACCCTGACGCCTCACTCCAGCCCTTGACGTCTTGCTTGCCCATGGACCTCCGAGTCTGCCTTGCCCTCTCTGGACTTCCGCATCTCTCACAACACACCTACACCTTCAACACCTCTCAGTAACACTCACTAGGTAATCGCATCACATAGTCACACACCATGTATTTGGTTTAATTACCCACGTCACACACTTGTGCTAATAAACACGCTGCAAGCTAAACAACGTCCCTGTCTCAGTGCCGCCTGCTTCCGTTACAGTGTCGGTGTGGGGAAAAAAGGCAGTGCAGACGGGTCGACTCGATTCCACACATGCTGGCACAGTCTAGACACTCTGAGACACGTGGTGAAGTGCAAACACAAGCGAGCCACCACGCTTGGTCACAAACCCCCCAAGTTGAGCACAGGGTGACCTGTCAGTGTCGCACGAGCTGGAAAAAAGCAACAAGAAAAGGCGGGGGAGGCGGTTCAATTTGAAATCTACCAAAATGGGCCAGATGCTGCCCGACAAATCTTTACAGAAAAAAATGCAAACGTGCTCAAAAATGCAGACTGGTAGCTTTCCCCCCCCCTGGAAATAGTCAGTTTGGGCTCATTCGTAGCGAATGAGCACGCACTTTAAGTCAGGAAAATGATACATCAGCATTTGACATAAGCACATAAAAAGTCACATGCACGTGATCATGGACTGGGTTTGCTCTGCTAGGATATCTGCTGTTAATGTGTGTCAACACAGTCCTCTCACTTGGCACAGTGGAGCCACTTGGAGCAAATGCAGTACTTCTAAAGAGTTTAGTCATGATCTGGCACACACCTGATACTCATTTCCCCCTGATTACTTCAGCTCTCCAGTGCATTCACTCGGCGCCAGGAGATTCCTGATGGTTCACCCTTCCAGTCGAGTACCTCTCCTCTGCTTTGGCTCCACTCACGCTTCTTGTTTCCTGTTCCTGTTA
>NC_084731.1:77720121-77990121 GCF_033978785.1 Entelurus aequoreus | reverse complement strand
CAAACTACTTTCTGTGAGATTGAAATGTATGAGAAATGCCTTGACGTCTGGTATTCAACCATCAGAATTAAACATTCAAGAGTTAGGAAACTAGGAAGTGAATGCCTTCACCGGGCACATTACCTCAGAGAACAAAAATATCAAGTTCACACGTGAGGATGTCAAAGACAGTAAGTTGCCTTTTTTAGACTGTGATGTCCACATTGGAGAAAACAGGGGCCTCCATGTTGGGGTTTACCGAAAACCGGTCAATACCAACTTTTTGACTCACACCACCCACTGGAACACAAACTGGGCGTTATCAGAACCCTACAACACAGAGCTGATAATGTTCCTACCAGCCCACAGGCCAAAGAGAAAGAGCATAGGCATTTGAGGGAAACCCTCAAAACCTGTGGTTACCCCGGCTGGTCGTTTGTGAAAAGTGCATCTGGTTCCAGACATAACAAAAACAGAGTGGATGAGGAGGAAAAAGGTGACAGACGCAAAAATATTGTCATTCCATATGTATCAGGTCTATCTAAGAAACTCAGTAGATGTTTTAACCAACACAACATCCCAGTACACTTCAAACCAGGCAACACTCTGAGACAGAGACTGGTGCATCCTAAAGACCGGACATCCCACACCCACAAAAACAATCTGGTGTATGCTATCCAGTGTAATGATGCATACACTGATTGATATATTGTGGAAACAAGCCGACGCATGGCACAGCATAGACGGGCAAACTCTTCAAGCCAAGACTCAGTTGTCTACCTGCACCTCAGGGAGAAACAGCACTTTATTGAGAACAAAAATGTACAGATTCTGGACAGGTACATGGTACGAAAGAGGAGTGAGGGAAGCCATCTATGTCAAGGTTGAAAAACCATCCCAGAACAGAGGATGTGGTCTGCGACACCACCTGTCCTCCACATACAACGCTGTCCTTTCAACCAGTCCTAAAAAACTCTGCAATTTAGCCTCTAACAAATGAGTTAGACACGTTCTGGTCACAGATGCTACTTTGTGCAATTTGAATGCTTACTCGAGGGATTCCGACTATTTTGGAATGGTAGTAGTCGAACCACAGCGATCGTTCTGCCACACAATACCTCCATTCTAACGAGAGGAAATTGCACTTCAACGACTGACCGTTATGATTGCTCGTTTGCATTAAAACAATTGTTTTTCTCACAACGATAGGGCAAAACCATCCTTGCCCAGGCACACCCTCCTGGATTTGGAGTATGAATATTTGAGGTTTTGGTACCAGCCGCTGGACTAGATCTGACCAATCTAAGTCTATGAGCACGAACTGATGAAGCGGCAAAATCGTCTTCTAAAACAAACCAAACAGTCCAGTTGCGATCAATTGAATGCCCTGAGATGACAACGACCTGGATGAATGAGAACCTTCATTGACAACTCGGAAACTTGTGACCAATAGAAAGTGGCTAAAAAGAGTCCTGTCTGTTGGGTGGTTGAACTGACCCTAACAGGTAGTTTAAGGAGCTTGGTCATCCAGGAAGAGCACCAAGAAAAGCCAGTTGTACCTGGTGAGGTGTTCCGGGTAAGCCTAATCACGAGGAGGCTCGAGGATAGACCTAGGACCTTGGAACACCTCCGTATCACCCAATAGGAACTGGAGGAGGTGAGCAGAGGCTGGGAAGTCTAAGCTTCCCTGGATGGATAGAATCGGGCATGGCATAAAAATACCATAAACATTTTTTATTGTTATGAACTTGGGCAAAACAAAAAACAACGCATCTTTGTAAATCTTTGTCTACTTTCTATGTAAACATGTCCCCTGTAAATGATCACGTGTACATTTGTAGGTCACTAGTGTGGGCTAGAAGAGAGCAAAAACGACAGCCTTTCACTGCAGCCATGTGCCAGGTTTGTATTCGAGCCACCGCGTCCTCATTGGAAATTCCCATTGTGAACTTTCCATGGCATCAGTGCGACTGTTCCTGTGATTCACTGTTCAACATGCAGGAACGGGGCCACGGTTGAAAGAGTTTGGAAACAACCTCCAGCCAACTTTGGCTCTAAGTGAAACATGACAAACTTCTGAGCAGCTGTACAGAGTATATCATTGTCATTGTGCAAATATCTTGCAGAGAAGCCATGCAACAAGTTGCATTTGTCTGTCATTAATTTGAAAATAGTCCTTGCCACAAATTCCAAGAATGAAGTTTGGTTATTAATCAATACAAAACCCAAGTGCCGTAATCACACGGAACTGGCTAATTGGACATTTTGTGTGCATGTAAGAAAGTAGGGGTGAAACTAACGACTATTTTGATAGTCGACTAGTCATCACTTTTAAATTTAGTTTGAGATATTTTTAGGCATGTGCTAACAAACAATAGAGGGAATGAAATATGACTACTTATGACTTGTCAAGTGCGTACACTGCCTTCCACCTGAGTGCAGCTGGGATAGACTCTGTAGTTGCCTGTAGTGCATTCCATTGTTATGTTTTGCATACAATATTTATCGGTACAAGTTTGTTTTTCTTTTTAAAATGTTAAAATTATGCTGTTTTAGGGTGGCCAAGCACCAATTAATTTCAATTCATTTTAATGGGTGATTTTAAAGTACATGTAAAGTGGAAAAACAAGTTGACTCTCTATTGTAGCTAATATCATATATATCTGGTTTATGACACTAAAAGACTTACAAAGTTTGCAAATAATTAGATATGATCAAAATAGTATCAATTTCAGAGAGATTCTCAAGCCATTTTGAGAGATAATGAGTGATGGTTTGTGATGTAGAGTTAGGAACCACAGATCCCTTCCCCATCAACAACAATGTTAATTAAACAGACTTTGTGAGAACCAAAAACAATTCTTTCGGGAAAAATTATGATTCAGAACCTTATATTTTTGAGTCGGAACACAAAGAGAAGGAGTTTTAGAAGCCGAGTGATACACGGATACAGCTTTACTGAAACACTATAGCATCACGTAGCATTGCTAGGTGCTAAACATACAAACTAACCATAATAAACCATAATAAAACAAACACTTAATGTACAATTTCCACTCTCGCAGGGATGCCGACCGACGGGACGCTCACATTATTACGTTTGTATGAAGAATCAATCACAATCTTTGCGAAGGGTTAAAAAAAGTTGCCACAACTAGCGTCTTTTTGTGTCTTTTTGGCCATCTTGGGGGATGTCAAAGTCGACCAGTCTTTCGGTTCATGGCCACATTTGTCTACTAACAGGGGAGAGATGATTGAATTATAATCTAGAATTTACTTTTAGCAAGTTTGACAGGAAGCAGAAGCAGCCGCCGGCTCAGGGTGTCAACAATAGCAGCGTACCAATATGACACTAAAATAGTCCGTCTGCGTTAGCGCTTATAATAACAATATCACTCATTGTTGGTTAATTTTAAGGTCTCGACATGTAAATGGAGTATTGTTGGCGTTTTCTGGATGTAGTCTGGAGGGTTTTATGGGCACAATAAAGGACCCTCGATCTGTTGACTCAATTGTAAGATATTTATTTACAATTTCGAATGCATAACAAAAGCCAAGCATATGTGTTCTTGACTTACAAAAGGATTGTAAAAGATGATAAACAGCACATCTCTTTAAAATGTTGGCATGTTTCTAGTATGACTGATCTGATAATATGGTCAGAGTGCAGACACGTTTCTACACTGTTGTCAATCTACGGAAATTAGCGAAGATATTCGGAGCGGAATATTCAAAATGACAGACTGAATGGTGGCATTTTGTGATGTTTAAACAGTATTTGCACATACTTTGCAAATTGTAAATACAAACCCCGTTTCCATATGAGTTGGGAAAATGTGTTAGATGTAAATATAAACGGAATACAATGATTTTCAAATCATTTTCAACCCATATTCAGTTGAATATGCTACAAAGACAACATATTTGATGTTCAAATTGATAAACATTTTTTTTTTTTGCAAATAATCATTAACTTTAGACTTTGATGCCAGCAACACGTGACAAAGAAGTTGGGAAAGGTGGCAATAAATACTGATAAAGTTGAGGAATGCTCATCAAACATTTATTTGGAACATCCCACAGGTGAACAGGCAAATTGGGAACAGGTGGGTGCCATGATTGGGTATAAAAGTAGATTCCATGAAATGCTCAGTCATTCACAAACAAGGATCGGTCGAGGGTCACCACTTTGTCAACAAATGCGTGAGCAAATTGTTGAACAGTTTAAGAAAAACCTTTCTCAACCAGCTATTGCAAGGAATTTAGGGATTTCACCATCTACGGTCCGTAATATCATCAAAGGGTTCAAAGAATCTGGAGAAATCACTGCACGTAAGCAGCTAAGCCCGTGACCTTCGATCCCTCAGGCTGTACTGCATCAACAAGCGACATCAGTGTGTAAAGGATATCACCACATGGGCTCAGGAACACTTCAGAAACCCACTGTCAGTAACTACAGTTGGTCGCTACATCTGTAAGTGCAAGTTAAAACTCTCCTATGCAAGGCGAAAACCGTTTATCAACAACACCCAGCAACGCCGTCGGCTTCGCTGGGCCTGAGGTCATCTAAGATGGACTCATACAAAGTGGAAAAGTGTTCTGTGGTCTGACGAGTCCACATTTCAAATTGTTTTTGGAAACTGTGGACGTCGTGTCCTCCGGACCAAAGAGGAAAAGAACCATCCGGATTGTTATAGGCGCAAAGTTGAAAAGCCAGCATCTGTGGTGGTATGGGGGTGTATTAGTGCCCAAGACATGGGTAACTTACACATCTGTGAAGGCGCCATTAATGCTGAAAGGTACATACAGGTTTTGGAGCAACATATGTTGCCATCCAAGCAACGTTACCATGGACGCCCCTGCTTATTTCAGCAAGACAATGCCAAGCCACGTGTTACATCAATGTGGCTTCATAGTAAAAGAGTGCGGGTACTAGACTGGCCTGCCTGTAGTCCAGACCTGTCTCCCATTGAAAATGTGTGGCGCATTATGAAGCCTAAAATACCACAACAGAGACCCCCGGACTGTTGAACAACTTAAGCTGTACATCAAGCAAGAATGGGAAAGAATTCCACCTGAGAAGCTTAAAAAATGTGTCTCCTCAGTTCCCAATTGTTTACTGAGTGTTGTTAAAAGAAAAGGCCATGTAACACAGTGGTGAACATGCCCTTTCCCAACTACTTTGGCACGTGTTGCAGCCATGAAATTCTAAGTTAATTATTATTTGCAAAAAAAAAAATAAAGTTTATGAGTTTGAACATCAAATATCTTGTCTTTTAGTGCATTCAATTGAATATGGGTTGAAAAGGATTTGCTATTCCGTTTATATTTACATCTAACACAATTTCCCAACTCATATGGAAACGGGGTTTGTACAATTGGATATGGTTTAATGGATACAATAAAACACAATTACACATATAAAATCAACTTGTTTTTCCACTCTACTGCTACTTTAATGGTATCACAATATTTTTCGAGTTAAGCTGCATCACAGAACCAATTAAAGTTGTAACGCTAGGTACCACTGTAGGTCTTTTGTGTTCATAAAAGATCTTTCAGATTCGATCTGTGTGTTCAGCTCATGAAAGTTCCGAGCAGAAAGTGTTGCGTGTCCATTTTTGTCGAGTGTCTAACCGCACGTGAGGCAAAATGAAACTCAAGTGTGTGAATGATAAATGGAGACAAAAGCTGTTTATCAGGAAACCATATGCCAACAATTACTCGCAGCCCACATCCTTCGAATGCAACGTATGAAGCTTCACACTGGGAGAAGATACATCAGGACTGACAACAACACCGCCGACATCGAGGTATTAACGCTGCAAATTTAATGTGTCTGTGCATGTGTGTACTTTATGTGCGCGCTCGTGGATTTAGGGGCTAGCTGTTGTTTTTATTGGTGTTCTGCTGAAGACCAGGTATCGGGTTAACGAGACCCTCACACTCGCACACAGAGTCTGCCACCACCCAAAGCACTGCCAGCTGCTAAGGCTTCCAATGGCATACACATACACAACATCAATAAAATACTTGCCGTATAAAAAATAAAAAATAAAGTATATCTAACGACTGATCAGAAGAAGGACTAAAATGGATGTCTTTCACATTACGAACAAGTTCCGTTCCTCGGATATGTTATAAGGCAAACTTTAGTGTAAGTCTGAGCTCATGGCAAATATATTAAAAACATTAACTACAATACCGTATTAAAAACAAGTATCTAAAACAAAATGAAACAGTAATAGAAAAGGGATTCATTCCCGTTGTTCCTTTTTTATAATCTCAGGCAATACTTCAGAAAACTCCCTTGCTGCTTTATCATCCCCACCAGTCGCTTCACCTTCAACCTTCAGCAAATGAGCCCTTAATAGCAGATAAACCTTCCCTCACTGACTAATAAACACTTCACTTTCCCTCCATTCTAGGGACGTAACGATGAAACGGTATCAAAGCTAACCGTGGTAAAACTCCGACAGTTAGTATTGCCTTTTAAAGGCCTACTGAAACCCACTACTACCGACCACGCAGTCTGATAGTTTATATATCAATGATGAAATCTTAACATTGCAACACGTGCCAATACGGCCGGGTTAGATTAGTAAAGTGCAATTTTAAATTTCCCGCGAAATATCCTGCTGAAAACGTCTCGGTATGATGACGTTTTCGCGTGACGTCACGGATTGTAGCGGACATTTTGGGACAGCATTGTGGCCAGCTATTAAGTCGTCTGTTTTCATCGATAAATTCCACAGTATTCTGGACATCTGTGTTGGTGAATCTTTTGCAATTTGTTTAATGAACAATGGAGACAGCAAAGAAGAAAGCTGTAGGTGGGAAGCGGTGTATTAGCGGCCGGCTGCAGCAAAACAAACACATTGTTGTTTACATTCCCGAAAGATGACAGTCAAGCTTTACAATTGGCCTGTGGAGAACTGGGACAACAGAGACTCTTACCAGGAGGACTTTGAGTTGGATACGCAGACGCGGTACCGTGAGTACGTACGCAGCTGCGGCTTCCAAACATTTGATCGCTTGCCCGTACGTGCGTGCCGCTATGTGCATGTCACGTACATAACTTTGGGGACTTTGGGGAAATATATGTGCTGTATGAACTTTGGGGAGGTGAACGGTACTTTGGGCTGTGGGATTGAGTGTTTTGTGCGGGTGTTTGATTTGTATTGGCGGGTTATATGGACGGGGGGAGGTGTTTGTTATGCGGGATTAATTTGTGGCATATTAAATATAAGCCTGGTTGTGTTGTGGCTAATAGAGTATATATATGTCTTGTGTTTATTTACTGTTTTAGTCATTCCCAGCTGAATATCAGGTCCCACCCGCCTCTCACAGCATCTTCCCTGTCTGAATCGCTTCCACTGCCCTCTAGTCATTCACTCTCACTTTCCTCATCCACAAATCTTTCATCCTCGCTCAAATTAATGGGGAAATCGTCGCTTTCTCGGTCCGAATTGCTCTCGCTGCTGGTGGCCATGATTGTAAACAATGTGCAGATGTGAGTAACTCCACAACCTGTGACGTCACGCTACTTCCGGTACAGGCAAGGCTTTTTTTATCAGCGACCAAAAGTTGCGAACTTTATCGTCGATGTTCTCGACTAAATCCTTTCAGCAAAAATATGGCAATATCGCGGAATGATCAAGTATGACACATATGACACACCTGCTATCCCCGTTTAAATAAGAAAAACGCATTTCAGTAAGCCTTTAAAATGCCTTACATTTCATCTGAGCACCCATGAAAATATAATACACAGTCAGGCTCCTCTCAGAGGATGCAATACAAGCTCTTCTAGGCCATGTCACGATACACGGTATATATCTCGATATTTTGCCTTAGCCTTGAATGAACACTTGATGCATATAATCACAGCAGTATGATGATTCTATGTGTCTACATTAGAACATTCTTGTTCATACTGCATTAATATATGCTCATTTTAAACTTTCATGCAGAGAGGGAAATCAAAACTAAGTCAATTGACCAAAACTGTATTTATTAAACAGTTATTAAGCAGTGGCACAAACATTCATGTCATTTTAAAACAGAAAGTGCAAGATTGTCAGAGACATTTTAAAACCAGCTATGAGTGCACTTTTGTGCATGATGTCACTAAGATGACATATCAAAACAACACTAAATTAAAGTGCACTTTTTGTACAGAACGCCACTACAATAGTTTAAAAGAAATAAAGTGCACTTTTGTGCATGATGTCACACAAGATATTTTAATAACTGTCAAATTAAAATGAGCTGCATAATAGGAAATCAAATCGCTATGTGGTAGGTTTGCGCGGACGTTATCTCCTTCTGATGTTGACTATTTTTTTCATACGGTGTTGATGTGGAAATGGTTGCCTCGGCATTTTGTTGGTGTGGCACCGAACGGAGATGTTGACATGCGGAGTAAGCACTCTTCATTCTCTAGCGGGTGACTTTTCAAATGATGCTACATATTAGCAGTAATGCTACTTTTTGTAGCAACGCTTTTGGTCCACACTTGACAAATCACGGTTGTCTGTTCGACATATTCCCACTTGAAGCCAAACCACCGCCAGACGATGGACCCCGTGCTGTTTTTCTTGGGAATTCATTCTTCCTTCATTTGATACCAGATTCGCACCTTCTTTCTCTCGTATTACCACTCGCACCACAGCTAACGTTACCCATGCCGCTACCTCTCTGCTCCGAGAGGGCGTATACATATGTGACGTATGTAAGAAGGTGTTTTACGTCACTGTGAGAAGGAGAGACAAGAAAGAGTGGGAAGAGCCTGCAGTGTAATGCCCGCAGCTAAAAGCAACTGCGTGAGAACGTATACTGGAATATCACGATATAGTCATTTTCTATATCGCACAGAGACAAACCCGCGATATATCGAGAATATCGATATATCGCCCAGCCCTAGCTTAACACGTTTTTTTTTTCGTTTTTTTTCTCAAGCTGATCCACCTTCCACTTTGAAAACCACAGGTATTCTTCCATCCGTTCATCCATTTCCTTTACACTCACATTCACACCAATAAACAGTTCAAAATACTGTATTTTCGCACCGGTATATAAGCCGCATCCCCACTAAATTTGAAGGAAAAAAGGGCCCTTAGTTATTTCCAAACGGTGTCTGTAACACGGCAGTAAAACGGCTGATTAAACAAAACAGAAGTCATCGTCATGTACCCACTAACTGCGCAAGCTAGCCCTCAAATCAGCTGAACAGACTCAATAACTCCACGGTGACGCCTTGGTGAATTTATTGAGGAATTTGTGAAACTGAAACAATACAAAAAGAATGCAGTTGTAAGTTAATCATTTTAACACAGATTCTCGTAAACGTGTTTGCATATTAGCTAATGTTAACGACGCTAGCTTGATTACATTACGATAGCATGTACAAATATGCATGAAAACACTCCTACAGACATCACACATGGGCCGGTCTAATAAGTATAAACAGTTTTAGTTATACTGTAAAACTTTCAAACATTGCTTGGAGTTATAAATGAAGAATCCATACAAGTAGACACGCTATGGACGGGTAGAAGACTGAGCGGTAAACACTATCGGTAAATGGAAGGACACTGCAGCACCTGCACTGAGCGAACTCGTCCCAAAGACGGCGCCAAAGCACAAACAATGAAACATTATCAGTGTTTTTCCTATTTTTGTTTTGTTTTCTTTTAACTCTTTTTATTATGGCTGTCAGCAAAAAAAAAAATTCAAAAATTAACCACTCCGTCTTGTAAGCCGCATGGTTCAAACAGTAGGGAAAAAAAGTAGTGGCTTATAGTCCAGAATGTACGATAGTTTCTGTGCATTTTTTGGGAATGCAGTAAAGAAATGGTACCCAAATGCGACACAGAGATGTTTTTTTATCAGAGATTCGAACCATTCTGACTGAGGTCGACATGCTAACAACGAGGCCCCCCTGGAATACATTATACTGCTATGCGTGCATCCTTCACAGCAGGAATGCAGTAGCTGCTGTGCATAGTCACATACTATAAACTATAACTCTTTTGCACTCATGTAGTATAAATCAAGTCATAGTGGTATTTTTTTTACCAGACATCGAACCCAGATTCAAAACATACCTTTCAACGTTTATTTGTTCTCTTTATTGTGTGAGAATTTTATCACAAACCCTGATCCCTTGTGGCTGACGCTATTTATTTTAGTCCCCTGGTTGACGAGCGGCTAGCAGCTAATTACGTGTCTCCATACACAGTGTGGAGCCACATGTGGAGGTGTTCGGGTCTGTGGGACCCGTTTTCATTTTTTTATTAAAAGAAAAATTATACAATTAATTAATTTTTCAAACTGAGACTCACTGACTTTGGCTCATTTTCTGTGAAGAACATATATCAGAATACATATTTAATGACCACACACCATACACGCCCCCTACATATTTCTATTACATATAAGATGTCCGGGTCCACTGGACCTGGGGCTAATAGAAGTGTGGAAATTGATGTTCTGTGTACCACACGCACCCACCCACACACACACACACACACACACACACACACACACACACACACACACGCACAGCAGGCCTAGACAGGAGGAGGACAGAGTGTAGCTACACAGAACATCAGAGGGTCAAATGTGCGAGAAAATGAGAGCAGACAGTGTTGACAAACAATGTTGCAACCTTGTGTGGGAACTGCAGGTGCAGAAACACAAAAGAAGAATCCCTGTGGGATGCAGAAACTGGCAGATAAATTTTTCGTGCAACGTTCATATTGTTGTTACTCAGACAGTGTTTGTGGGTCTGATGGACCCGTTGCATTTTGTGGCTTTTAATGCCTCACAATCAAACACTTTTATGTAAAAATACTGAACAGATGTTTATTGGGATAAGTTATACATCTTATTGTTGTTACTCAGACAGTGTTTGTGGGTCTGATGGACCCGTTGCATTTTGTGGCTTTTAATGCCTCACAATCAAACACTTTTATGTAAAAATACTGAACAGATGTTTATTGGGATAAGGTAAACATCTGTTTAGTATTTTAACATGAAAGTGTTTGATTGTGAGGCATTAAAAGCCACAAAATGCAACGGGTCCATCAGACCCACAAACGCAGGCTGAGTAACAACAATATGAACACTACACAAGGGTTAAGTTGATAATAATCACCTCCGTTACTCAAACTGGAGAAAGAGGCAAAAACATGTTACACACCGAGCGCAAGCTCGAAGCCGGCATGCTAATAGCTAAGATATTTGATAAGCTAGCTTTAAACAACCCCAAGAAATAAGTGCTTTGTTTACCTTAAGAAGTGGAGATGAAAGATATAAACAGGAAATTAACAAAATAAGAGTCCATAGAAAGGATAATATAACAACTGTTGATGTGTCAGCTTTGTCCCAGTAAGTACACAACATGCAAGAGGACCATACATTGGTAGTGTCAAAACCAAGGGTAGTATCAATATATGATCGATACTAAAGCGATTAGGTCGATATTTACATTTTCGCAAAAATACTTTTGTCGTTGTTTTGGCTAATGTTTACTGACTTGGGGAATAATTCCCTGGACACAGCAGGACTTAGAGTGCAAAACCCCCAGAGCATTTAAATGAGTATAATATAGAAGTTTTAATAACTTGTATTTAGTTATTGTGTAGAATTGACTTTGTTTTGCTCAAACAAGCGTGTGTAATAAAAGGAAATAAGGAACTAGATTAAATATTGTGTTGATATTGTAACTGTCAATAGCACTTAAATTTACAGTTAATACATGTAATCGTTATCAGGCGACTCAAGGATGATCGGTATCAGAATCGGTAAACGATATCATGCTTAATTAAATACGCTATTTGTAACATCGTACACATTAATAATATTGTGATTTCATTCAAGCTGGGTAGGAAATCATTGAACATCTTATAATAATAATAATTAGGGGTGTCCGATAATATCGGACTGCCGATATTATCGGCCGATAAATGCTTTAAAATGTAATATTGGAAATTATCGGTGTCGGTTTCAAAATTATCGGTGTCGGTTTCAAAAAGTAAAATGTATGACTTTTTAAAATTCCGCTGTGTACAGGGACGTAGGGAGAAGTACAGAGCACCAATAAACCTTAAAGGCACTGACTTTACGTGCCGGCCCAGTCACATAATATCTACGGATTTTCTTGGTCAACAGCCATACAGGTCACACTGAGGGTGACCGTAAAAACAACTTTAACACTGTTACAAATATGCGCCACACTGTGAACCCACACCAAACAAGAATGACAAACACATTTTGGGAGAACATCCGCACCGTAACACAACATAAACACAACAGAACAAATACCCAGAACCCCTTGCAGCACTAACTCTTCCGGGACACTACAATATACACCCCCCGCTACACTGCCTCTTATCCTGCTAAACACAACTGGGATAGGCTCCAGCTTTTGATCCTACAGAGCAGAGGTGTGCAAAGTGCGGCTCAGGGGCCATTTGCAGCCCACAGCTATTTTGTTTAGTAGGCACATTAAAATAAACATTAATATAAGGAGAAATGTAACGATAAAAAGTTTCAATGTTGACTCTAATAACACAAAGCTAAGGCTTTAAAGCTGTTATTGCTCAAAAAAAAAAAAATGCATCAAAGTCAGTGTTGTTATGAATTATTGACCCATTGAAGTCTCCAATTATTTCATATCAAGTATTCTACTTTGAAAATGTTTTATGGAAAATATTGCATGTTTTGTGTTTGCTATAAAAACTCAAAGTTTTCCATGACAAAAAGAGAATAAAACAAATAATAAAAACTTCAACCTACAGATAGACGTTGAAGTTGATCTAGAGCAGGGGTGTCAAACTCATTTTAGATCGGGGGCCACATGGAGAAAAATCTACTCCCAAGTGGGCACGATAACTTAAAAATAAAGACAACTTCAGATTGTTTTCTTTGTTTGAAAATAGAACAAGAACATGCTGAACATTTACAAATCATAATGTTGTTGGGGTTTTTTTACACTTACATGTTGCGGTTAATAGTATTCTATCTTTATTTTCTAAATACATTTTGTGATAATGTTCGTCAATCAACTCATTGGTGTTAATTTTTAATCTATCAAGATAGAAAATTATGTAAAAATGAAATTACAGGATGTTATTTATGTAGTTTGCTCATTTCCTTCGACTGATGCACTAACATCATGTGGTTTATTTTGTACATATGCAGCATCATCTACAAAGATACAAATAATTGCTGTTGCGACATCTAGTGGACACATTTAGAACAGCAGTTTCTTTCATTTTAAAAATTTCAGGTACATTTTTATACTTAGCAAACCCATCCCGCGGGCCGGATAAAACCTGTTCGCGGGCTTGATCCGGCCCTCAGGCCGTACGTTTGACACCGCTGATCTAGAGATTTAAGCGTAATAATGCATGGCTTATTTTTTGACACTTTTATGAGTGGGGCCCTTTTGGACCCCTACTTTTTTTAAACTGTCATTGCTTATGAAATTTAAGGCTGCAATTACTTCAGGGGTAAGATGATGCATATTTTGTGTTTTTGCCATTAAACAAACTGGTTGTTGTTTTTTTAACAAAAAGGGCATAAAACATTTAAAAATACTTTATATTGACACATAGATCTAAAGTTGATCTAGTGATTTAAAGGTTGACATTTTGTTTTTATTAATTGACTTATTTTTTACATTTGTATGACTGAGGCCCCTGGACCAAACTTGAGGGGAGGCCTAAAGGATTAAAAAAAATCTATGTATTGTTTTAGTTTTAAAAATGAAAAATGACAAAATGGCCCCCACATGCTTTCATTTTTCCATCCATCCAACTTTGGACTCCCCTGCTACAGAGCTATTTGGAAAATGAAGCCATGGATGGAATTTATGCCGTTTTAAGGTAGTACAAAAAGCTTTGTACTGTACTGAAATGTTCCACATTTTATTTAAGGGCTGAACTTCTAAATGTCAACTTACCCTTTTTGGACACTTTGATAGGACCCATGAAGGAAGAAAGGAGATGTAAAGATGAATACTGCCCTCCAGTGGTCAGGAACCGTCTTTACATCCCGAGAGAGAGGACATAAGAAAAATAAAATATAAAAATGTTTGTCAATGCAAAAAAGTTATTTTTCTTCCTTTGACTAACTCTGGATGACGTCATTTAAGTAAAAAGTACCACAAAAGATTTTTAAAAATACGTCGTTAAAAAAAAAAGAAAAAAAGCGGAAGTCACAGGTGTCGACAATCATGTCGACAAGTGCGTTTTGATTAATGTCACCGCCACCCCCGTGGAAAAGGCCACGTGATAATTACATTACTAAACTTTTTATTATTTCATAATTACGTACCGAGGCTCTGACAAGTTGAGAGAAATCGAAAGAAAGGAGTGAAGAAGGGACAACAAGTGAGTGTTGAGAAATGGTGGACAAAGCAGTTAGCAGTCATTCTGTTTAATGACCAGCAGAGGGCGACTCCTCTACTTGAGAAAATTGTCTTTCCCCTTTAAAGCAGAAACAATAATGTAAACATGCTGCACATTTTGTTTGGACCAAACAAATAAATATTAGGCAATGTCAAGAAAATACAGTAATAAAACAATTTTTTGTCATTTTGTATTTGTTTGAGCACAAATAAAGCACAATATAATTTACTGTAAACGTTTTTTGTTAAGCAACATGTCCTGCACATTTATCTGATTAAATATTTAATCAATACAATTATACAAATGTATTCAAACTACCTCAAACATGTTGATTGGGTCAATGTTGTTCAGGCTAAGGAACATTAACCTGTATGACATTGTGATTGTGTATTCAAACTGGTACATTCTTATTTCGCAATACTAAGATATTCATCACTAATGCTATCGCTAATATCGAGCTGGCAACTAGCGCTTATCGCTAGCTGGCAATTAGCGCAGTAATCACTAACTGACAACTAGCGCACACATCGCTATCTAGCAACTAACATGCTAATCGCTAGCTGGCAACTAGGGTGCTAGTAGGTAACTGGCAACTAGCATGCTAATCGCTAGCTGGTGACTCACGCGTAAATCTCTATGCTACAAATAGCACACTAACCACTAACTGACAACTAACACGCAAATCACTAGATGGTAACTAGTACACTAATCACTAGCTGACAACTAGCACTCTTATCACTAGCTGGTAACTAGTGCAATAATCACTAGCTGACAACTAGCACACTTATCACTAGCTAGTAACTAGTGCAATAATCACTAGCTGACAACTAGCACACTAATCACTAGCTGGTAAATAGTGCACTCATCACTACCTGACAACCAGCACACTAATCACTAGCTGGTAACTTGTGCACTAATCACTAGCTGACATCTAGCACACTAATCACTAGCTGGTAACTTGTGCACTTATCACTAGCTGACAACTAGCGCACTAATCACTAGCTAGTAACTAGTGCACTAATAACTAGCTGGCATTTAGCGCACTAATCACTAGCTGACAATTAGCACATTGACCACTAGCTGGTAACTAGTGCACTAATCACTAGCTGACAAATAGCACTCCAATCACTAGCTGGAAACTAGTGCACTAATCACTAGCTGACAACCAGCACACTAATCACTAGCATGCTAATCGCTAGCTGGTGACTCACGCGTAAATCTCTATGCTACAAATAGCACACAAACCACTAACTGACAACTAACACGCAAATCACTAGATGGTAACTAGTACACTAATCACTAGCTGACAACTAGCACTCTTATCACTAGCTGGTAACTAGTGCAATAATCACTAGCTGACAACTAGCACACTTATCACTAGCTAGTAACTAGTGCAATAATCACTAGCTGACAACTAGCACACTAATCACTAGCTGGTAAATAGTGCACTCATCACTACCTGACAACCAGCACACTAATCACTAGCTGGTAACTTGTGCACTAATCACTAGCTGACATCCAGTACACTAATCACTAGCTGGTAACTTGTGCACTTATCACTAGCTGACAACTAGCGCACTAATCACTAGCTAGTAACTAGTGCACTAATCACTAGCTGGCATTTAGCGCACTAATCACTAGCTGACAATTAGCACATTGATCACTAGCTGTTAACTAGTGCACTAATCACTAGCTGACAAATAGCACGCCAATCACTAGCTGGAAACTAGTGCAATAATCACTAGCTGACAACCAGCACACTAATCACTAGCTGGTAACTAGCACACTAATCACTAGCTGACAACTAGCGCACTAATCACTAGCTGGTAACTAGCACACTAATCACTAGCTGGTAACTAGCACACTAATCACTAGTTGACCACTGGGACACTAATCACTAGCTGATAACTAGTGAACTAATCACTAAATGACAACTAGCACACTAACCACTAGCTGGTAACTTGTGCACTAATCACTAGCTGACAACTAGCACACTAATCACTAGCTGGTAACTTGTGCACTAATCACTAGCTGACAACTAGCGCACTAATCACTAGCTAGTAACTAGTGCACTAATCACTAGCTGACATTTAGCGCACTAATCACTAGCTGACAATTAGCACATTGATCACTAGCTGGTAACTAGCGCACTAATCACTAGCTGATGACTAACATGCTAATCACTAGCTGGTAACTAGCGCACTAATCACTAGCTGACAAATAGCACACTAATCACTAGCTGGAAACTAGTGCACTAATCACTAGCTGACAACTAGCACACTAATCACTAGATGGTAACTCGTGCACTGATGACTAGCTGACAACTAGCGCACTAATCACTAGCTGGTAACTAGTGCACTAATCACTAGCTGGTAACTAGTGCACTAATCACTAGCTGGTAACTAGCGCATTAATCACTAGCTGACAACTAGCACACTAATAACTAGCAAGTAACTAGCGCACTAATCACTAGCTGACAACTAGCACACTAATCACTAGCTGGTAACTAGCACACTAATCACTAGCTGACCACTAGCACACTAATCACTAGCTGTCAACTAGTGCGCTAATCACTACCTGGCAACTAGTGCGCTAATCACTAGCTGACAATTTGAGCGCTAATAGCTAGCTGGCAACAACAGCGCTAATCACTAGCTGGTATCTAAAGCGCTAATCACTAGCTGACAAGTAGAGCGCTAAAAGCTAGCTGACAACTAGTGTGCTAATCGCACACTGTTGCATCATCCAGATCCTCTACAGGCCACAGGAAGCACAAAAGTAAGTTATTTAATTTCTGTACATTGGATGACATTTCAACTATGACTTAGAGAGTAAAACCTCAGCTCAGTCCTGTTACCTCAATTATTCTGTTCGTTTATTTTGAAAATACATTTTTGGTTAAATCAGCGTAATGCGCTGAGGGTCAGCATGCTATTAGTGTAAAAGTCACAACTCACTCCTGTTACTTTCTGTCCTGTAACTCAAAGGAGTCATTTTGGGAGTCAAGTGAAGAGGCCAGTACACACTTTGTGTCCTGGTTTTCAGAATAAAGATGGTTGGCGTGACGGGGGTGAGCGTCAAACTGATCTATTTGCCTTCCCCTCAAAGAGACTATTCCAGGAATGTCAGGAATTGAACTGATCGTGTTGTGTTCCAGTGCCGCTCACGTTCTGGAACCAACATGTTAGCTGAAACGGGACAGAAAAACCCTCAAACCTCGCGAGAAAGTGGAGCTGTAGGGGAATATCACAGCTGGCGACTCACCTGAGAAGGTGTCACCAGCGTGCGTCAGGACATTTGATCACAGAAATGTATATCAAACATTGCATTTGAAAGTAAGTGACATTCTCTGGAAAATGAGGGAAATTATTCTACTGACATGCTTTTATTTTGAAGGCCTAATTTTGCTAGCATTGAGCGCAGCATTAAAACAAGAAAGAGTGAGTGCAGAGTTTGAGCAAGAGCATGTTGTATCGATGTTGTGTTGTAATGTCATGTTGTATTGATGTTGTGTTCTTGGATCTTCCCATCATTCAGATAGAGAGATAAGAGCTTTCATAGTATGAGGGTTCATTTGTGTCCTTATTACGAAAACCTTTTTTGACACTGAATTTATCGAACTGAATTTGTTTGTGTTTGAATTTTGTGGACATAATTTTTGTACATCAAATTATGCTGACAGTTTCATTAAAAAAAAAATCAGTGTTTCAAAATTCGGTGTGTAAAAAGTCAGTGTTAGAAAATTCACTGCAAAAATAATTCGGTGTAAAAAATTTCAGTGTATGAAAATTTTGTGTATGAAAAATCAATGTAAAAATAATTCAGTGTATAAAAAAATTGGTGTATAAAAATTCAGTGTGTGAAAATTCAGTGTTAAAATAATTCAGTGTAAAAATAATTCGGTGTAAAAAATGTCAGTGTATGAAAATTTTGTGTATGAAAATTCAATGTAAAAATAATTTAGTGTATAAAAAAATTGGTGTATAAAAATTCAGTGTGTGAAAATTCAGTGTAAAAATAATTCAGTGTAAGAAAAATTCAGAGTATAAAAAAAACCAGTGTAAAAATAATTCAGTGTAAAAACTATTCAGTGTATGAAAATTCAGTGTAAAAATAATATAGTGTATGAAAATTCAGTGTAAAAATAATATAGTGTATGAAAATTCAGTGTAAAAAATAATTCAGTGTAAAACAATTCAGTGTATGAAAATTTAGTGTATGAAAATTCAGTGTAAAAATAATTCAATGTATAAAAATTCGGTGTATAAAAATTTAGTGTATGAAAATGTATTGTATGAAAATTCAGTATACAAATAATTCATTGTAAAAAAAACATGTATAAAAATTCAGTGTAAAAATAATTAATTGTAAAAAAATTCTGTGTATAAAAATTCAGTGTAAAAAAAATTAAATGTAAAAATAATTCAGTGTATGAAAATTTAGTGTAAAAAAAATTCAGTGTACGAAAGTTTAGTGTATGAAAATTCAGTGTAAAACAAAATCAGTGTATAAAAATTCAGTGTTTGAAAATTTAGTGTATGAAAATTCATTGTAAAAATAATTCAGTGTATGAAAATTATGTGTAGGAAAATTCAGTGTATAAAAATTCAGTGTAAAAAAAATTCTATGTACAAATAATTCAGTGTATAAAAATTCAGTGTATGAAAATTCAGTGTCAAAATAATTCAGTGTACAAAAATGTAGTGTATGAAAATTCAGTGTATAGAAATTCAGTGTAAAAATAATTCAGTGCAAAAAATGTAGTGTATGAAAAATCAATGTATGAAAATTCAGTGTAACAAAAATCAGTGTATAAAATGTCAGTGTAAAAAATAATTCAGAGTAAAACAATTCAGTGTATGAAAATATAGTGTATGAAAATTCAGTGTAAAAATAATTCAATGTATAAAAATTTGGTGTATAAAAATTCTGTGTATGAAAATGTATTGTATGAAAATTCAGTGTACAAATAATTCAGTGTAAAAAAAATCAGTGTATAAAAATTCAGTGTAAAAGTAATTCAGTGTACGAAAGTTTAGTGTATGAAAATTCAGTGTATAAAAATTCAGTGTAAAAAAAATTTTATGTATGAAAATTCAGTGTAAAAATAATATAGTGTATGAAAATTCAGTGTAAAAAAATCAGTATATAAAAATTCAGTGTAAAAAAAATGTATGTATGAAAATTCAGTGTAAAAATAATATAGTGTATGAAAATTCAGTGTAAAAAAATCAGTGTATAAAAATTCAGTGTAAAAAATAATTCAGTGTAAAACAATTCAGTCTATGAAAATTTTGTGTATGAAAATTCAGTGTAAAAATAAATCAATGTATAAAAATTTGGTGTATGAAAATTCAGTGTAAAAATAATTCAGTGTATAAAAATTATGTGTAGGAAAATTCAGTGTATAAAAATTCAGTGTAAAAAGAATTCAGTTTATGAAAATTCTTCCTTCCATCCATCCATTTTTCAACCGCTTGTCCCTTACAGGGTCGCGGGGGGTGCTGGAGCCCATCGCAGCTGCACACGTGTATGAAAATTCTGTGTTTAAAAATTTGGTGTATAAAAATTTGATGTATAAAAATTACGTGCTAAAAATTCAGTGTAAAATAATTCAGTGTATAAAAATTAAGAAAGCAAGACTCACTTCCGGTAAATTAAGACAGAAGCAATCGGTCCTGTCTCAGAACCAGCCAATGAGGTGTCAAGTTTGAAGTCATGTGACACGGGTCTTGCAAAACAGCATAAAACAGGCAGTGAACTGGGCTACCTGGGCAAAATACAAAATAACAAACATTTCAATGCAGCCCGCTGGATATTTTCTAACTATAGAAATGATTCCAATGGTTAGAATCTGCACTTTTGAGTGACATACGTAGCTCTGCTTCATGCAGACCGGGCAAGAATAGTGTGGTAGCCTGATAGCGAGTGTCAGACTGAGGCAGACTTCTGTGCTGCAGAACAGTGATATATACTGTGGTATACAGGTTATTATTTGTTCGCATGAATACAATTTGTTTAAGAATTGTTTGGATACAAAAGCAGTTTTGTAGTCAGAATGTCATACAGGAAAAAAAATTGTTTGTTTCACTGAACTGCATGTCATTGATTTGCTCAATACTTGGTGACACAGTAAGTAGAGTCAAAATTAAGTTTACAGGTAGCATATTTTGTAAGTGTATTTTTTTTTTTTTTTTTTTTCTCTGATTACTTTTTCGCACACTCTTGGCATTCTCTCGATGAGCTTCAAGAGGTAGTCACCGGAAATGGTTTTCACTTCACAGGTGTGCTTGTAGATCATGGCGAGAATGCCAAGAGTGTGCAAAACAGTAATCAGAGCAAAGGGTGGCTATTTTGAAGAAACTAGAATATAAAACATGTTTTTTAGTTATTTCACCTTTTTTAGTTAAGTACATAACTCCACATGTGTTCATTCCTAGTTTTGATGCCTTCAGTGACAATCTACAATGTAAATAGTCATGAAAATAAAAAAAAGCATTGAATGAGAAGGTGTGTCCAAACTTTTGGCCTGTACTGTATACTGTATATCCATCCATCCATTTTCTACCGCTTGTCCTTTTTGGGGTCGCGGGGGGGTGCTGGAGCTGCATCTCAGCTGCATTCGGGCGGAAGGCGGGGTACACCCTGGACAAGTATATATATATATATATATATATATATATATATATATATATATATATATATATATATATATATATATATATATATATATATATATATATATATATATATATATATATATATAACATTTAAATAAACAAAATAAAATAAACAATAATAATAATATGAGAATAAAAATTCCAAGAATAAATAAATAAATATTTATAAATAAAAACAAGTGTGATATAATATAGAAAAAAAGTGCAAATAAAAAACAAAAATTAAAAAAAAAGTTTTGTCAACTAACACAAAGCTAAGATTCAGGCACTTTTGTTCCTTGAAATGTAAATAACTTCCTAGCATATCTACATGGGTCGGTTTACAAAATAACTATCAAAGTGGACCCCTTCACAAAATATAAACTATCAAAGTGGCCCCCGCATCCTTTCATGGAACATGTTTGGACACCTAGGCTTTGGGTTTTACCTGCTGTTTAACTCACTGAAGGTTTAAAAAAATAAAAAAATAAAAATAAAAAGATACAATATAGTATTGCGATATTGCGACATAATATCATTAGTAATGCGATGCATTGCCATTTTAATATTTATATCATTTTTTCCGCAGCCAAGTTAAATGACAGTGTTTATGTGACCTGCCAAACAAACTCTGGTTAGTCTAGAAAAGACTTAAAGGCCTACTGAAATGAATTTTTTTAATTTAAACGGGGATAGCAGATCCATTCTATGTGTCATACTTGATCATTTCGCGATATTGCCATATTTTTGCTGAAAGGATTTAGTATAGAACAACGACGATAAAGTTCGCAACATTTGGTCTCTGATAAAAAAAAGCCTTGCCCCTACCGGAAGTAGCGTGACGTAGTCAGTTGATCACCTCCTCATATTTTCCTATTGTTTTCAATGCAGCTAGACGATTCAGACCGAGAAAGCGACGATTCCCCCATTAATTTGAGCGAGGATGAAAGATTCGTGGATGAGGACGATAGAGTGACGGACTAGAATGCAGTGAAATACATATCTTTTTTCGCTCTGACCGTAACTTAGGTACAAGCTGGCTCAATGGATTCCACACTCTCTCCTTTTTCTATTGTGGATCACGGATTTGTATTTTAAACCACCTGGGATACTATATCCTCTTGAAAATGAGAGTCGAGAACGCGAAATGGACATTCACAGTGACTTTTATCTCCACGACAATACATCGACGAAACACTTTAGCTACGGAGCTAACGTGATAGCATCGTGCTTAACTGCATATAGAAACAAAATAAATGAATCCCTGACTGGAAGGATAGACAGAAGATCAACAATACTATTAAACCATGGACATGTAAATACACGGTTAATGCTTTCCAGCCTGGCGAAGGTTAACAATGCTGTTGCTAACGACGCCATTGAAGCTAACTTAGCTA
Organism: Entelurus aequoreus; assembly: GCF_033978785.1. NCBI lineage: Eukaryota > Metazoa > Chordata > Actinopteri > Syngnathiformes > Syngnathidae > Entelurus > Entelurus aequoreus. Next base: position 77,967,666 of record NC_084731.1, on the reverse strand, counting down.
GGGAGCTAACGTGATAGAATCGGGCTCAAATGCAGATAGAAACAAAATACATAAACCCCTGACTGGAAGGATAGACAGGAAATCAACAATACTATTAAACCATGAACATGTAAATACACGGTTAATGCTTTCCAGCTTGGCGAAGCTTAAAAATGCTGTTGCTAACGACGCCATTGAAGCTAACTTAGTATAACGGGACCTCACAGAGCTATGATAAAAACATTAGCGCTCCACCTACGCCAGCCAGCCCTCATCTGCTCATCAACACCCGTGCTCACCTGCGTTCCAGCGATCGACGGAAGGACGAAGGACTTCAACACGATCATCCGTGCGGTCGGTGGCTAGCGTCGGCTAGCGCATCTGCTATCCAAGTAAGTCCTCCTGGTTGTGTTGCTACAGCCAGCCGCTAATACACCGATCCCACAACTTTCTTCTTTGCAGTCTTCATTGTTCATTAAACAATTTGCAAAAGATTCACCAACACAGATGTCCAGAATACTGTGGAATTATGAGATGAAAACAGAGCTATTTTGTATTGGATTCAATAGGGTACCGATACTTCTGTTTCACTGGCTACATCACGCGCATACGTCATCATCCAAAGGCGTTTTCAACCGGAAGTTTAGCGGGAAATTTAAAATTGCACTTTATAAGTTAACCCGGCCGTATTGGCATGTGTTGCAATGTTAAGATTTCATCATTGATATATAAACTATCAGGCTGCGTGGTCGGTAGTAGTGGGTTTCAGTAGGCCTTTAAGTCTGGTGCAACGTGTGTGTGTTTGTGTCACAGAATAGTGCGACACAAACACACACACACACATTGCACAAGACTCTTATCATCATGTATCGTGACTTGCTCAGATTCCTTGCAGAAATATGGCAAATTGTTCCATCGCTGTGGGTGGCCAAAACAGTTGGGATGGAGGTGTGTTGAGTAAGGCAGCAATGCATTGTGGGTATCCTTGGAGAGGCCAATGAGAGCCCTTTAGGGTAATTGCTGCTGGGCACCACCACCCACCATGGCTGCTCCTCCACCATCACCGTGGCAACAGTGGCGCTAACATCGCGTGCTCTAGCGCGCGCGCGTGTGTGTGTGTGTGTGTGTGTGCGTGTGTGTGTGTGTGTGTGTGTGTGTGTGTGTGTGTGTGTGTGTGTGTGTGTGTGTGTGTGTGTGTGTGTGTGTGTGTGTGTGTGTGTGTGTGTGTGCGTGTGCGTGTGTGTGTGTGTCTTGAAAGCTAAACCTCACAATGGTGACCTTGGCACTTAGCTAAAGAGGATGGAACGTTTCGAGATACACTGGAATGAAAGATGTACTTACAAGAAGGACATTTGTGCGTGTTGATTCTTATTTGTCAAGGGTCGAAAATTAAAGTTCTGATGTTTCCAAACACCCCGCTTTTTGTAGGATTCGGTTTTCGAGCCAGATTCTTCCCCACGAGTTTTGCCCCGGTTTTCATTCAGCCAAAGACTGAGTCGGTTCAAATCCATCGCATGGATTTGAGTGTCCTAACAAAGGCTGACTACAAAATAATGCAACGTGGGGCCAAAGAAAGTTGCGAGTGCCAGCACTTCGATAAAGAAGGAACGAAAACCGAGGTAGCAACGCATAGCGTGGCGTGCATGACATGTAAATAAACATGTGAGTCATGTGACAGCTTTTTTCCCCCCCAAATAAACATGATTATAGTCAAATTTGCAAACCTCCAAAAATAGTTAAAATGTTGGTCTTAACCTTTTAAAATGGTTGCGTTGGTGTTGCCATGGTAACTGCACGGTGACAGTGTTGTCAATATACACATGCTATACATTTACGTAACTGGAAGTACGTCATGTTCTTGTTAAGTGTTTATTTATAGATCTATACTGTCTCTCTCAGCTGAATTAGCCCTCTTAAAATTAGGGGTGACCCAATACATCACTTCCGATACAAAATCGATATTGGAGCCTTGAGTATTGGACGATACCAATATTAAATCTAATATGATCAGCACCGTTTCTTTATTTTATTTTGTAGTGTGGAATGTTAGAAAAGGTTTGATCACGTGAAATTAGTCAAACAGTGAACAACCTACTGGAATGGACTTCTGTTGTCTTTAGGTTGAAGTGGAGTGGTAATTGTATTTTATTTGGCAACACCTTTTGGCCACAGTATGCCATTAAAGTTAAGCGAATGACGCAGTAAGTTGAATGATGCGGACATGTTTGTTACTGGAACGTTTCTAACTTGTATCTATAAGTAACATGCAACTATATTAACTTGATACTTGTTTATATTGACAAATGTCGTTTTAAATCGAATGTTGTTCATTTAATGACATTTATTACGTATGCCTAGCTGTGCTATTCTGTGCTTAGCTGTTGTTGGCATTTCACTTACTACTTGGAGTACATTGAGATTTGATTACCCATCAAAGTTTTTCATGTTGAAATGACATATGTTGCAGAGTGTATGAAGTTTTTTTAGACCATAGCAAGTGTTTATAAGTGCAAAAATCCTTGCATGTAAAACCCACACTAGTGGCGTGGCCTCTCTGCCATCATTTCGCGGCAACGCGGACTCATTTTACGCTCGCCCTCGGTGTTTAAAGTGACCAATCAGAAAGGAGGGGGGTAGCTGGGCCATGTTTTCAATGCCCGGGAACGGCACTTTTTTTTTGACTTTTGCCATCCAAAATCATTATGTAAGATGACAAATGTGTTTTTTTAATGCATCCTAAATAGTAAATAAATAGGATCAAAAGTCCGCTAACAATTGAGCCTAAGGGAGCCGCTCCATTCTGCCTATAAAGCCCATAGAAAACATCCAAACACCTCCATTAAGGTTTTATATACATGATGTATAAACACTGAAATGTTTATTATATACAAAAAATACCTATTCCTCTCAAATATAGTTCACATATCTGTCTAAATCTGTGTTAGTGGGGGGGTAGGGGATAACGGGGGTGTATATTGTAGCGTCCCGGAAGAGTTAGTGCTGCAAGGGGTTCTGGGTATTTGTTCTGTTGTGTTTATGTTGTGTTACGGTGCGGATGTTCTCACAAAATGTGTTTGTCATTCTTGTTTGGTGTGGGTTCACAGTGTGGCGCATATTTGTGACAGTGTTAAAGTTGTTTATACTATCACCCTCAGTGTGACATGTATGGCTGTTGACCTTTTCACTTGTGTGCGTGAAAAGCCGTAGATATTGTGTGACTGGACCGGCACGCAAAAGCAGTGCCTTTAAGGTGTACTTCTCCCTACGTCCGTGTACACAGCTGCGTTTTAAATAGTCATACATTTTACTTTTTGAAACCGATACCGATAATTTTGAAACCTATACAGATAATTTCCGATATTATCTTTTAAAGCATTTATCGGCAGATAGTATCGGACTGCCGATATTATCGGACATCCCTACTAATAATTGGTTAATATTCAAGTCACGAAATGTAAATGGAGTATTGTTGGCGGTTTTTGGATGTTTTTTTATTGGTGGAATAGAGGACCTCCCGTTAGTTCTTACTTTTATTTACGTTTATTTACGAGTTAGAATGGATGGGGAGGAGACCCTGCCCCAAGTGGAGGAGTTCAAGTACCTAAGAGTCTTGTTCACGAGTGAGGGAAGAGTGGATTGTGAGATCGACAGGCGGATCGGTGCGGCGTCTTCAGTAATGCGGACGCTGTATCGATCAGTTGTGGTGAAGAAGGAGCTGAGCCGGAAGGCAAAGCTCTCAATTTACCGGTCGATCTACGTTCCCATCCTCACCTATGGTCATGAGCTTTGGGTTATGACCGAAAGGACAAGATCATGGGTACAAGCGGCCGAATCGAGTTTCCTCCGCCGGGTGGCGGGGCTCTCCCTTAGAGATAGGGTGAGAAGCTCTGTCATCCGGGGGGAGCTCAAAGTAAAGCCGCTGCTCCTCCACATCGAGAGGAGCCAGATGAGGTGGTTCAAGCATCTGGTCAGGATGCCACCCGAACGCCTCCCTAGGGAGGTGTTTAGGGCACGTCCGACCGGTAGGAGGCCACGGGGAAGACCCAGGACACGTTGGGAAGACTATGTCTCCCGGCTGGCCTGGGAACGCCTCGGGATCCGCCGGGAGGAGCTGAACGAAGTGGCTGGGGAGAGGGAAGTCTGGGCTTCCCTGCTTGGGCTGCTGCCCCCGCGACCCCACCTTGGATAAGCGGAAGAAGATGGATGCATGAATGGATATTTTAAAGATTGAAAGTTGCCATCAATCCCACGTGGGTGCTCGGGCCCTGAAGCACCCACGGGATCGGCGCCTATGTTGTGAACGATAGGCAAAATTCCAAAACAAGTGCAGTTCCCCTTTAAAGGCCTACTGAAAGCCACTACTACCGACCACGCAGTCTGATAGTTTATATATCAATGATGAAATTTTAACATTGCAACACATGCCAATACGGCCGGGTTAACTTATAAAGTGCAATTTTAAATTTCCCGCTAAACTTCCGGTTGAAAACGCCTTTGGATGATGACGTATGCGCGTGACGTAGCCAGTGAAACAGAAGTATCGGTACCCCATTGAATCCAATACAAAATAGCTCTGTTTTCATCTCATAATTCCACAGTATTCTGGACATCTGTGTTGGTGAATCTTTTGCAATTTGTTTAATGAACAATGAAGACTGCAAAGAAGAAAGCTGTGGGTGGGATCGGTGTATTAGCGGCTGGCTGCAGCAACACAACCAGGAGGACTTTGACTTGGATAGCAGACGCGCTATCCGACGCTAGCCGCCGACCGCATCGATGATCGGGTGAAGTCCTTCGTCGCTCCGTCGATCGCTGGAACGCAGGTGAGCATGGGGTGTTGATGAGCAGATGAGGGCTGGCTGGCGTAGGTGGATAGCTAATGTTTTTAGCATAGCTCTTTGAGGTCCCGTAGCTAAGTTAGCTTCAATGGCGTCGTTAGCAACAGCATTGTTAAGCTTCACCAGGCTGGAAAGCATTAACCGTGTAGTTACAGGTCCATGGTTTAATAGTATTGTTGATTTTCTGTCTATCCTTCCAGTCAGGGGTTTATTTCTTTTGTTTCTATCTGCAGTTAAGCCCGATGCTATCACGTTAGCTCCGTAGCTAAAGTGCTTCGCCGATGTATTGTCGTGGAGATAAAAGTCACTGTGAATGTCCATTTCGCGTTCTCGACTCTCATTTTCAAGAGGATATAGTATCCGAGGTGGTTTAAAATACAAGTCCGTGATCCACAATAGAAAACGGAGAAAGTGTGGAATCCAATGAGCCCTTGTACCTAAGTTACGGTCAGAGCGAAAAAGATACGTCCTGCACTGCACTCTAGTCCTTCACTTTCACGTTCCTCATCCACGAATCTTTCATCCTCGCTCAAATTAATGGGGGAATCGTCGCTTTCTCGGTCCGAATCGCTCTTGCTGCTGGTGTAAACAATGGGGAAATGTGAGGAGCCTTTCAACCTGCGACGTCACGCTACTTCCGGTACAGGCAAGGCTTTTTTTATCAGCGACCAAAAGTTGCGAACTTTATCGTCGATGTTCTCTACTAAATCCTTTCAGCAAAAATATGGCAATATTGCGAAATGATCAAGTATGACACATAGAATGGATCTGCTATCCCCGTTTAAATTAAAAAAAATTCATTTCAGTAGGCCTTTAAGTGCCAAAAGTGTGGAACACGGCGCGGGCAGAAAAAAACGCGAGCACAAACGGCGTCTGTACGGCGAGCAAAAAGACAAGAGACAAGCTGCAAAGTAACCCCCGCAATACTCAAGTGAACACTGTAATCCCATACTTGTTTCTTGACTGCTATCGAACCGTTATCCAATGTCAACATGGTATCAGGACACCCACGGGGTAAAATCTCGGCGAGCTGTCTCGTCTTTCAAGCTACGGGCCTTTTTCTGCGACTTGCAAAAGTACACTTTGATTCCACCGACAACTTTCATCCAACTATCGGCACCGTAATGTGCCACCGCCTCAACACCTTAAAAAAATACTGTCAAGCGGCCTTTTTCCTTTTCATCACCTGCCTCCTTCATCCTCCTCTTCCCCACTCCCACCCACACGCCACTTTTCATTGACTCTTGTCCTGAGAGTGGGAGCTCGTGTGCATATTTTGCTGTGACTTTTGCATACATTTTCTCCTTCTCCCGTGCTTTTAATTTGATACTACGACCTGTTTTGGGCTCCCATCTGGCAACGTCTATTATTATGCGTGCGTGGGTTCTCTCCGGCTTCACTTCCACACTCCAAAAACACGCATTGTGGCTGACTAAAGACTTAAATTATGTCAATCGTGTGATTGACTGGCAGCCTGTCCAGAGTGTACCCGCCTCTCACAGCTGGCAGTAAGGCATGAAATTCGACAAGCAGTGCATTTAATCACTGTTTCATTAGCAATGCTTTATGCAAGCCAAAGCTAGATTGCTCATTGTTTGGTTTGGATTTCTCCCTTTTTTCTTGATATTCTATGCAATTGTCACAGAATAAAAGCACACGCTTCTCGTCACAATCCACTGTTGCCATGGCTCTTGCAAATCTGCCGACGCCTGGTCGTCAAGGCCGGCGTGTTTGACAAAGATATTGTTTGGAACCATGATTCACTTTGCACTTAACAGCAAAGTGTGTGTGTGTGTGTGTGCAGGAATGTAGACTATTTGTTCACGCTATCAAGGGAAACAGGCATATGAAAGTTCAACAAAAAAAATGTCTTTCAATAAAAGAGGATTAGCGGATTTGGCCTTCGGAGTTGCGAGAGGTTATGGATTGTTTCCGAACATCCGAAGTCTTCGAAGGGGATTCAAACGGAACAGGTGTCACTCTGTGACTATGTGACAGACTTCTGACGTTCTCGGTGTCTTGATATGAAATGTTTGTGTGTTGCAAAGGAGGCAGTGTGGCGACGCTTTGCCAGGATGCGCCCACGCGGCCCATGTGTTCCTCGGCGCTCGACTACCACACCAGAAACACTTAACAGCAAATCCAATTCATCCACAGCTCACAGCAAAGTCTCTTTAATAAATGATCAGCCAGGATGTTTCATTTTTGTCTTTTTTAAAAAATTTTAAATCATCATGCAATGGTTAAGTTAAGTTAAGTTAAAGTACCAATGATTGTCACACACACACTAGGTGTGGTGAAATTTGTCCTCTGCATTTGACCCATCCCCTTGGGGAGCAGTGGGCAGCAGCGGCGCCGCGCCCGGGAATCATTTTGGTGATTTAACCCCCAATTCCAACCCTTGATGCTGAGTGCCAAGCAGGGAGGTAATGGGTCCCATTTTTATAGTCTTTGGTATGACTCGGCTGGGATTTGAACTTGTCATGGAAGTGTAACATGCATTAAAAATGTCACTTTATTTGTTAGAGCTAAAGGAAAAATTGCAATTTTTTGTGAATATCAGTACCACAGAAAGGTACTGGCATTGGAAAATGGGAAAGAAAATGACAACTATAGGACTGGAAATTAGGGATGTCTGATATCATCGGCCGATAAATGCTTTAAAATGTAATATCGGAAATTATCGGTATCGGTTTCAAAAATTAAAATTCATGACTTTTTAAAACACCGCTGTGTACACGGGCGTAGGGAGAGGTGCAGAACGCCAATAAACCTTAAAGGCACTTTCTTTGCATGCTGGCCCAATCATATAATATCCACGGTTTTTCACACACACACACACACACACACAAGTTAATGCAAAGCATACTTGGTCAACAGCCATACAGGTCACACTGAGGGTGGCCATATAAACAACTTTAACACTGTTACCAATATGCGCCACACCGTGAACCCACACCAAACAAGAATGACAAACACATTTCGGGAGAACATCAGCACCGTAACACAACATAAACACAACAGAACAAATACCCGGAATCCCTTGCAGCACTAACTCTTCCAGGATGCTACAATATACACCCCCCGCTACCTCCTACCCCCCCTCAACTCAACTCCGACCCCCCCCCGAACCCCGCCCACCTCAACCTCCTCATAGTGCATACTTGCCAACCCTCCCGTTTTTAGCGGGAGAATCCCGATATTCAGCGCCTCTCCCGACAACCTCCCGTCAGAGATTTTCTCCCGACAAACTCCCGGTATTCAGCCGGAGCTGGAGGCCACGCCCCCTCCAGCTCAATGCGGACCTGAGACTGAGTGGGGACAGCCTGTTCTCACGTCCGCTTTCCCACAATAAAACAGCTTGCCTGCCCAATGACGTCATAACATCTAGGGCTTTTAGAGAGTGGAGTGCACAACTGCGCACACAACAAGGTGAGGAAGCAGAAGAACGGGGAAATTACAGACATGGCGACGCCATCGACGAGCAAGATGAAGAAATACGCTTGCAAGTTGAACGGAGAAGTTAAACAGGACAATACTGCCATCTAATGGATAGCCACTGGAACACTGAAATTCAAGTATTTCTTTTATATGTAAATAAAATATATATATATATATATATATATATATATATATATATATATATATATATATATATATATATATATATATATATATATATATATATATATATAGCTAGAATTCACTGAAAGTCAAGTATTTCATACATATATATATATATATATATATATATATATATATATATATATATATATATATATATATATATATATATATATATATATATATATATATATATATATATATATATATATATATATATATATATATCGAGTTGGTGAATTCTAGCTGTAAATAACCACGCCCCCAACCACGCCCCCCCACCTCCCGATATTGGAGGTCTCAAGGTTGGCAAGTATGTCATAGTGTCTCTCAGGCAGAGCATGTCCCAAATTCTAGGCTGCTGTTTTGAGGCATGTTAAAAAAAAAAAAAATGCACTTTGTGACTTCAATAATAAATATGGCAGTGCCATGTTGGCATCTTTTTCCATAACTTGAGTTGATTTATTTTGGAAAACCTTGTTACATTGTTTAATGCATCCAGCGGGGCATCACAACAAAATTAGGCATAATAATGTGTTAATTCCACGACTGTATATATCGGTATCGGTTGATATCGGTATCGGTAATTAAGAGTTGGACAATATCGGAATATCGGATATCGGTAAAAAAGCCATTATCGGACATCTCTACTGGAAATGCATGGTTGCACAAAAAAATGCTGTTAACCCAATTTATGAGTGGCAAGTGTTGGGTTATATTTTGGAGTTATTTTTATGAATAGCGATCCATTTTTGGGGCTATAAGTTCAGTTCAGTTCAGTTTCAGTTGATTTGGAACATACATACGATACAATGTAATGCATCACACATTTCCAGGTGTTTCATTACAGCACGTCCGAAAAGGAGTAGGAAGAAGCAGAGCTTATTTATTCCTACCCCTTTTCATACCGTAGCAATTTTATCCAATTTCCTTGTTCTCTGTAACATAACAGTGAACAAATAAATAATACATAAATAATATACCATAGTAAGCAAACAAATATTAAATACATAAATAATCTTTGTCTCAATAGAAAAAAAAGGGGAACAAAAGGATTCAAGATGTTCATCCTAATTCTTGTTCTGTGTACTTTGTGAACACTTGTAGTTTGAAAAGTCTCTTAAAGTAAATCATTTTGCTGCTTTGTTTGATTTCTTTGGTTAATCCATTCCATAATTTAATTCCACATATTGATATACTAAAGGTTTTAAGTGTTGTACGAGCATACACATGTTTTAAATTACATTTTTCTCTAAGGTTATATTTCTCCTCTTTTGTTGAGAAGAATTGTTGTACATTCTTGGGTATCATGGCGCGACGACACGTACGGTTACATGAAGAGCAAACCCTGAACGGACATAAAAAATATCAATATATACAAACCCCAAAACCAGCGAAGTTGGCACGTTGTGTAAATCGTAAATAAAAACAAAATACAATGAATAGCAAATCCTTTTCAACCTATATTCAGTTGAATAGACTGCAAAGACAAGATACTTAACGTTCAAACTAAAAAACGTTGTTATTTTTTGCAAATATTAGCTCATTTGGAATTTGATGCCTGCAACATGTTTCAAAAAAGCTGGCACAAGTGGCAAAAAAGACTGAGAAAGTTGAGGAATGCTCATCAAACACCTATTTGGAACATCCCACAGGTGAACAGGCTTATTGGGAGCAGGTGGGTGCCATGATTGGGTATAAAAGCAGCTTCCATGAAACGCTCAGTCATTCACAAACAAGGATGGGGCGAGGGTCACCACTTTGTGAACAAATGCGGGAGCAAATTGTCGGAACAGTTTAAGAACAACATTTTTCAACGAGTTATTGCAAGGAATTTAGGGATTTCACCATCTACGGTCCGTAATATCATCAAAAGGTTCAGAGAATCCGGAGAAAAAACTGCCCGTAACGACATCAGTGTGTAAAGGACATCACCACATGGGCTCAGGAACACGTCAGAAAACCACTGTCAGTAACTACAGTTGGTCGCTACATCTGCAAGTGCAAGTTAAAACTCTACTATGCAAAGCAAAAGCCATTTACTAACAACACCCAGAAACGCCGCCGGCTTCGCTGGGCCCGAGCTCATCTAAGATGGACTGATGCAAAGTGTACCGTAAAAGTGTTCTGTGGTCTGCCGAGTCCACATTTCAAATTGTTTTCGAAAAATGTGGACGTTGTGTCCTCCGGAACAAAGAGGAAAAGAACCATTCGGACTGTTATAGGCGCAAAGTTCAAAAGCCAGCATCTGTGATGGTATGGGGGTGTATTAGTGCCCAAGGCATTGGTAACTTACACATCTGTGAAGGCACCATTAATGCTGAAAGGTACATACAGGTATTGGAGCAACATATGTTGCCAGTCAAGCAAGGTCTTTTTCATGGACGCCCCTGCTTATTTCAGCAAGACAATGCCAAGCCACATTCTGCACGTGTTACAACAGCGTGGCTTCGTAGTAAAAGTGTGTGGGTACTAAACTAGCCTGCCTGTAGTCCAGACCTGTCTCCCATTGAAAATGTGTGGCGCATTATGAAGCCTAAAATACCAAAACAGAGACCCTGGACTGTTGAACATCAAGAAGCTGTACATCAAGCAAGAATGGGAAAGAATTCCACTTGAAAAGCTTCAAAAATTAGTCTCCTCAGTTCCCAAACGTTAACTGAGTGTTGTTAAAAGGAAAGGCCATGTAACACAGTGGTAAAAATGCCCCTGTGCCAACTTTTTTGCAATGTGTTGCTGCCATTAAATTCTAAGTTAATGATTATTTGCAACAAAAAAAATAAGTTTCTCAGATCAAACATTAAAGGCCTACTGAAATGAATTTTTTTTATTTAAACGGGGATAGCAGATGCATTCTATGTGTCATACTTGATCATTTCGCGATATTGCCATATTTTTGCTGAAAGGATTTAGTAGAGAACATCGACGATAAAGTTCGCAACTTTTGGTCGCTGATAAAAAAAAGCCTTGCCTGTACCGGAAGTAGCGTGACGTCACAGGTTGAAAGGCTCCTCACATTTCCCCATTGTTTATACCAGCAGCGAGAGCGATTCGGACCGGGAAAGCGACGATTCCCCCATTAATTTGAGCCAGGATGAAAGATTCGTGGATGAGGAACGTGAGAGTGAAGGACTAGAGTGCAGTGCAGGACGTATCTTTTTTCGCTCTGACCGTAACTTAGGTACAAGGTCTCATTGCATTCCACACTCTCTCCTTTTTCTCATGTGGATCACGGATTTGTATTTTAAACAACCTCGGATACTATATCCTCTTGAAAATGAGAGTCGAGAACGCGAAATGGACATTCACAGTGACTTTTATCTCCACGACAATACATCGGTGAAGCACTTTAGCTACGGAGCTAACGTGATAGCATCGTGCTTAAATGCAGATAGAAACAAAAGAAATAAGCCCCTGACTGGAAGGATAGACAGAAGATCAACAATACTACTATCAGGAGACACCGAACCAAACACTGGACCTGTAACTACACGGTTAATGCTGTGCCGCCTGTTGAAGCCTAGCAATGCTGTTGCTAACGACGCCATTGAAGCTAACTTAGCTACGGGACCTCGTCAGAGCTATGATAAAAACATTAGCGCTCCACCTACACCAGCCCTCATCTGCTCATCAACACCCGTGCTCACCTGCGTTCCAGCAATCGACGGCGCGACGAAGGACTTCACCCGATCATCGATGCGGTCGGCGGCTAGCGTCGGATAGCGCGTCTGCTATCCAGCTCAAAGTCCTCCTGGTTGTGTTGCTGCAGCCAGCCGCTAATACACCGATCCCACCTACAGCTTTCTTCTTTGCAGTCTCCATTGTTCATTAAACAAATTGCAAAAGATTCACCAACAAAGATGTCCAGAATACTGTGGAATTTTGCGATGAAAACAGAGCTGTTGGTATTGAGATACAATGTGTCCCAATACTTCCGTTTCAACCATTGACGTCACGCGCAAACCTCATCATACATAGACGTTTTCAACCGGAAGTTCCCCAGGAAATTTAAAATTGCACTTTATAAGTTAACCCGGCCGTATTGGCATATGTTGCAATGTTAAGATTTCATCATTGATATATAAACTATCAGACTGTGTGGTCGGTAGTAGTGGGTTTCAGTAGGCCTTTAAATGTCTTGTCTTTGCAGTAAATTCAATTGAATATAAGTTGAAAAGGATTTTCACATTTTTATTTACGAATGACACAACTTGCCAAAGTCACTGGTTTTGGGTTTAATAGAACACTTATAAGGTGATACAGTTTTCAGCCATATCGCCCAGCCCTAATTTGCAGTCATGCTGTTGTTATGATAGAACATATGTTCAATGACAGCTAACGCTAACTATCCAAATCTGTATCATTAGCTAACAACAGCCAAGTTAATGAATGAGTCTGTGTTATGTAAGTACGTAGTTACGTCATTACGTCCTAGAAGCGACAAGAGGGCGAGATATAATGCTTCAAATACATTGGAATGTTAGCGCCCTCTAGGTATCTGTAAATGTTGCAAACAGCCCCTTTCATTGCATCTGAAGCAAAAGTACTCTTTTATTTCTGCTTTATTGTTGAAGTTCTACTTCTTCTGAGACTCTTTGTTAAGTTGCATTGTTAGAAACAAAAAAAAATCCATATTTTCCAAGAAGACTAATTATCTTGAAATAAGAACCAGCTTAGAACTGCATGTTTGTCAAATATTATCGGGAGAAAAAACTTCATTGATTTCATGTAGGATGAAACCATTCCAGGAGATATTTTTGTCTGGAGAGAATTAATTGATTTTATTTCTTTTTTTTTTTAATGTGACTCAACTGCCTGAAGCATAAATTCTTTCAAAGCATGAACTCATGTTCAAATGAATGTTGCTGCTCTCAACCCCCCACCATGCTGCTGCCCACACACACACACACACACACACACTCTCTTACGCACACACACACGCCACGTGCAAGTGTGTACACACCTTCAGCATTGGCACCTACACAAGCATGCAGGCGGTGTGTGGAAGCAAATGCTGTTCATGCATGTCTGGCAGAGTGGAGGAGCTCTGCGGAGAGGATCTTTGATCTCAAGCGAGCACACAAGCGGTTTCTCTGCTATTTGTGTTTGGCCTCCTGAGTGTTGGCTTCTTGGCCCCACACCAGATTCACTCGCAGGTTACAGAGCCACAGGTTCCCACACAATTGCCGATGTGTGTAAAATACTGTGAATTTACCCGTGCATATGCTTTTCAGGGCGGGGTTTACGGCTTTTGCGGTATGTACAAGGATGTATTGTTGCGAGGAAAACCTCTTATTAGACAGGGAATGAAATAAAGAGCACCTGCAGCGCACAGGAGAGAGTGTGGAGGCAAAACAAAGTTGCGCAAGAGGAAAAACGCGGGGATGTGGAGGCGAATAAGTGCGGACAAATCCAGAGAGCAGAGGGGAGTGAGGCCTCTCTGGGAGGTCACTGAGTTTGTGGATCTCTGCTCCTTTTGTGCCACTGCACATTCCATCGCAACAATCTGACCAGTCAGCCAGGGAGCCGCAAAAATGAGAAGAAGCATAAAAAAAGAAATGACAAACGTTCATCAGATGCCACGATGACATCAATGCTTGGAATGGAAGTTTAGTTACTCACAAACGCTCGGATACCTTACGCCGTCTAATTGAGATCCTATTTTAATACAACTATTACCACTTTGTGCACGATGCCAATGTTGGAGCCTTGAGTGGGGTTTTTGTCCCCGTCGTGGAACTGTGGAGCAGCTCCTCGAGGGTGCATGGGAGTTTGCCGAACCAGTCTACATGTGCTTTGTGGACTTCAATCAATCGATCAATCAATCAAAGTTTATTTACACAGCCCTTAATCACAAACGTTTCAAAGGGCTGCACAAGCCACAAAGACATCGACAACGAAAAAACTCAACCCAATGGGAACAACGAGAAACCTTGGAAGGGACCGCAGGTGCGGTGCAATGGATGCCGAGTGGATACGGTTAATAATGTGAGAGTCCAGTCCATAGTGGGGACTTGGAGAAGGCATTGGACGGTGTCCTTAGGAGGGTCCTGTGGGGAGTGCGCAGCAAGTATGGGGTTATGGTCCGCTCCATGTATGATCGGTGTCAGAGTTTGGTCCGCATTGTCGGCAGTAAGTCGGACCAGTTCCCAGTGAGGGTTGGACTCCGACAGGGCTGCTCTTTGTCACCGAATCTGTTCAGAACTTTTATGGACACAATTTGTAGGCGCAGTCAGGGCTTTGAGGGGATCACAAATGTCTCAAAGGGCTGCACAAGCCACAACGACATCCTCGGCTCAGATCCCACATCAGGGCAAGATAAAACTCAATCCAATGGGAACAACAAGAAACCTTGGAAGGGACCGCAGGTGCGGTGCAATGGATGCCGAGTGAATACGGTTAATAATGTGAGAGTCCAGTCCATAGTGGGGACTTGGAGAAGGCGTTGGACCGTGTCCTTTGGAAGGTCCTGCGGGGAGTGCGCAGAGAGTATGGGGTACTGAACCGCCTGATTGTGGTGATCCGCTCCATGTATGATCGGTGTCAGAGCTTGGTCCGCATTGTCGGCAGTAAGTCGAACCTGTTCCCAGTGGGGGTTGGACTCCGACAGGGCTGCTCTTTGTCACCGAATCTGTTCAAAACTTTTATGGACAGAATTTCTAGGCGCAGTCAGGGAGTTAAGGGGATCACAAATGTCTCAAAGGGCTGCACAAGCCACAATGACATCCTCGGCTCAGATCCCACATCAGGGCAAGAAAAAACTCAACGCAATGGGAACAATGAGAAACTTTGGAGGGATCGCAGGTGCGGTGCAATGGATGCAGAGTGGATACGGTTAATAATGTGAGTCCAGTCCATAGTGGGGACTTGGAGAAGGCATTGGACCGTGTCCTTCGGAGGGTCCTGTGGGGAGTGCGCAGAGAGTATGGGGTACCGTACCGCCTGATTGTGCTGGTCCGCTCCATGTATGATCGGTGTCAGAGCTTGGTCCGCATTGTCGGCAGTAAGTCGGACCAGTTCCCAGTGAGGGTTGGACTCAGACAGGGCTGCCCTTTGTCACCGAATCTGTTCATAACTTTTATGGACAGAATTTCTAGGCGCAGTCAGGGCGTTGAGGGGGTCAAAATGTCTCAAAGGGATGCACAAGCCACAACGACATCCTCGGCTCAGATCCCACATCAGGGCAAGATAAAACTCAATCCAATGGGAACAACAAGAAACCTTGGAAGGGACCGCAGGTGCGGTGCAATGGATGCCGAGTGAATACGGTTAATAATGTGAGAGTCCAGTCCATAGTGGGGACTTGGAGAAGGCGTTGGACCGTGTCCTTTGGAAGGTCCTGTGGGGAGTGCGCAGAGAGTATGGGGTACCGAACCGCCTGATTGTGGTGATCCGCTCCATGTATGATCGGTGTCAGAGTTTGGTCCGCATTGTCGGCAGTAAGTCGGACCAGTTCCCACTGGGGGTTGGACTCCGACAGGGCTGCTCTTTGTCACCGAATCTGTTCAGAACTTTTATGGACACAATTTCTAGGCGCAGTCAGGGCTTTGAGGGGATCACAAATGTCTCAAAGGGCTGCACAAGTCACAACGACATCCTCGGCTCAGATCCCACATCAGGGCAAGATAAAACTCAATCCAATGGGAACAACAAGAAACCTTGGAAGGGACCGCAGGTGCGGTGCAATGGATGCCGAGTGAATACGGTTAATAATGTGAGAGTCCAGTCCATAGTGGGGACTTGGAGAAGGCGTTGGACCGTGTCCTTTGGAAGGTCCTGCGGGGAGTGCGCAGAGAGTATGGGGTACTGAACCGCCTGATTGTGGTGATCCGCTCCATGTATGATCGGTGTCAGAGCTTGGTCCGCATTGTCGGCAGTAAGTCGGACCTGTTCCCAGTGGGGGTTGGACTCCGACAGGGCTGCTCTTTGTCACCGAATCTGTTCAAAACTTTTATGGACAGAATTTCTAGGCGCAGTCAGGGAGTTAAGGGGATCACAAATGTCTCAAAGGGCTGCACAAGCCACAACGACATCCTCGGCTCAGATCCCACATCAGGGCAAGAAAAAACTCAACGCAATGGGAACAACGACAAACTTTGGAGGGATCGCAGGTGCGGTGCAATGGATGCAGAGTGGATACGGTTAATAATGTGAGTCCAGTCCATAGTGGGGACTTGGAGAAGGCATTGGACCGTGTCCTTCGGAGGGTCCTGTGGGGAGTGCGCAGAGAGTATGGGGTACCGTACCGCCTGATTGTGCTGGTCTGCTCCATGTATGATCGGTGTCAGAGCTTGGTCCGCATTGTCGGCAGTAAGTCGGACCAGTTCCCAGTGAGGGTTGGACTCCGACAGGGCTGCCCTTTGTCACCGAATCTGTTCATAACTTTTATGGACAGAATTTCTAGGCGCAGTCAGGGCGTTGAGGGGGTCAAATTGTCTCAAAGGGATGCACAAGCCACAACGACATCCTCGGCTCAGATCCCACATCAGGACAAGAAAAGACATAACCCAATGGGAACAACGAGAAACCTTGAAAGGGACCGCAGGTGCGGTTCAATGGATACCGAGTCGATACGGTTAATAATGTGAGAGTCCAGTCCATAGTGGGACTTGGAGAAGGCATTAGGTGTTCTTCGGAGGGTCCTGTGGGGAGTGCGCAGAGAGTATGGAGTACCGGACCACCTGATTGTGGTGGTCCACTCCATGTATGATCGGTGTCTGAGCTTGGTCCGCATTGGCGGCAGTAACTTGGACGAGTTTCCAGTAAGGGTTGGACTCCGACGGGGCTGCCCTTTGTCACAGAATCTGTTCATAAGTTTTATGGACATAATTCTAGGCGCAGTCAGGGCGTTGAGGGGATCACAAATGTCTCAAAGGGCTGCATAAAACACAACGACATCCTCGGCTCAGATCCCACATCAGGGCAAGAAAAAACTCAACCCAATGGGAACAACGAGAAACCTTGGAAGGGACCGCAGGTGTGTTGCAATGGATGCCGAGTGGATACGGTTAATAATGTGAGAGTCCAGTCCATAGTGGGGACTTGGAGAAGGCGTTGGACCGTGTCCTTTGGAAGGTCCTGTGGGGAGTGCGCAGAGAGTATGGGGTACCGAACCGCCTGGTTGTGGTGGTCCGCTCCATGTATGATTGGTGTCAGAGCTTGGTTCGCATTTCTGGCAGTAAGTCGGACCAGTTCCCAGTGAGGGTTGGACTCCGACAGGGCTGCCCTTTGTCACCGAATCTGTTCATAACTTTTATGGACAGAATTTCTAGGCGCATTCAGGGCGTTGAGGGGATCACAAATGTCTCAAAGGGCTGCACAAGCCACAACGACATCCTCGGCTCTGATCCCACATCAGGGCAAGAAAAATAGTAATCATTCTATTATTTTGTCAAAATTATCAAAGACAAGCGGTAGAACAACAAGTAGGGGCGGCATGGCGTAGTGGGTAGAGCACCCGTGTCAGAAACCTGAGGGTTGCAGGTTCGCTCCCCGCCTCTTACCATGCCGTTGTGTCCTTGGGCAGGACACTTCACCCTTGCCCCCGGTGCCGCTCACACCGGTGAATGAATGTTGAATGAATGATAGGTGGTGGTCGGAGGGGCCGTAGGCGCAAATTGGCAGCCACGCTTCCGTCAGTCTACCCCAGGGCAGCTGTGGCTACGAAAGTAGCTTACCACCACCAGGTGTGAATGAATGATGGGTTTTTAACATGTAAAGCGACTTTGGGTACTTAGAAAAGCGCTATATAAATCCCAGGTATTATTATTATTATTATTATTAAGTAAGCTAGCTAGATAATGCTAACTATGCTAACTCACGAGCTTGTTTCGGCGCCCTGTCCTGCAATTCAGCGTTTGACCGTGTGTAATGTTCATATTGTTGTTACTCAGCCAGCGTTTGATGGACTGATGGACCCGTTGCATTTTGTGGCTTTTAATGCCTCACAATCAAACACTTTTATGTTAAAATACTGAACAGATGTTTACCTTATCCCAATAAACATCTGTTCAGTATTTTAACATAAAAGTGTTTGATTGTGAGGCATTAAAAGCCACAAAATGCAACGGGTCCATCAGACCCACAAACGCTGGCTGAGTAACAACAATATGAACGTTGCACGGAAAATGTATCTGCCAGTTTCTGCATCCCACAGGGATTCTTCTTTTGTGTTTCTGCACCTGCAGTTCCCACTCAAGGTTGCAACATTGTTTGTCAACACTGTCTGCTCTCATTTTCTCGCACATTTGACCCTCTAATGTTCTGTGTACCTACACTCTGTCCTCCTCCTGTCTAGGCCTGCTGTGCGTGTGTGTGTGTGTGTGTGTGTGTGTGTGTGTGTGTGTGTGTGTGTGTGTGTGTGTGTGTGTGTGTGTGTGTGTGTGTGTGTGTGTGTGTGTGTGTGTGTGTGTGTGTGTGTGTGTGTGTGTGTGTGTGTGTGTGGTACACAGAACATCAATTTCCACACTTCTAATTAGCCCCATCTTATATGTGATAGAAATGTGTAGGGGGGTGTATGGTGTGTGGTCATTAAATATGTATTCTGATATATGTTCTTCACAGAAAATGAGCCAAAGCAAGTGAGTCTCAGTTTGAAAAATTAATTATTTGTATCATTTTTCTTTTAATAAAAAATGAAACCGGGGACCACAGACCCGAACACCACACAAGAGGCTGAGGCTTGATTGTATCCTTTTTTTTTTTTTTATATTTCCCAAAAAAATGATGTTTTGACGTGAAAAAGAATGTTTAAAAAACGTGGATTTCTGCGTTTTCGCGGACTTTTCACATGTCAGAAATATGTAAGTCGCAAAGAATTGACATCAAAAATGTTAGGATAAATTAAATAGAGCCGTGGTTTCTTGAATTAATTTAAGAATGTCTAACTAACTACACCCCTTTTTAAAAATGCTAAATGGATCGTTCCACCGAGCTTGGAATGTTTACCACAGACGTCCTAAGGTCGTCAAAGCTCACCTTTAAGCACAACCTTTTGGAACAGGTGGTTTGTTTTTAGGGACAGAGGAATGATTACCAGTAACTTTAAATATGTATACCAGTAATGATATTTAAGTGAATAATGACTGGCTATACATTTTGTGTGTGGAAGGGGGTGGTGACGTTGGGTTTAGGTTTGGATAGGGGGCCCTTCAGGAGTCTTGTGTATGAGGGCCCAGAATTTGGTGCTATACGCAGGTGCGGAGGCGTACACTGCAAAAACTGAAATCTAAGTAAGATGAAATATCTCAAATAAGGGTGATATTTGCTTATTTTCTGTCTGATAAGATCATTCTTCTCACTAAGCAGATTTTATGTTACTTGTTTTAAGGGTTTTGGTCCTAAATTATCTCAGTAAGATATTATAGCCTGTAGCTGAGATTTTATGACCTATATTGAGTAAAAAATGCTTGAAACTAGAATATCAACTGTTGCAAAGCTGTGTCATCAACACTCACAAGTATAAAACTACTTTTTTAAAGTAATAATTTCTTATTTCAAGCATGAAAAAAAAAATCATGACTTTGACACAACTTTGTCTCATAATTAAAACGGATGACAGCCAAATGGACTTTGCTGTTTTATTTTCAATGAAACAATAGAAAACACGTGCTCATATAGCAGTACAGTTGGCACAGTACAGCAAACTGACAGTTAATATTTAAACATTTAACATGTGACATTTCTAACAATTTTGAACAGAAATAATTCATGCACATTCAGAAAAATTCTTCAAAATTACAATTAAAAAATTTTGGGCCGGGGGCCGGGCTGTATATTTGCGCATTAATTGATTGAAAGAGCACGCATTTGGCGCGATGATGTCATGTTATCGATGGAAAAATGCATTTTTAGACATTAGGATTTGCCTGAGCGGCTAGGAGACCCCGAGAGTAACAAGCGGTTGCCTTGTTGCCTTCCATTAAGAACAATAAATTAGTTTTTAGTATAAGTTTGCTGGTTTCTAGAAATGTAATGCCAAGCGCATATAATTATCTCAAGATAATGGCACTAGCATTTAATTAATTTAAGAATATTTTTCAACATATTGAGCAAAAAGGTATCTTTTTTTTTTTTCTACCAAGAAAAGTGCACTTGTTATTAGTGAGAATATACTTATTTTAAGGTATTTTTGGGTTCATTCAAGTTAGCTAATTTTACTTGTTTCGGTAAGTCTTGACAAGCCAAATTTTCTTGTTCTATTTGCAGATAATTTTGCTTAGTTCAAGTAAAATACCCCTTTAATTTTTTTTTCTTGTTTTTGAATACTGACTTCTTGCAGTGTATCTACTGGAGATGATTTGCAAAATGTAGCTTTCAGAAACTAAAGGCTGTTAAAACTAAAGCAGTGGGATTAAAACGTGAACTGTCACTCGCTTCCTCCGCCCCCTCCCCCTAATGCATTTCCGGGTGGGCCAGAGTCAAGAGAGTTCACTCGTGTTCCCGCTGGCCATGTCCAAAGTAATTACCCATAATTCCACAGTGCGTCATAACCCTGACATCTACATCTCCCACCACCAACGTTCTCTATCGGCGTGGAAGATCGGATATTTTCCACTTGTTTTGTTTGCTTTCCACGCTGTCCCCAATGCAGTCCTTCTCAAATAGTGGGGCGGGCCCCCCTAGGGGTGGGGGGCTAAGGGGGTGCGGTGAGAACATGCTTTTTTTTTTCAAACATCTTGATTTTGTGACATAAATCCCAACAAACACCCAAACCAGCGTTTCTTAACCATAGGGCCCCGAGGGCCCCCTAGAGGGCCGCCAAAAAAAAAAAGTGTTTCTCCGCTGTGGGCCGAAGCGGGACTTGGTTGTAATACACTTTTCCACCACTTGTGGCAGGAAAGACAATATCAAACAAACAGAAGAAGTCTGGAGCTAAAGTCATAGAGAAATTTCTTAAGCGCAAAAATGATGACTAAAGAATGCTAACGTAATATGCTAGCATTTTGGCCGTTTGAACATAAAAATCATGTTTTTTTATGTTTGGCGCCATCTTGGAAGTATGCAGACTCATTTTATGTTAGCATGCTAACATTAGCATGCTAATGTTTTTTTGCTAGCATTTTAGCAATTTGCTTTTGTATGAATGTAAAAATAATGGATTTTGATGCTTGACACCTCATAGAAGTATGCTAACTTCTCTTATATTAGCATGCTAATTTTACCATGGTAACGTTAGCATGCTAACATTTTATGCTGGATTTTTCTCTGCTCTTATGCGATTAAACTTAAAAATCCTGGCTTTAGATACTTGATGCCATTTTAGAAGTATGTAAACACATTTTATGTTAGCATGCTAACATTAGTATGCTAATGTTTTTTTGCTATCATTTTAGCTATTTGCTTTTGTATGAATGTAAAAATAATGGATTTTGATGCTTGACACCTCATAGAAGTATGCTAACTTCTCTTATATTAGCATGCTAATTTTACCATGGTAACGTTAGCATGCTAACATTTTATGCTGGATTTTTCTCTGCTCTTATGCGATTAAACTTAAAAATCCTGGCTTTAGATACTTGATGCCATTTTAGAAGTATGTAAACACATTTTATGTTAGCATGCTAACATTAGTATGCTAATGTTTTTTTGCTATCATTTTAGCTATTTGCTTTCGTATGAATGTAAAAATAATGGATTTTGATGCTTGACACCTCATAGAAGTATGCTAACTTCTCTTATATTAGCATGCTAATTTTACCATGGTAACGTTAGCATGCTAACATTTTATGCTGGATTTTTCTCTGCTCTTATGCGATTACACTTAAAAATCATGGCTTTAGATACTTGATGCCATTTTTGAAGTATGTAAACACATTTTATGTTAGCATGCTAACATTAGCATGCTAATGTATTTTTTCTAAGATCCATTATTACTTGACACCTCATAGAAGTATGCTAACTTCTCTTATATTAGCATGCTAATTTTACCATGGAAACGTTAGCATGCTAACATTTTATGCTGGATTTTGCAGGAATTCTTTTAGTTATTGAATACACATAAATCCCTCTTTAGTGCAAAATTGGCTCCGAGGTAATAAAGATGAAAAAAACCTGACCTAAACAATATTTTTACGTATCGTAAATTGTATTGTACATGTTACGGTATTAGGTGATCACATGTCCCAATTGATGACCGTGATCAATAATCAGTTAATTATTGTTGGGCCGCCAAAAAAAAAGTGTTTCTCAGCTGTGGGCCGCAGCGGGACTCAGTTGTAATACACTTTTCCACCACTTGTGGCAGGAAAGACAATATCAAACAAACAGAAGAAGTCTGGAGCTAAAGTCATAGAGAAATGTCTTAAGCGAAAAAATGATGACTAAAGCATGCTAACGTTATAGGCTAGCATTTTGGCCGTTTGAACATAAAAATCATGGTTTTTGATGCTTGGCGCCATCTTGGAAGTATGCAGACTCATTTTATGTTAGCATGCTAATGTTAGCATGCTAATTTTACCATGGTAATGTTAGCATGCTAACATTTTATGATGGATTTTTCTCTGATCTTATGCAATTAAACCTAAAAATCATGGATTTTGATACTTGCCGCCATGCTATAAGTACGCTAACTTCTCTTATACTAGCATGCTAATTTTACCATGGTAATGTTAGCATGCTAACATTTTATGATGGATTTTTCTCTGATCTTATGCAATTAAACCAAAAAATCATGGATTTTTATACTTGGCGCCTCTTAGAAGTACGCTAACTTCTCTTATATTAGCATGCTAATTTTACCATGGTAACATTAGCATGCTAACATTTTATGATGGATTTTTCTCTGATCTTATGCAATTAAACCAAAAAATCATGGATTTTTATACTTGGCGCCTCTTAGAAGTACGCTAACTTCTCTTATATTAGCATGCTAATTTTACCATGGTAACGTTAGCATGCTGACATTTTATGCTGGATTTTTCCTCTAATCTTATGCAATTAAACCTAAAAATCATGGATTTTGATACTTGCCGCCATGCTATAAGTACGCTAACTTCTCTTGTATTAGCATGCTAATTTTACCATGGTAACGTTAGCATGCTGACATTTTATGCTGGATTTTTCCTCTGATCTTATGCAATTAAACCTAAAAATCATGTATTTTGATACTTGCCGCCATGCTATAAGTATGCTAACTTCTCTTATATTAGCATGCTAATTTTACCATGGTAACGTTAGCATGCTAACATTTTACGATGGATTTTTCTCTGATCTTATGCAATTAAACCTAAAAATCATGGATTTTGATACTTGCCGCCATGCTATAAGTACGCTAACTTCTCTTATATTAGCATGCTAATTTTACCATGGTAATGTTAGCATGCTAACATTTTATGCTGGATTTTTCTCTGATTTTATGCAGTTAAACAAGATACTTGGTGCCATTTTAGAAGTATGCAAACTTCAATCGACACCAGGCCGGAGGTTCACTGCGCAGCCAGCAGGCCCATCAACATTTCCGCAGGAATTTTCTAGTTATTGAGTACGGTTAAAATCAACAGTAAGATTACTAATTAAGCGTTAACATTTGGGTGGGCCCCGGGGCCCCCTGTAGTGCAAAATTGGCCTTCGAGGTCAAAAAGATCAAGAACCCCTGACCTAAACAATATTTTTACGTATCGTAAATGTTACGGTATTAGGTGATTTGATGAACGTGATCAATATCTGTATGAGGTGGCAACTTGTCCGGGGTGTACCCCGCCTTCCGCCCGAATGCAGCTGAGATAGGCTCCAGCGCCCCCCGCGACCCCGTAAGGGACAAGCGGTAGAAAATGGATGGATGGATGGATGCTCAATAATTAGTTACTTTCGAGAACTGCAACATGAGGAACAGGTGGATAAAGCTGTTTGCTCAAGCCTGGAAAAACAACAGGTGATGCATCCGTGTGTGTGTGTGTGTGTGTGTGTGTGATTGAGTGAGCCTGCACAAACACACACACACACACACACTCACACACACAAATGATGCGTAGGTGTATGCAGTGGTCAAGTGATGATCCACTGTGGAGGCTGAGCACTCTGGAGGGTGCTGTGTGGGTTGGAAGCCTCCTCTCCTCCTGGTGATACACACACACACACACACACACACACACACACACACTCTACAACACACACACACACGCACACACAGGGGTGGGGGGGTGGAGGCAGCCAAGCTCTCCTCGCTGCACGTCCATTGATCAGTGGAGTAGTTGGGAGCCTCAAAAGAGGCTGGAAGCGAAGAGAGGAGGAAGAAACCCCAAAGTGTGACGAGATGGCGGCGAGAAGGGCAGATGCGAGTGGCAGGTGGGGGTCTTTTTGGAACCCCGATGCCGCCTGGTAAGCTCTCGGTACGTCTGTGTGCCCATTTGTATGCCTCGTGTGCGTCCCTCGTGCTTGTGTGTCACTGCAGCAGCAGCAGGTGTGCGCCCATTGCAGACAGTTATCTGTTCTTTTAAAAACAGCCTCCTTGCGGCACTGCTGCTGCAGAATTTGTTCATTCAGACTGAGTGTGTGTGTGTGTGTGTGTGTGTGTGTGTGTGTGTGTGTGTGTGTGTGTGTGTGTGTGTGTGTGTGTGTGTGTGTGTGTGTGTGTGTGTGTGTGTGTGTGTGAAGGGTGGGGAAATCATGCACTATCATGGTGAAGGAGGAAGGAAATGCCAATCATTGCATGTGCATGAATGGTGTATTCTGTCAGACTGATGCAGAAGGGAGGGCGCGATTGTTTGTTGCATCACATGACCTCGCATCCCAAATAAGTCATTTCAACTTCTGTCCATGACTCTCAAAAAAAACTGCCTTTTCGACACTTAGGGAGCCACCGGTCACTTGAATTGGGACACTAATTAAGAGAGTAAAATTTGCATTTCATTTCATCATTTACTATATTCTATGGTGTTAGTAATCATCATTAAAATGACCGCCGGGATATTATAATGATGCAAAAACTGTATGGTCTAGTTTGCACTGAATGTTCCCATACATGTGAATATCATAAAAAAAATTTTTTAAAAGCTCTCAGTACAGGCGGACAACAATCACAATAATATTGATTTTTTCCAAATTTACGCTAATTCCTATTTATTTTTATAATCTCATATATAGATCTCATTGGATTATGCAAAACGTTGCGATATAGTGGTGCATTAAAGCAATGTGTATCATATATGAAAACAAAACTTTGTGTCAAAAATATTTCTATAAACAGGTGAATCTGAATAAAGTAACTCTTAATCACCAAAAATGATTCCGGGGCGTGGCCACTGCTGCTGCTCACTGCTCCCCTCACCTCCCCTGGGGGTGATCAAGGGTGATGGGTCAAATGCAGAGAATAATTTCGCCACACCTAGTGTGTGTGTGACAATCATTGGTACTTTAACTTTAACTTTATATTCTATTAATTTACTAAACATAGTTTCAGAAATGCTTTCCTTCCATTTTTTTTTTTTATTATAGTTTGCGGCCCGTTGTAGAAATTACAGTCTAAACGTGTTGCAAAAATTTAGCAAAAATGCACAATGTAATTTATTTAATGTATTTCAACATTTGTTTGCCTTTTTAGAACACGAAAACATTTATGTATAAAAATATCAATGCGGCCCCTATTTTCCTTTGATTATTTTTTATTAGACGGAAAAATGCAAGACATTTCTCGTTAAAAGCAACTAAAAACCCCTCATTAGTCGGAATTGCACTCCTGAAATCCAGGGGTGCCCCTCCCTCTACGCATATCATTAATCTGGGTGCCCCATTTTGAGGGAATAAGTGCAGGTAAATGTCAATCATTAATGATGACAGAGTCCTTCATAAGAGATTTTACCGCAAACATTTTCCCAGCCCCTTCCTGCTCCGTCACTGATAAGAATAAAATAGCAAATTAGATATTCCCCGAGTCGTCCCTCGTTTTTTCGCTGTTAAAGGGTTTCGTGGGCATATAATGACTTGTCCATATACAATAAATCCAATATTTGCATAGTTACAGCATAAAAAAGCCCTTTAGACATGAAATTACCTTTACACTCCTCGCATCCAATATAGCAGATATAATCATAGAAAATAAGACTTCAGGATCTAGTGACAAAATAATACCGGCATGCAGTAGTGTTGGTATGTTTTGTTCACTGGCCATCTTTTTGCTTGGAAAAGCTTAATTCAGGCCAAAAATACGTAGAATATGATTTGAGATAAATTAGTGATCGAGTGAAGCCGCAAACTTCGAAGCACTATTGGTCCCAATTTTTTGGGACCAATTTTTTTGCACTAAAAATTTACCCTTTTTTCCCCCAAACAAAACATGCATCAAGTTAAATTCAAGTTTGATTGAAAACATTTTTTTTACAATTACTTTGCATAAATTAAAAAAAAAATGGTTTGTTTTTTTTGTATTTGGCTCTTAATAAAATTCTGCTGTGGGTCCCATTTGAGCCAAGGCTGATGAAATCAAATTTATTTTGCACAATATTTTCTTGTATGGCGAGGGACAACTGTATTTTGCACTAAAAATGTACCCTTTTTTCCTCAAACAAAACATGCATTAACTTTGATTGAAAACATTTTTTTTTTATATTATTTTGGTGGCGACTTGTCCAGGTGTACACCGCCTTCCGCCCGATTGTAGCTGAGATAGGCTCCAGCGCCCCCCGCGACCCCAAAGGGAATAAGCGGTAGAAAATGGATGGATGGATATTTTGCCTAAATACATTTTAAAAGATGTTGGGGTTTTTTGTATTTGGCTCTTAATAAAATTCTGCTATGGGTCCCAATGCACGGTATTCTCACATATGGTGAGGGACAACTGTATTTTGCACAAAAAAAACGTACCCTTTTTTCCCAAACAAAACATGAATTAAGTTAAATTCAAGTTTGATTGACAAACATTTTTTACAATTATTCTGCATAAATAAATAAAACATGTTTTGTTTTGTTTTTTGTATTTGGCTCTTAATAAAATTCTGCTGTGGGTCCCAATTGAGCCAAAGCTGCTGAAATAACATTTATTTTTGCACGATATTCTCACGTATGGTGAGGGACAACTGTATTTTGCACAAAAAATTGACCCTTTTTTTCCCAAACAAAACATGCATTAAGTTAAATTCAAGTTTGACTAACAACATTTTTTTTACAATTATTTTGCATAAATAAATAAAAAATGTTTTTTTTTGTATTTGGCTCTTAATAAAATTCTGCTATGGGTCCCAATTGAGCCAAGGCTGCTGAAATCACATTTATTATGCGCGATGTTTTCTTGTATGGCGAGTGACAACTGTATTTTGCACAAAAATGTACCCTTTTTTCCTCAAGCAAAACATGCATTAAGTTAAATTCAGGTTTGATTGAAAAATATTTTTTACAATTATTTTGCATAAATAAATAAAAAATGTTTTTTTTTTAAATTTGGCTCTTAATAAAATTCTGCTATGGGTCCCAATGGAGCCAAGGCTGCTGAAATCACGTTTTTTTTTTTGCACTACATTCTCACGTATGGCAAGGGACAACTGTATTTTGCACAAAAAATTTAGCCTTTTTTCCAAAACAAAACATGCATTAAGTTAAATTTAAGGTTGATTGAAAACATTTTTTTACAATTATTTTGCATAAATAAAAACAAATTGTTTTTTTTTTTGTATTTGGCCCAATTGAGCCAGGGCTGCTGAAATCAAATGTATTTTGCACGATATTCTCACGTATGCATCTGTATGTAAGTAATAGAGTCCAGCAGTCGCACACCAGTTGTATGAAAAACACACACACACAAACACAAAGTGTGCATGTATTGTAGAGATGTGACATTCGTGAACGAGCCAAATCTTTTGAACTGCTCCTTAAAGCGAACGAGTTGTGAGTTTGCGAGCCCATTTTCTATGCATTTATAAGTGCGGGCCTGAGTCGGAGTCAAAGGAAAGGTAGCAACATTTGGAGTCTCTTTTCTGGTTAAAGTAACCAATGACAAATTTAGTCTTTTCTGATTTATAAACGTCACAATGTTGGTGTTAAACAACGCTGGAACGTCAAATCAGAGGGTTCATGCACAGTTTAGGATGCCTCTGCCTTTTGAAGTGTGGCTACAGCTTGTTTTCTTATTTAGACATCTGTCATGTCTGTGTTCATGTTTTTGTTTGGCCATGTGCTGTTTTGTTTTTTGGACACTTCCTTAGTTCCTTGTTTCACTTCCTGGTTTTGTTTGTCACCATAGCAACCATTAGTTTCACCTGTTCCACGTTTGTACTCACACACACCTGTCTCACGTTTTCACATTGTCATGTCACGCACCTGTTCACAGTTAAGTCACGCACCTGTTGTCACTATATAGGCTTTTCTGTTTCTGTTGTTCGTCCTGGCGACATCACCCATTCATGCCATGTTCACAGTTTCTTGTCACGTAAGTTTTTGTTTAAATGTTCATAGTTCTCCGCCATTGTGCGCGCCTTTTGTTTTTTCCTAGTGAAGTTTTTTTTACCTCCGCTGTGCGCGCCTTTTGTTTGTACCTTTTGTTTGAGTTTATAGTAATAATTAAACTATGTCTTTACCTGCACGCCACGTCCGTTCCAATTCTTTTGCACCACGGGAGAGCAAACCACGCCAAAGACCAAGTCTTGACAGATGTCGCCAGCACGAGAGCTCTCCCGCAAAAAAATGGGACAATTTTGACGAGTCAACGTGGGAGGTCCTCCGCGCGATGGAGGAAGAGACACTCCGCCATTCCCCCATGGAGCGCAGGGATCTCATGTGGGGTCCGACCGGCAAACTGGTGCCGATCAGCTCCCTTTGGCCCGGGGACGTTGGCACGTCATCCCTGTCCCGGAAGCGGCGCTCCAGACCGAGGATGTCAGGGAAGGTGAGCGGACAGCACGCTGCGCTCCTGCAGGCTCCTCCCCCTCCGGGCGGAAATGGAAATCAGCCAGCCTGGCAGCTCAAGGAGCACTCCACAGACCTGGAGATTGTTTTCCCAAATTCTTTACCGGTTCAATCCAAGCCACCCAAATTCCATGCCCCGCCCCCCAGGACTCATGCCACGCCCAAGTCAGAATTTTTTTTTTCACCCACAAAAGCCCAGGTGGGGGGGAACGAAAGACCTTTTGGACAATTTAGAGGGGAGGATTCTGCCCTCCTCCTGAACCCCCTCCGCCCACCCCAAAAGACGGTTCCAGACCGCGGGGAGCGCGTCTGGGATCCGCTCCTTGAGGGGGGGGCTAGGGCTGGGAATTGTTCAGGTGGGGTGGGTCAGCATCGTCACGCCAAGCCACAGCCTCCAGCACGACCACCACCACCTGTCTTTCGACCTGCCAAGCCACAGCCACCAGCACGACCCCCACCACCAGTCTCTCGTCACGCCAAGCCACAGCCTCCAGCACGACCACAACCACCTGTCTTTCGACCTGCCAAGCCACAGCCACCAGCACGACCCCCACCACCAGTCTTTCGTCACGCCAAGCCACAGCCACCAGCACGGCCGCCACCACCAGTTTTTCGACCATGCCAAGATCCACCTGCTCCACGCCCAGCTCCACGCCAAGCGCCACCAGTACCTGCTCCACGCCAAGCGCCACCAGTACCTGCTCCACGCCAAGCGCCACCAATACCTGCTCCACGCCAAGCGCCACCAATACCTGCTCCACGCCAAGCGCCACCAGTACCTGCTCCACGCCAAGCGCCGCCAGTACCTGCTCCACGCCAAGCGCCACCAGTACCTGCTCC
Organism: Entelurus aequoreus; assembly: GCF_033978785.1. Classification (NCBI taxonomy): domain Eukaryota; kingdom Metazoa; phylum Chordata; class Actinopteri; order Syngnathiformes; family Syngnathidae; genus Entelurus; species Entelurus aequoreus. Next base: position 77,937,553 of record NC_084731.1, on the reverse strand, counting down.
ACGCCAAGCGCCACCAGTACCTGCTCCACGCCAAGCGCCACCAGTACCTGCTCCACGCCAAGCGCCGCCAGTACCTGCTCCACGCCAAGCGCCGCCCGTCGCAGCCCCACGCCGCCAAGTTCCGCCCGTCGCAGCCCCACGCCGCCAAGTGCCGCCCGTCGCAGCCCCACGCCGCCAAGTGCCGCCCGTCGCAGCCCCACGCCGCCAAGTGCCGCCCGTGGCTGCCCCACGCCGCCAAGTGCCGCCCGTGGCTGCCCCACGCCGCCAAGTGCCGCCCGTGGCTGCCCCACGCCGCCAAGTGCCGCCCGTGGCTGCCCCACGCCGCCAAGTGCCGCCCGTGGCTGCCCCACGCCGCCAAGTGCCGCCCGTGGCTGCCCCACGCCGCCAAGTGCCGCCCGTGGCTGCCCCACGCCGCCAAGTGCCGCCCGTGGCTGCCCCACGCCGCCAAGTGCCGCCCGTGGCTTCCCCACGCCAAGACCAAAGCCAAGACCAAGACCCGCCAAGTGACCAAGACCAAGACCCGCCAAGTGACCAAGACCAAGACCCGCCAAGGGACCAAGACCAAGACCCGCCAAGGGACCAAGACCAAGACCCGCCAAGGGACCAAGACCAAGAACCGCCAAGGGACCAAGACCAAGAACCGCCAAGGGACCAAGACCAAGAACCGCCAAGTGACCAAGACCAAGAACCGCCAAGTGACCAAGACCAAGACCCGCCAAGTGACCAAGACCAAGACCAAGTCCAAGCACCGCCACGCCAAGACCAACCACGCCAAGTCCAAGACCAAGACCAACCACGCCAAGTCCAAGACCAAGACCAACCACGCCAAGTCCAAGACCAAGACCAACCATGCCAAGTCCAGGACCAAGACCAACCATGCCAAGACCAAGACCATGACCCACGCTGCCAAGACCAAGACCGCCAAGACAAAGACCCCCCACGCCAAGCTTCGCCGCCTGACGCACCACGCCAAGCTTCGCTGCCTGCCACGACAACGCGCCAAGCTTCGCTGCCTGCCACGACAACGCGCCCACCTCCTCGTCGGCCAAGGATGTGGCCATTCCATGGGCGTCCGCCACGCCAGGTGCGCCGACCTCCTCGTCTGCCAAGGATGTGGCCATTCCCAGGTCGCCCACCTCGTCAGGTTCAGCGGCGGTCTACCCGCCGTCGCCACCTGACTCTGCCCCGGTGGATTCGGGGACACCTGGTCTGGCGACCCACCGCCATGTCCCCCTCCCCCCCTCCCATGACTCTTGATCCTGTTTTTTGTTTTTGGACATCTGGGATCTGTCCGTAAGGGGGGGGTTCTGTCATGTCTGTGTTCATGTTTTTGTTTGGCCATGTGCTGTTTTGTTTTTTGGACACTTCCTTAGTTCCTTGTTTCACTTCCTGGTTTTGTTTGTCACCATAGCAACCATTAGTTTCACCTGTTCCACGTTTGTACTCACACACACCTGTCTCACGTTTTCACATTGTCATGTCACGCACCTGTTCACAGTTAAGTCACGCACCTGTTGTCACTATATAGGCTTTTCTGTTTCTGTTGTTCGTCCTGGCGACATCACCCATTCATGCCATGTTCACAGTTTCTTGTCACGTAAGTTTTTGTTTAAATGTTCATAGTTCTCCGCCATTGTGCGCGCCTTTTGTTTTTTCCTAGTGAAGTTTTTTTACCTCCGCTGTGCGCGCCTTTTGTTTGTACCTTTTGTTTGAGTTTATAGTAATAATTAAACTATGTCTTTACCTGCACGCCACGTCCGTTCCAATTCTTTTGCACCACGGGAGAGCAAACCACGCCAAAGACCAAGTCTTGACAACATCTAGAGTGTCAAGCTCCCCCTCAGCTTCAGCGTAGGAGAAAACACCAAAAAAAGTTAGGATAAAGTATTATTATCATCTAATCTTGGCATGTGCATAATAACATCTATGTGGAGTAACATAAATGCTGGTAAAAACATATTTTTTATGCTGAGTCTGAATTTATCAAAGTGTGGAAGCGTACCTGATGTTGTGACCGGGTGAATCTAAATAATGTTTAGGTTTATTTTGGACCGCGTCTTGCAAATAAAATAGCGGTGACGACTTCAATATATGTATTTAAACAGCGCACATTTTCAACAGAGACGTTCTGATACTTTTGGAGAGGGTGGGGCGTGGTTTCATTTGCAAGTGAACATTTCGCAGACGGACTCAAACACCAGATTACGAAACCGAACATATCTAATAGGGGTGCGAATCTTTGGACACCTATTGAGTCGATCTGATTGCGATTCCTGGGGTGACGATTTGATTCAGAATCAATTCTCGGTTCGAACCGATACTCGCAATGTATTATTTGGTGTTATAGTTCTAATACAACTTTTTTCCAAAACAGGTTACAGGTTAGAAAAGCTTGTTGTGGTTGCATGGAGATGGCCTAAAAAAAAATCCAATTGATTCTTGTAATTAAAAAAAAAAAGAATACAAATATATTTGTAAACGATTTTTAGAATACACAAGACTTGCAACAGAGTCCATTTGAAAAATCTCTCCTATTTGGGACCACTCTAATTTTGATAGATTTTACCACCAGGGGTGCAAATGAGACATTCTCTATTAGATGCAATGGTTTTCCGTATCGGGACCATGATTTATGTCCTAACTTGTTCATCGGTCCTCATATGGAAGCTACTTTTCCTTGTTGATGTCTCAAGAAGGGTACAAATACAAGAACACACACACACACACACACGAACACAGACAGACACGCACACACACACGCACACACACACACTCACACACACACACAGGACATGTGGCCAGCACCGTCGGTAAGTGCGACTATAGTTTTCACTCTCACACTTATTGCATGGAAAGAAAAATGTCTCTGCAGCCATGAGAAAAGTTTTAACCCCTTTTCCTTGTCTTGCTCGTCCGCATCTATGCGTCGCCCGCTTCCGTGAAGATTGCGCAACATAAACAAACAAGCTAAAAAAAAATAAAAAAAATTAAAATAGGAAGAAAAACGATAACAAATCAATTTGGCATCGATACTTTCTGTCCTGTGTCGGCGTGTGCGTCTTCACTTTATGGCCCGCCGCAGACGTCAAAGAGTCGGCCACGCTTGGCTTCGACCATGCGGTGTCCACTCTCCACGGAGGACACGATCACGCCGCCGCACGTGCGCGATCACGTTTATTCTAACGACAACGTTCATCCTCACACACTTAATGACGAAATGTGTCCCGAGTGTGTGTTTTTTTTTAACGTTTTCAACACTTTACATGTTTAGCTTCTGTGTGGGCTAAATGTGTGTCTGCATGGGGTGGGGGCGAATGCGCCAAGTGTGTGGTCCCCATACCACACACACACACACGCGCGCGCACGCAAGCGAAAGTCACGCACAAATCCGTGTACGACTGTCTCTTAAGAATGTTTTTTTTTTTTTTTTACATTTACAACACTTCGGAACAACTCTTTTAAACGACAATTCCTTGCAAAAAAACTAGTACACTTCCCGTTGTCCCTTCAAAATAAGAGCAAGAAAAGGAAGTAAGAACCTCAAATATAAAAATAAAATAAAAACTATTTCCTTGAATTAAAAAAAAAAGTAAAACAATATAAAAACAATTACATAAACAATAGTAATTCATGAAAATGTTAGTGGACCAGCAGCACACAATCATGTGTGCTTCAAGGACTGTATCCCTTGCAGACTGTATTGTTCTATATTGTAGGAACCTGGGGCCGTACTTATCAAGCTTCTTAGAATTACTCCTAAGAAGTCTGCTAAGAGTTGACTTAAGAGTAAATAAATTCTTCGCTGAAAGCTGCACTTAAAAGTTAGTTATCAAGCGTCTTACTCACACTTTCAGCGAAGTGTAGGACTGAATCTTAAGTGTCACACTCAGAGCTGAATTACGACATTACTATGTGCCGTAAACGGAATTTTAGGTGACGTCATTTCTGTGTCCATAGAAATGACCAATCACGGAAGGGAATCCGTTGTCTAAGAATAAAGAAATATCTTGGAAATATTTAAGTGGACAATGGGAGTGTATATTTTGACAATAAACTACAAAATAATACAAAACAAACTAGTCCCCGCCGGCACTCACGCTACCGCTCCCTCTCTTCTATCGCCCACACACTCACTGACGTCACTCACCTCACGGCCACACACATACGCTACTGTCATAACATTTTCTTTCCAATTCATTAATTAGGCAACTAATTTGAAACTGGTGTTGGTGGCTCTATATATACTAGCCCACTGCAGACACATGCAGAAATCAACAAGGAATCGAAAAGTATTAAATCTGTGACAAAAATAATATCCGCTCTGTCTAAACGATACCGTTTGATCAGCTGCTCGTCATCAAAAAAAACAAAACATTGTTCCGTTCCCTGAACGTTCGCGCACGTCTCTCTCGCCTCAGTGCCATCCCCTGCTGGCAACTCCTAACCACTTAAGACACCTCTGAAGGTCTCTTAAATATCGTGGAGAGTAGGAGTGATTCTTAGACTTAAGAACGTTGATAAAAAGCTTTTATTCTTAAGTTTGAGAGTAGGACTAAATTTCGCAAATTCTCAGGACTTAAGTGTAAAATGGCACTCTAAGAAGCTTGATAAGTACGGCCCCAGAAATGTAATAACAGAAAGAAACAACCCTTTTGTGTGAATGAGTGTGAATGAGTGTAAATGGGGGAGGGAGGTTTTTTGGGTTGGTGTATCTTGTGTTTTTTATGTTGATTTAATTTTTTTTTTTAAATAAAAAAAAAAGAACCTCAAATATCGTTTAAGGCCCCGTTTACACACCCCACCTAACCTTATCCTTGTCCACACACACAACAATGCCACTGTTTAAGACCCCCGCCTCCTTTCCGTCCGCCGGCGCAACGCGACCTAGTACGCATGCGCGGAAAATGCGCACGTCATAGTCACCTCCAGTATTGCTTTGTGTGCAAGTTATTGAATTAAACGTAACTTATCTGAACAATATCCAGTGTTGTGGTATTTCAGTTAACTGGAATCCAGTGTGCTGTGGGGCCCTATTGTAGTGAATCACACCTGAGCCATCATAAATTAATCAAATCTTTAATAAACTCGTAAAAGTACACGATGTGATAAAGAACATTTTACAACAATCAATCTAGGGATTTAGCTATCTGGTCAGGACACTCCTCACTCTTTTTCCTCCACCTTCATTGTCCATTCGTTTTTGGTGACTTTATATACTCTGGACCTAGACGTTGAGTCCGCGACATACATGGCGGACAATAACTGATACAGTCTACTTTGCCAGTCCAAAAGCATTTGCCGTTTTTCGTAGTCTTCCCTTGACGACCAGGTAATACAATGCACACGCTACCTTTTTTATCACATCCACTGGAGCCCGCTTTCTTGTTGTCTCTCCTTCGACAAATGGACAAAATCTTTCAATAAGTAGAATCACAGCTGATCTGGACATTGGAAAGTTCTCTTGCCGTCTGAGAAGTGTTGTATCCCAAATAGCTGCAATCGCTTTCTCTCAAGGTATTCATGTGTGATTTCCACAAGCGTCTGTACATGTAGAGGAAGGAGAAACACGGGCATGTCTGGATGACTCGCCTCCATATTTCCAGTGGTTAGCTCTGAGTTACAAAACCGCTTTATTATGAAGCTGGCTGTGGCGCGTTCTTTCTGACGTCACTTCCTGTGTGAGCCGCAGTCTTTCTGGTGTCACTTCCTCTCCGAACTCAGTTTGTAAATGATCAATGAGTCCATACAAAGCTAAGAGCCGGGGATTCAAGAAATACACGGCGCACTTACCCGTGTAAAAATTATCCAAGGAGGGGGACCTTAAACGATTGTTTAGTGTGGCTGAAACGGGGCTCAGGCTAAATAATTATTAGTTTAAGGGGTTATCCGGCTTAGTGTAGACATAGCCTAAGTTTTAGTAGTTCAAGTCATCCTCCAGGTAAGGGGTGTCCAAACTTTTTCCCACTTAGGATCACTTTAGTATTTTTATATTTATTTTTGCCACTTTATGCATCGAATTTTTCAGCTTCACTTTATCGCAGATTTTTTTTTAAAGCATATTATACATATTTTTGGGCCTAAATTAAGCATTTTCAGCAAAATGAACAAAACATTTGTTCAAAAGACTGGTTTGTTTTTTTGTTTTTTTTAAAGGAAACAATCACTGTTATCAGTTATAACACAGGTGTCAAACTCAAGGCCCGGGGGCCACATCCGGCCCGACACGTCATTTAATATAGCCCGCAAAAGCCTGGGAATAATATGGATACTTCATCTTTCTTACTAAATGTTTTCATTGTTTCCATTTTGACAGAAAAAAAATGTACATACATGAAATTTCACGTTTTAAACTTTGATAGATGTACAAATACTCAATTGTTATTGGTGTGAATCTTTGGGCACCTCGCCCTTTGATTCCGCTCCTTGGGGTGAGGATTTGATTCATAATCGAAACTCGATTCAACACGATACTCGATTCAAACTGATTTTCGCAATGTATTATATGGTATAACAATAACAACACCTTAACTAAACAGCTTACAGGTTACAGAACTTCCTTTTGGTTGCTGACGTGTGACACATACGTTCACCAAGTAAGCATAAAGATGGACTAAAAAAATTTTTTTTTTAAATTAATTCGTCAAAAAAAATTAAATACATTTGATTTTTGAAAAATTACTAAAAAAAACGTGATTCGAATGTGATAAAAACGTTTTTTAGCACCCCTAATTATTATATACCGTATGATAGTTTGTAAAAATAACAATAAATATCTGCTTGTCACCATGACTTACGATTTCAAAGCAAGTTATCCCTCAATTTGTACGTGCAAAAATCAAATAACCAAATGCATAGGCAATAATATAATGAGGCGATTATACTTTTATATTCTTACATTCACTGTGACAAGCGGCCCTCTGAGGGCAGCCATGACTGCGATGTGGCCCTCCATGAAAACAAGTTCGACACCCCGGAGTTATAAGATAACATGTGGATCAGAATAATTTAAATGTACACCAACATTACTCTATTAGTGGGAATTATTTGGAAATATTTACTCAAACCTTATTTTTGTTGTGTTTTCATTGTAAACATTCAATACAATGGTGCTTGAACTACTTGAAACCAGAAAATTGAATCCAAATACTGCAACTTTTCCTGTGACTCTGACTCATTTTCTCGTCTATTCGCCAAATGTGAACTGAAGTGAATTATATTTATATAGCGCTTTTCTCTAGTGACTCAAAGCGCTTTACATAGTGACACCCGATATCTAAGTTACATTTAAACCAGTGTGGGTGGCACTGGGAGCAGGTGGGTAAAGTGTCTTGCCCAAGGACACAACGGCAGTGACTAGGATGGCGGAAGCGGGAATCGAACCTGGAGCCCTCAAGTTGCTGGCACGGCCACTCTACCAACCGAGCTATGCCGCCCCAATAAAAATAAACAACAACAAAAAGGACTCGCAACTGCGAATTAATTCTCATCGTTCACTTCGATCCGTTCAAAAGAATCGATTCGTTCGCAAACGTCACACCCCCTCTAAAAATGTCAATACTACAGTAGTATTGGCCACTAGGTGGGACCAAAACAATCAGAGTCGTGGCCACTGATTGGCTCAGCCTCGGACAGCATTACTATATTGGATTTAACAAATACAATAATGTAAAGGTGACTATGTGGGTGTTATTTCGTGTCTAGAGGGCTATTATAATGTTAAAACACATATTTGGAAGGTTGTGAATAGGTTTTTTATGCTCTAGCCTAGAAAATATTCAATTAATGACTAACAACTCCTTCAGGATGCACCGTTTTGTAGGCGGTCTTATTAAGTGCCTCCACTTCGAACGCGTCTTCTCCCCGTCAGCCATGTTTTTAGTTTTTAGCACTTCCATAGCGAGTCTACAGACAGATATGAATTAGAACTATACCTTACTTTGTATTAGAAATGGCAACAGCGGAAGATGCTTGTGCATGTGCGAGCCAGTCTGCCCCACAATAAGAAGATAGAGGAAAAAGAGAGAGATTGTTGACCACGTCGGAGTACAATGACGGACTAGCGCAAACCTCTTTGGGTAAAACTTTACCATATATGGCAGATCTGGGCAAAGTAAGGCCCGGGGGTCTCATGCGGACCGTTAAGCTTTTCAATCTGGCCCGCCGGACATTCCCAAATAATGTTTTTAGATCTTTAAGATGGAAACTGTAGCTGCCATTATGATGTGCAGTGATGTTTTCAAATTACAGGAAGTCCTGAACTACGAAAAAGTATTTCAATGGTTGCAATCTGCGCTTTGGCATGATGTACTAGTTACTATGGTCATCTAAGTGACGAGGCACCAAGCAGTGTGGGTGGGGAGCGTTTCCACAGTGTTTCCAGAGCGGCCAGCCTGAAATGCGGGTGTCGGGGACAGACGCGGAAGGAGATTTTTACAACAAAGTTCTAAAGCTTAGTGATATATCAGATTGTAGGTGGGTTTTTTTACTCTTTGCGTTCATATTTCGCTGAGTTTGTTGCATTTTTGTTGCGTTTCGATCGATTGTAAAATATGTCGATCGAGAGGGGATGTGACGTTCTTATGTTGTCAATATTCAGTGTTTTATCGTTCATAGTTAATATTGTAAATCCTACATTCTTTATTTTCATGTACATTCTGGGTGTCTTTAAGGCGGTTTGTCATAAAATTTTTAGCTTTCAATCTGACATTATTGTGAGTTTTTGTATTAGTGTTCCTAGAAATCAGATATACCAGCCCCCAGAAACTTTTTTTCCTGTAAATTTGGGCCCCAAAATCAAAATAATTGCCCAGGCCAGATATATGGAGATACCCGCTGACATCACAATTGGAAAACATCCAAAATTGGGCAAATTCCAAACGGCTCAATTAGAAGAAGTATGACAGAAGGCGAGATTGTTTTATAAATATCTCTGCCATTTAAAATTTTTGGGACTTATGGGGATCCTAAAGACACAAAAACAGGTACCAATAGTTCAGAAAAGTTGGTTTTGCATAAAAGGACCGCTTTAATATCGCTACAAGGGGCGCCCCTAGCTTAATTGGGGACTTTAGCCAATTAAGTTTTTTTTTTTATGAATGTGAAACCATGTTTATACTTTAATTGAACCTGAATTAAATTTGATGCACGTTTTTAAATAAAACAAATTCACGGGAAATAAATTGTTCCAATAGTTATTTTTTCTGTGCAAAACAAAAACTGTAACAACTCTTAGCCTGTACTGTATCAGACACGCATATGCAGTGCATCTGGAAAGTATTCACACCGCTTCACTTTTTCCACATTTTGTTATTATGTTATTCCAAAAAGGAATTAATACATTTTTGGCCTCAAAATTCTACACACAATACCCCATAATGGCAATGTGTTGTTTTAAAAACAAGAAACTGAATAATCACATGTGCATAAGTATTCACAGCCTTTGCTCAAAACTTTGTTGACGCGCTTAGGCAGCAATTATAGCTTTTTAAATATGATTCCTCGAGCTTTGCACACCTATATGTGTGCAGTTTTGCTCATTCCTCTTTGCAGCACCTCTCAAGCTGTGATGTGATTTTTTTTTTTTTAATAATAAATTTGCTAAAAATTCTAAAAAAAATTATGGGGGTATTGTGTGTAGAATTTTGAGGACCAAAAAAATGAATGTATTCCATTTGGGAATAAGGCTGTAACATATCATGTGGAAAATGTGAAGCGCTGTGAATACTTTCCGGATGTTTCTATAACAGGTTAGTTATTGCTTTTTTTGGTGTATTTTCTCTCCAAAAAGCGGAATATTTAACAACTAGTGTATTTCTGGTGAATCCATGACATCTTGACTCTTAAAGAGAGCAGCCCAGGGGAGGAGGGGGTTTATCCCATCTGGAGTGGGGCCAGGGGGGGGGTTCTTGTACCTTGGTATGCCATTACCCAGCGGAGAACCCGTGACTGTGGGGTGGGTTGCGTTTAGGATGCATTCCTTGCCTTCCTCTTTCAGTTAACGACATTACTGGCCCTGACGTTGTGTCACATGACGCGTTGGACGTGCGGAAATATGGACCTCAGCGCTGGATTAGAAAGTGTGATCTGTAAAGGGGGGACTGAATGGCAATGCATTGTGGGACGCTGAGCCGTGCACCACAAACTTGCACAAAAAATGTGGTCTTTGTTACAGTAATGCTTGGTTTTTGCCCCACACGAAAAAACCCACTTTAAAAGTTCACAAATCATTGATTGAAGGCTAATAAATATTCCGGACGACAGCTGATAACGGATATGTCAGTGGCCATTTGCATAAAAAGGGTACTCCGCATTCTCGTCAAAGCTGCAATCACCCACACTTGCGAACCACAATTACTATAATGAACTGAATGTCAGATTATGCCACCAAAATGGTTTTAGCGCACATTTGCATAATTGCGCTTAGCATATATATTTAAATATATATATATATATATATATGCACCCACCCGTGGGCCCCATTAGCCGCCGCACAGAAAGAAGTGCGGGATTGAGAAGCAGGAAATGGTGGTGCCAAGCGAGTGGGCGTCGTGATTATGTACGAGTGGAATCTGTCAGTAATTGGTGGGAATGTAGCGGGCGATTGCATCACCTTCAGTCACGCTTATGTCGGAAAATGTCCTTCATTCCCGATTTGGTTGACTTTTCCCAACGAGAGTCTTTACGGCGAGCCGGGCTGAGGTCACATGACCGACAGACGACGTTCATGCAGGTCACTCTGCGTCTTCCACCCCATCACTGCTCATGCCTTGAAAGCGGGCCAGCATCCCACACACCCACGTGCACAATTCCACGCTGCGCCATGTATTTTTTTATTTTTTTTCTCCCACCCTTCTTCCCTGAAACGCACTTTGTACTAATTGCGGGCCATTTCCATGGCAACAGGTAGCACTACTCTTTGGTGAGGCTCCCAGTACGTTCTCCGACTCATGAGGCAACTGCTCAGTTTTGTGGCGGATCCAGTGAGTCCAATTAGATGTAAAATTAAAAACAAAATATGTGATGCTATACAAATTGTAACACCGCTTCATTGAAAACAATTAGTTGTCAGCCATGATGAGTGAAAAAAAACATTGTTAGCCCTCCTTTAGATAACATTAGCAGGGAATGGGGCCTATTTTTGATACATTTTGTGCATTGAAGATGCCACATCCAATTTAGGTCCAAAAGTCATCTGTTCCAAAAGGTCCCATGAAAACCGAATCGAACAAAAACAGAAGCAATTTTTCCCATAGAGAATAATGTAAATATATTTCATGCAACACATTTTAAAAAGAACAATTACGTATAAAACGAAAAAATATTTCTTGGAGTCAGTAGCGTTTCTCACCTTCTGTATATAAATACTGCTACTCGCAACTTTATTTGGCCCCATGCCTATTTATTTTGCAGTTGTGCTCAATAATAAAAGCATCGGGTTGGATCCACAGAGTGTTTCCAGAGCGGCCAGCCTGAAATGCGGGTGTCAGGGACAGACGCAGAAGAAGATTTTTACAACAAAGTTCTAAAGCTTAGTGTTATATCAGATTGTAGGTGGGGTTTTTTAACCCTTCGCGTTCATATTTCGCTAGGTTTGTTGCATTTTTGTTGCCTTTCGCTCGATTGTAAAATATGTCGATCGAGATGGGGTGTGACATCCATATGTTGTCAATATTCAGTGTTTTATTGTTCATAGTTAATATTGTAAATCCCACATTATTTTCATGTACATTCTGGGTGTCTCATTCAGTAAAAAAAAAAAAAAATCCTTTCCGTTTTTTAAGGCAGTCTGTCACGTTTTTAGCATTCAATCAGACATTATTGTGAGGTTTTGTATTAGTGTTCCTAAAAATCAGATATACCGGCCCCCAGACACTTTTTGCTCTATAAATTTGGCCCCCGGAGTCAAAATAATTGCCCAGACCTGGTATATTGAGATACCCGCTGACATCACAATTGGAAAACGTCCCAAATTGGGCAAATTCCAAACGGCTCGATTAGAAGAAGTATTACGGAAGGCGAGATTGTTTTATAAATATCTGCCCTTTCAAATTTTCGGGACTTATGGGGATCCTAAATACACAAAAACAATATTTCAGAAAAGTTGGTTTTGCATAATAGGACCGCTTTAATATTGCTATAAGGGGCGCCACTAGCTTAATTGGGGCCTTTGGCCAAATTTTATTCAACCCGCCCAATTAAAAACATTCTCAAATTTTTTTTATGAATGTAAAACCATTTTTATACTTTAATTGAACTTGAATTAAATTTGATGCACATTTTTTAATAAAACAAATTCACGGGAAATAAATTGTTCGAATAATTATTTTTTCTGTGCAAAACAAAAATTGTAACACATATTTTCCTGACAGCTGTCCAGCCAATTGTGAAACTCAGTACTTCTGCTAACAATCGCAGCACTAACACAAGGCGCCACACGGGACTTTGATAATACCCGGAAAGTTGTCATTATATTTTTATCAGTGACGCACCAAAAGGAGGCTAGGAATCTGTTTGCGGTAAAATTCCATATGAAGCGTGGATTGGATACCATTGTTTTTCTTTCCGATCCAATAACAAGTAAAATTCATGCTGGCATCGGCGATACCAATCCGATACTTTGTGCAAATATACCTAACATGTCTGCTAAACTTTTATAAGTTCTGTATTTTTAAACTAATAATTAATAATAATAATATACTTAGTCACCTATAACACAAAGTTGTGTCTTTAAATATATATAATATCTGTTTTTTAGCATTTAAAACAAAATATATAAATATATAAATATCAAAATGACCTGCAATGTGGCCCTGGATAGAAAAGGTTGAGACAACCCTGATCTAAAATAATAAAAGCTTTCAAAATATACTAACAATATGCTAATAATATACTTAAAATACAAACAAAGTTTAAGTTAGTTCATTTAAAAAAAAGACTAACTTGAATGTGGGCTCTGTACCGAGGATGTCGTTGTGGCTTGTACAGCCCTTTGAGACACTTGTGATTTAGGGCTATATAAATAAACATTGATTGATGATTGATTGATTGAATGTTAGAAGCTCTCCAAATTAAAAATAAAATATACTTAAAATATGAACAAAGTTTAGTTAGTTGGTTGATTCAAAAATAAAATACAAAATTATTAATTAATTTGAAAAATTAAAACAACTATAATAAGTAACTGAACATTAATATTTGTGTACAGGCAGAATTTTTGAAACACAAGTTTATGCAGTTACACAATCGTATTTTCATTATTTTATTCTATTCTTACATGGGGAAAAAACAATAGTAAAAATGTAAGAAAAAGAGCAAAAACATTCATATGTAATGAGAAAAAAATGAAATATTCTAACTATTATTAGTAACATACTTAGTCACCTTAGCACCTATAATACAAAACTGACACTGTCTGTTTTTAGCATTTTTTTTTAAATTTCGATATGGCCCCTTAGTTGAAAAAGTTTGAACACCCCTGAACTTAAGTATCCAAAGTATCGATATATTGATTTGAGAATCGATAATACAGCATAAAAATCTGTTATTTGCGGTATCAATATTTCGGTATCGATCTGCACATAACTGATTCTTTGTTTGGGCACTCGTTTCCAGGGAATGCTGCGCGGGCAAGAGGACTAATTTGTTACGCTAAACCCTAAATTGAAAGCAGAAATTGGTTTGTTGTCTTTTTTTTTCTTTCTTCTCACTTATTTACCTTTGTTTTGGGCTTTTTGTTGTTCACAGTCTCTGCCTATCGTGGGTATATTTTTAAGCGTATTATGCCATTTTTAGTACCTTTTATTTTATTTTTTTGAATGTAAATTTCTCTTGGAGATGAATAAAGTGTCTATCTATCAATTTTTGGCCGCACGGTAACAGAGATGGCAGACAAAACCTGGAAAAAATGAAATTTGCAAAAAAAGTGGTGTGTAGCAAAACCAAACTGCCACTTTGTATGCTAAGCTATTTGAACAAAAGATCCACATTGTCACTGAGTGTAATATATAATAATACATCTCTTTACTGGGGGTGTCCCAAAGCGATACTGATGTCAGATGTCAGTTCAATATCAGCAAAAAAAAGTATATAATTATATCAGATAGCTAGCATGTAAAATCAAGCAATGATTCAATATTTGTGCAAAGATGCAAAGCAGATAACATCTAAATGTCCTCCAATAACCGCACAAAGTTGATATTTTCTTGTAATTTAGTCAAGTCATTTACAAAAAAGGTAAACATGGTAGGCTATAGGCTACTAGGTGCTAGCAGCTACACGACAGCTAAGCACACAATAGCACGCAAGCTAGACATATGAAAGAAGTGTCCTTAATTGATCAATGGATCTAAAGCACAACATTTGTCAATATGCAACACCAGCTCAGTAGCCTTGTGGTTAGAGTTTCCGCCCCGAGACTGGGGGGTCATGAGTTCAAACCCCAGCCGAGTCATACCAAAGACTACAAAAAGTGGGACCCGTTGCCTCCTCATTGGCACTCAGCATCAAGGGTTGGAATTGGGGGTTAAATCACCAAATGATTCCCGGGCGCAGTGCACGCTGCTGCTCACTGCTCACTGCTCCCCTAACCTCCCAGGGGGTGAACATGGGGATGGGTCAAATGCAGAGGACACATTTCACCACACCTAGTGTTTTAACTTTAACTTATATAAACAAGTATCAAAATATTATAGTTGCATATTACATACAAAGTCCTCAAGGCAGAAGCCTATTAAAAAAGTATCCAGTAACAAACATGTCCGCATCATTCTGCAGGTTGCTTATAATGACTGTATGAGGCTTCTCCTGGGAATTCAAAGAAGCTCCAGTGCAAGCCAGATGTTTGTTAGTGTTGGGGTGCCCACTTTTTCAGCGTTGCTACGCAACATTATGTATAAGTTTATGTGTAGGGTATCTGAGTCTGAAAATGACATAATCTCTGTGATAAAGAACTCTGGCCGCAGTTCTGTTAAGTACTCATCTGGACTGTGGAATCATTGGCACACATGTTTGTATGTCAGAAACTGACATTTGGGTTTTATGTTTTTATTGTTTTTATGTTTTATTGTTTTGTTTTTAATGTATTATATTTTGTTTTTATGTTTAAATGGATCTTAAGGTCTGCAATAAAGATTGATGATGATTCAACTTAAAGGCTCGTGAGCTAGGTGACACCGGGAAAAACCATTACCACTCCGCTTGGACTTAAAGACAGCATAAGTCCATTCTCGATGGTTAATAATTACCATTGTTCTCTGTTTGACTAATTTCACTTGATAAAGCTTGTTTCTAACATTCCACCCTACAAAAGGAAAGTATGTATGATATGTGCTGATATTGGAAGAATGCTGAAGGCTCCAATATTGGCATCATATCAAAAGTGGAAAAAGTTGTATTGGGAGACCAGTTCTCTTTATTAATACATTTTATTCTCACGGAACGGTCTTAAAATTGGAAATTGCAATTAAAATAATTACCGCTAAAACACAATTCACCAATAACAATGCAAGTTCATGATTTGGTGCTCATTTGCATGAATGTACTGTAGACCGTGAAGGATGTTCTTAGAAGGAGATGTGTTGCCACAACATGACACAGCGTTTTATGAATGGGCGGCAGGACGTGCTCCCATTGGCTGAGAGGTACAGCCAATCGGGGGGGACAGATATTTGCAACGCGGCTGGGAGAGTATGAATGGAAGAGTGAAGGGGTCAGATATTTTTGTCAGTGTGTGTTTGTCCCTACATAGTTGTGCAAACTGCAGGATTACAATGAGCACCTGTACGCGTCTCACCTCGGCGGAAACAACGGAGCAGGCGGCGCTGAGATGGCAGGAAGGAAGGAAGGATGTAAAGGGGTAAGGAGGTCAGGGATCTCTGCTGGTTTGCTGTCCCTCACGGGGGACACAAGGAGACATTGTTAGCTGGTCAGGATTTGACGGGGGGCTGGGGGGCGTCTGGGCCAAGCAGAGTTCACATACCTCTCTGCTGGACCGCTGCCAGATCCTACAAAAGGATATAGGTGGAACATATAGGAGGAGAGCATTTAAAGGGCTACCTACCCCCTTTGTCTTCTTGACACCATTTCAGCCAGAATGTGTCCACCATCTCTAAAAGTATTTTTGTGTTTTCTAGGATTCCTGCCAAGCATCAAGCAGAAGTTCACCTGTGCACCGTTTGAAGCGACCACAACAGGAGGGTGTACTCACACAAGTTTGCGTCCATGCGGTTCTTCGATGGAACGGCGCTCCAGCAGGCCATGATTCTCCCCCCTGGACTGCGGAGTAGTGGCGGGGTTCTATCACTGGAGGCCCGGCGCTTGCTCAGTAGTCAGTGTAGATCCTGTAGGGCTGGCAGCAGCTACATCTGGCTACTGGGTCTCCGCCGGCCCACCATGTTCCTCAGGATCTGCTCAAAAAGCTTGTCCTCATTCAGTGCATGTAAACAATGAGTCCAGCGTGGACCTGGCATACAGTGTAGGACCGTGTTTGTGTCAGTCTACAGCTACATTGTCTGCTGGGTTTCAGGATGCACTCCAAGAAAGCACAGAAGACATTTGTGTTGTTATTTTGGTGTTGTTTTAAGGTCAGTGTAGGTTTTGAATCCGTGTATAGGGTGTGTTTTTCCATTTGAAACCAACACAAGTGAAACAATGTAACTTTACATTTTTAAACAAAGATTAAAAACGAATTTCTCCATAGTTCAAAGTAGCTAGTAAAATTAAAATGGACTGAACGGATAACAAACGTTACCCACTCAATGTTTGCCAATCTGACTATACATAATAATAATATATATAATCTAGACTGACCATATGTCCTCTTTTCCCCGGACATGTCCTCTTTTGCGGGCGGAGTTTCTTAAATGCCTCAAATGTCCTTTGTCACGCAAGCCTAACTCAAAATGTCATTTTGAGTTAGGGTTGCGTGTATTTTCAATGTACATTCAGGGTTAAGAAGGGGTTAAAACAAAACAAATTGTGAAGGTGTGCGCACGCAGCAGCATTCGTGAGGGAGGGGCAGAGACAGAGAGAGCGAAAGAGTTATGATAAACGTGCATGCGTCGCCAGGCTCTGCTTTTTATCCATAGATTTATCAGATTTAATTTTTTATTATCTATAGCAGGGGTGTCAAAAGTGTGCCCCGGAGGCCATTTGCGGCCCACAGCTAATGTTTTAAAGGCCCACGGCACATTCTAAAAATACTATTAAAATAAACAAAAACATAACAAAAGTGAAATAAAAAAGCTTAAAGGTGAAATGTAATTTAAAAAAAGTTGCAATGTTGACTAATAAAACCAAGCTGTTTTTTTTTCTTTCAAACTGTCATTGCTCAAAACATAATATTGAATCAAAATCAATGTTATTATGAATTATTGACTTATCCAAGGTTCCGATTACTTCACATCAATTATTCCACTTTGAAAAATATTTTTGGTGGAAGATTTTGCATATTTTGTGTTTGCCATTAAAAACATAGTTTTGTTTGACAAAAAACGGCGGAAAACAAACAAATAAAAAAACAACATAAAAAAACTAAAACATTTTGAAATGAGGGCTAGATCTGGAGTTGATGTAGACTCCAGAGATTTAAGCATTAAATATGATTGATTGATTGATTGATTGATTGATTGAGACTTGTATTAGTAGGTTGCACAGTGAAGTACGTATTCCGTACAATTGACCACTAAATGGTAACACCCGAATAAGTTTTTCAACTTGTTTAAGTCGGGGTCCAATTATATAAAATGTATGTATGCCCTGGCACACCATTATCATCATTTCATGACCCAAGCAAAACACTTTTTACACTTTTATACTGAAATAAATACACCTACAACTTATTAAATAAAAACATGGAAAAAACTACCAGCAGCGGTAAAGTTTAGATCCATGAAGGAAAGAAGAAAGTGAATGAATGTGTATAACTGAATACATTTACATAAGTATACAAATTTGTTTCCTTTTTTTTTTTTTTTTAATGAATTAAGTAACGTTTATGACAACCTTTTTCCAAAACACAATATAGAATGTGAGCTATAACAGGATAATGCATACGTTTATAAACATTTTTCGAAACGTTTACAAAAAAGTGGGACCCCATTTTGAAAATTCCTAGCGCCAACACTGCTGTCAACAGATATTTATTTAAATAAATATATTATTTATAAAGCAAGTTCGAGTATCAATGGCAAATTTTCACCTAGTCCCGGCCTTGGCACGCATATATATGTCCTCTTTTTGGGATTTCATAATATGGTCAGCCTAAAATAATCTGACTAATAGCTGCGTTCACCCGGAAGTAGTTTGTACACAGATTGGTTTGACAAATACAGTTATGGTCGGTATTGCAGCGTGAGTTGGACCACTTTTACAACCTGTAATTGTGTCAGCAAAGGTGTAATTATGTCCGCAAAAGTCCCCAAACTTGCCATTGTACGTATTTTCTAGTTCCCCGGATCGTCTTTGATCTTCTTCTGTTTGTTTACCTGCAAACCCAAACTACTTCCGGGTATGGATTCGCAAACATATTGAAATTAAAATTATAATTTCTTATTTTTTGTTGTGATTTTAAATGGAAAAACACAGGAAAGAATTACATTTTATGCATTTTCTTTTCACGAATGGGAATTGTAAATTGAAACGTCAACGGGTTTATTTGAATTTAATTTTGTAATGTAAAAAAATAAAATTGTGAAACAAAGTGTTCTTCTTTTTAATGTCAATTAGCAATACTTCGATCTATAAAAACATTTGGTTTCAATTTTGTTTTTAATATGATATAACCGCACACCGGGACCGGAAGTTGCAAAAATAAGACAAGACCGCGGAGCGGAATGTTGGAAAAAAGCAGTTCAGTGGTGTTATATATTCAGAAATACCTTAATATGTTTTGATATATAAATGCAGTATAGAACACTACGCAGTTATTCAAACTTACCAAACCGTGGTCTTGTCTTTAAATATCAACTTCCAGTTGCGAAAAAATAAAAATACATTTGTTTTGAGAAGGTTGTTTTTGGTCAGTTTCTGCTGACCGGCGATTTAAACGTTTTTTTTAAAATATGACATAAAAATCAAACCGGTTTTATATTTAGTTATTGCTATTTCAAATAGAAAAATAGCAACCCTTTCATTTCATTTTAAAAATTTCAAAATAAAATTAAAACTATCAAAATTTTCAATCCAATTCATGAAATAAAAATAAAATGACTAACACATACACTGACCTTTCAATCCATTTTAGAGAGTTGTCTTATATTTTCAAGTAAAGGCACTACTGTATAATATACATGGATGGATGTTGCAGGAAGCAGAGACTATTGCAGGTAATTTGACAACTTTTGTGTTTATTGACTCATAAAACATTCTTCAAACAATAAAACAATTTTAAATGTCCGTTTCTGTACAATGCTTGCTAAGCAATTTTATTTATATATAGAAAATGTAAGAGGGGTCATGTTAAAATGACAAAACCCCTTCAAATTTAATGGCAGGTACTCTGGAAAAAATAACAGCATTCCATCAACAAACATTTTCAAGCAATAAATATGTATTTATAAATAGTGTAAATTTACATCAAGATTAGAAACACAATGAAACATAATCACAAATTAAACTTTATTTCATAAGTCTATGTGCAACCCATTTTCTTTGTGACTTGGCTAGTACATTTTTACTAGATTTTTTTTTTTCCTTTCTCTTTTTTAAACCTAAGAAATAAAATCGTTTTTGGGGAGAAACAGGACAGAGAAAAACATAAAAGCTGTGAAGAATAAAAACAAAATCACCTTTACTCTTCACATTACACTTTTTTGTGGAGATTTTGTCGAGCGTCAAAATGACGTTTCTAGAGTAGACAGAAAGCAAGGTAGGCTAGTGCTCCTTAGGAGGACATACCCAAAAAAATTAAAATAATTGTGACAATGAGTTAAGAAAAAAAATCAATGCCAGTAAGCAGGGGAGAAGGCGAGAAAAGGGGCAGGAAGGTGGTCAAGTCAGTAGTCTTTTACAGGTGGTGTAGCCAGTTTTGAACAGTTAATATCTACAAAACATTTTATCACACATTAAAAGAGAATCTTCTCCCTCGTCCTCCTGCTCCCACACATTTTTGATTAAGTCCTCCATTGAAATGGGCTGAACCATTGTCACTAGAGAGGGAGGAACAGTCCTATGAGCGAGCTCGGTGCTACCCCCGTCCGGTGGGGGCCTGTGCGCCAAACAGGTTGCATAGACAGACGCAGCCGCCTCAGCCTCCAGCCGTCGCTATGGAGACCTGCCATGCGGGGGAGGGGGCGGTGGCGAAGGTGGTGGAGAGACGGCCTTGGCTTTCCTGAATATCAGAAAGGGGTCCGTGTACATGGATGCGTTTTCAGTTTTTTATGGTTTTTTTAAATTGGCTTCGCAATTCCACTGCAGAAGAAATGGGTCTCCTAATGTCAAGATGAAGATGAGTGAAGAGGAGGGACCTGTGGAGGGGTGATGCGAAAGGATTAGACTGGCTTAAGATAGCAAAACTAAACCAACAAGATACAGAAGTTGTGTGCACGACAAATACTGAACCCATATGAGGAATTAGTAGATTGCACCGATACATTTGATAACATTAAAAAAAAATTCAATGAGGCGAGAATACTCGTGCTGTGTTGTAGGCGGGTTAGGGAAAACAAATGAAGAACTAATTTTCTGCTACATGCAGTCCTACGGGGGCCCTCGTCACTGTTATAAAGGAAGAATTTTGGCGTGTTATTTGCGCTAAATGTTCTGCAAACATTCCGAGAAGGAGGGAGATCATGCACTGACACATCAAACCTTTTTAGCGCCCTGTAATGCCAGCATCGCTACAACGGTGTCTTGAAAGAACATGAAGATAAATGCAAACCGTCTGCCAGGAAAAAACGATCTGTGTTGTTAAGGAAATGATGGTGCAGGACGACTCGCCCTTTACCATCTTTGAAGATACTGCCTTTTGTCAGGACAAATCTACAGTTAGTCAAATCCACCTTTGTTGGAGTATTTATTACCTGTGCACTAAATATAATTAAATCTAAATGTAAAAACATTTGTATTTATTGTTTTGTTTATAGAGTATGTCATAGTCAGCTCCACATCATACATGTAGTAAATAATATACATACATATCTCCATTGAACAGTCCTGTGCTCAATGGCAATATTATTATTTCACAAAAAAGAAAAGAAAATTGAATTAAGAAATTTGAATTAAATAAAATTAAACATATCTCAAAAGGGTAGAAGTATAAACTTTTTGAATCCCCCCCTTTTTTACACAGTTACTTTAACTAATATCCAGTTTCCTCTGAACCACATTTTATCAAGCTCATCTGGATCCACATAACTCAATTTGCCCAGAACTATGTGCTTACAATTCTCAATATATCTTCATAAGTAAGTCATATAAGTCCTTCATACTCATATCAAAAATAAACCTAGACCTCACTATACCGAACCAACATATTAGATTTGTACAATTTCTTAAAATGCTCTATGTTTGAACAGTGTTTGAGCTCATCACTCCGCGTAAAAATAATAGGTATAAACAAGTTATCGGTATCGGCTTGAAAAAAGGTGCATCCCTAATATTTTTAGTATGAATTCTATATTTTCTAGGATATTATCTAGTCCAGTGGAACCTCAATTTACAAACCCCTCTATTTGTGAACTTCTCAATTTACAAACTTTTAGGTCGAGCCAAATATGCTTCCGCGTAAGAACCATGTCTTTGTGTACCAACGCTTCATTCATATACCGGTATTCATTTTGTGCTCCACTTGCAGACAAAAACTAGGCCGCAGCATTTTTGGGTAAGAGTAGCCCTTCACCTGCTGCGCATTGCAGTATACTACTCAGTGATTCAGCATGTGTGCCTTTTTTTCTGTGTTTTTTTGCCTTTTGACAAGTTTTTTCTAATTTTACCAACTCAATATGAGTCCCAAAAACTCAACAAACCAGCGTGGAAAGGAAGAGGGAATCGCTGTGGAGTTAAAAAAAAAAAATATATATATATACTATTTGTGACGAGTACATTAATGGGGATCACATGAATGGAAGAATTGACGAAGCAGGCTTTGTATCACAGCAAATTTTAATTGTGATGAGACCAGATTTTTCTGGAAAAAGATGCCATGTAAAATTATTTCACAGCGAAGGAAAATACACGCCTTCCCCCCCTTTCTCGCTCTGTCTACTGCTTTCTCTTCAGCTCCTCTGCCGATGTTAATGTAAGTGGATTTTACTTTTTTAAAATATTTATTATTGTAGTAATGTGGTTGTTGAAGTTAAGATTTTTTTGGGATTTCTGATCGTTTGTGAGGGCACCAAAAGGGACTTCCGTTTGTGTGTATGTGTTGGCCGAGCAGCGCATACACAGAACAGCAAGTTGTTGTTTTGCTTGTTAATAAAGAATAAGTGGACCCATCACTGCCTTGTTGTTTGTTTGTTTGATATGCAGTACTGTATAGCACAGGGATGCCCAAAGTGGGCCAAATTTGGCCTGTCGTGTCATTTGGATTGGCCTGCTAAATTTGATACGTATTTATACTGACCTCTTTCAAGCTGCACAATCATTGATGGCATGTCTGCAAGGCTACGCTATAAAAAAGGTCAGTAGATTTTATTGTAAAATCCTGGCAGCTCAGTCCCCAGAAATTTACAGTAAAATCATCAGTGGCACCATTTTTCCATTTACCGTAACGCACTACAAAAACTGAGAACGTAGATTTTACGGTAAGAAAAGTAACTGCTCAGTTACCAGAATGTTGCAGCAAAAAAACAGTAATACCCTTTTTAAATGTAGAGTAATGCACCGCAAAAGAAAATGGCCATAGATTTTACAGTAAAAAAAAGGGCAGCTCAGTCACCAGAATTTACCACAAAACAGTGGTACGATTTTTCAATTTACCGAATTTTGGTGTAAAAAAACACAGTAAATTTTACAGTAAAATTCTGGTGATTGAGCGGACAGGTTTTCTTTTACCGTAATATCTAACAATTTTTTTGTACATGCTAATGAATTGCGTCTGAATTGGAGACCGCTGCTCTACGGTAAAGTTGTGACTTTTTGACGCTCGATGGAGAAGTAAAGTTGGTCGCAATGCTTCGCCCACGTCATATAGTGAAAACCTAAACGCTTCAAAATTTAGCATCCATATATCTAATTTGTCTGGGTAAAGTTTCAAAGTAATATGAGTAAATATCTAGGGCAAACTCGTCACGGAATAACACCTACAAATGGTAGAAATCTGCAGAAAATGACCTTTTTTGAATGTTTTGAGGTTAAAAATGTACATAAAAGATGCAGAGTTGTACAAACCCCTTTTCCATATGAGTTGGGAAATTGTGTTAGATGTAAATATAAACAGAAAACAATTATTTGCAAATCATTTTCAATCCATATTCAGTTGAATGCACTACAAAGACAATATATTTGATGTTCAAACTCATAAACTTTATTATTTTTTTTGCAAATAATAATTAACTTAGAATTTCATGGCTGCAACACGTGCCAAAGTAGTTGAGAAAGGGCATGTTCACCACTGTGTTACATGGCCTTTCCTTTTAACAACACTCAGTAAATGTTTGGGAACTGAGGAGACACATTTTTAAAGCTTCTCAGGTGGAATTCTTTCCCATTCTTGCTTGATGTACAGCTTAAGTTGTTCAACAGTCCGGGGGTCTCCGTTGTGGTATTTTAGGCTTCATAATGCGCCACACATTTTCAATGGGAGACAGGTCTGGAGTACAGGCAGGCCAGTCTAGTACCCGCACTCTTTTACTATGAAGCCACGTTGATGTAACACGTGGCTTGGCATTATCTTGCTGAAATAAGCAGGGGCGTCCATGGTAACGTTGCTTGGATGGCAACATATGTTGCTCCAAAACCTGTATGTACCTTTCAGCATTAATGGCGCCTTCACAGATGTGTAAGTTACCCATGTCTTGGGCACTAGTACACCCCCATACCATCACAGATGCTGGCTTTTCAACTTTGCGCCTATAACATTTCGGATGGTTCTTTTCCTCTTTGGTCCGGAGGACACGACGTCCACAGTTTCCAAAAACAATTTGAAATGTGGACTCGTCAGACCACAGAAAACTTTTCCACTTTGTATCAGTCCATCTTAGATGAGCTCAGGCCCAGCGAAGCAGACGGCGTTTCTGGGTGTTGTTGACGGTTTTCGCCTTGCATAGGAGAGTTTTAACTTGTACTTAGAGATGTAGCGACCAACTGTAGTTACTGACAGTGGGTTTCTGAAGTGTTCCTGAGCCCATGTGGTGATATCCTTTACACACCGATGTCCCTTGTTGATGCAGTACAGCCTGAGGGATCGAAGGTCACGGGCTTAGCTGCTTACGTGCAGTGATTTCTCCAGATTCTCTGAACCCTTTGATGATATTACGGACCGTAGATGGTGAAATCCTTAAATTCCTTGCAATAGCTGGTTGAGAAAGGTTTTTCTTAAACTGTTCAACAATTTGCTCACGCATTTGTTGACAAAGTGGTGACCCTCGCCCCATCCTTGTTTGTGAATGACTGAGCATTTCATGGAATCTACTTTTATACCCAATCATGGCACCCACCTGTTCCCAATTTGTCTGTTCACCTGTGGGATGTTCCAAATAAGTGTTTGATGAGCATTCCTCAACTTTATCAGTATTTATTGCCACCTTTCCCAACTTCTTTGTCACTTGTTGCTGGTATCAAATTCTAAAGTTAATGATTATTTGCAAAAAGTTTGAACATCAAATATTTTGTCTTTGTAGCATATTCAACTGAATATGGGTTGAAAATGATTTGCAAATCATTGTATTCCGTTTATATTTACACCTAACACAATTTCCCAACTCATATGGAAACGGGGTTTGTATGTTAACTGAACCAGGCACACAATTGTGACAATGTCTAATACATTATAATTAATTATTACTCGTATGAGGCTAAATTCCTCACTTGTGGTGGTGTATGATGAAAATCTCTGTTTGGCTTGCGGACCAATGGCACATTTTCACTTTGGCCCTGGGAGGCAAAACGTTTGGACACCCCGGTGTAGCACTTTATATTGCATTCAAAGTGCACAAACCTTCACTATAATATGAACTTTTGTCAAGGCTGGAATGGAACCCATTATTCATGTTTACGTTGTTTCTTATGGAAAAATCTGCCTTTAACGGCAGCCATTGTTTTTTAATGTCTGAATGAAAGCACAGGCCTGTTTCAACATTATGAGTGCCTGGATTCCATCTTGAGATCAATGTGCAGACTTACTAATGTGAACTGGTCATAGACCTGCATGAGGTCGTCCATCCTGTGCTGCTCCAACACCACAAAGTCATCCAGCGTGGCACTGCCTTTCCGGGCACAGTCCTGGCAGTGAACCACATGCTGCTTCTTGGACAGGAGTTCGCGTCGCACAAACAACAGGTTGAACACCTCCACCTGCATCAGACACACATAGGCTTCACTTAAAAACAACAACTCATTTTAAACACTGTTTGAATAATTGTGCACTCATGGTTGCCATTGATGCTCGGAATTCATTATTCAGTTCAAAGCAACTTCAAAACAAAAAACGGGGAACCAAGGATCAATTTTCAGGGTTTCCCATACATTCATTTATTTGTACATGCCCGTGCTCACATTTAGACTTAGACTTCCTTTTTATTGTCATTCAAGTTTGAACTTCACAGTACAGATAAGAACGAAATGTCATTGCATTAGCTCGTTGTAGTGCAGGATAAAAGAGCAATAAGGTGCAGATATAAATAAACAGATTACTGTACATTTACATTACAGTATAATGATCAACTGAGAGGAATGAGGTGTAGTTAAAACAACATCCAGTAGATGGCATTGTTACTTTGCACGGTCACTGAAAATAGATTGACAACACCTGCTCTTTCCAAGTTACTAATCCCCGCCTCTATGGCGGCACATTTCTTACAAGTACAGTGGTACCATGGGATACGAGCTGTCTCTCGGCTAAGTGCTATGTTTTAGGTTGCGAACAAAATGTAGAGTTACGAGCCTTCACCACGAGTTGGCATAGCGATTGCTACAGTGAACCCTGTAAAAAACGACCAAAACATCTCACTCGCTAGAATTAGCTTATAGCGAGAGATCGACATAACTTGTTTTTTCCAACCATGGGAACAAAGTGAGTGTGAAGGACAGTGCTGAGAAGAGGTGGAGGATAATCTTTGAAACAAAGAAAGAAATTATAAAAAATAAGCAGCTGACTTTGTGAAGCAGTTGTAGCGTAGCACTGGTAGTCTGCACCATACTGAAGCACAATGTACAATATAACGCCAGCCAGATGTCAAAATAATATCTAAACGGCACACATGAAAATATGGAGAAGCTGCTGATGGTGTGTTTGACAGAAAAGCAGCTCAAAGAAGATTTCGCAGAAGTCCAGCCCCCAAGCGAAATGCTAAATAGTAGTAGTACATTCATAAAACTGCTGTATGTTTGTGGTACATGCTATTGTATATACAGGCTGGTCTTCTTTTTAAAAGGTGTATTACATGTTAAAAGGTGTTTTGGGGGGCCAAACGCAGATTAAATGGATTTCAATTCGTCTTGCAGTACCAGTTTTTTAAGGTACAAGGTGTGTCACAGAACCAATTAAACTCGCTTTAACAATTTGATCAATTAAACTCGTATCCTGAGGTACAACTGTGTTATAAATATTATCACTGGAGGACTGAGAATGCATGTGACACACCGAGCAAGCGAGGCGAAAAGAAACCGTGCTAACTGCTAAGCTAGCTTGATTGTTAAGTAGTGAAGTACTTTCAAAGAAAGTCTAGCTGGAACAGCGTTACAGCAGAGAGTAACCAGCTGTAAATGGGAAATGAGCAAGTAGATTTTTAAGAAAGTCTATAGCGAGAACAACAATTTCACACACAAACTATATTGTGAGCAGACATATATGAAAACCAGAAATGACTCAATATAGACTTGGGCGATATACTGACTTTATCGATAACCTAACTCAATATGTTATCAGCGTTTCTGCAGGTATTGGTAAATCTAATTTAATGCTTTTTAATGCAACTTAAAACACATTTTAATGCCATTGTGCTACTGCAGATCATTATTTTATAATGTATAGTCAAAAGCATACAATTGTCTGTATAGACAAAATTGTAAGCATTTGACAAGGCAAATTAAGCATTAACAATCATAATGTATAATAACAATGCAAGTAACCCTTAAAAACAATACATTTATTTTTCATTACTGTAGTATTTTTTACAATTGTATCTTGAAGGTCAGTAACTTCCATTACCCTAAATAGGTAAACAATAGAGATGCGCGGATAGGCAATTATTTCATCCGCAACCGCATCACAAAAGTAGTCATCCACCCACCATCCACCCGAACTAACATTTTATCAAAACCACAACCGCCCGCCACCCGCCACCTACCCGTTGTTATATATCTAATATAGATGATGCAAGGCATTCCTGTTAAAGAAAGGAGACTGATCTAATGCAGCAGAGACATTCAATGCGTGCCAAAAAATACATAATTAAATGTTATTACCCACATAAGAAAAACGAGCAGCACTCTTTGAAACAGGCAATTATTCATCAGTCACTGTTGCAGCTGTCACACCAAATGTCTTCCCCCTACGACCCCCCCCCATCCCATTTACTTCCGTGGTCATTGACAGCGATCGATAGTACTTCGGCTTTGACTGCCCGTCGCTGGAAGGATACTTCCGTCTTTGACAGCTGCTGGAATCTGAAGAAATCGATTATTGTTTTTTTTTGTACAGGCGCGAAACAGGACAGTCGCATGCGGGTTAAGGACCCCCGGCAACTTTGTGACTTTATTGGACGCAGCCCCGGAAGTAAATGGGGGGGAAGAAATTTGGCGTGACAGCTGCAGAAGTGCCTGATGAATAATTGCCTGTTTCAAAGAGTGCTGCTCGTTTTTCGTATGTGGGTAACAACATTTAACTATGTATTTTTTTTTTCTGAATTGGTTCAACCGCCACCCGCCCGAATCTATTTAAAATCAATTTTTTTCATCATGCATCCGCCCAACCCGCGGATTATCCGCGGAGTCCGCGGTTGTGTCAGCAAACCGCGCATCTCTAGTAAACAAACATAAAAATAAAACGGACTTTCAATTTCTGTTAGCAAAAATTGCACCAGTTGGAAAAATTGAGTTCAGTGGTTTGTTTTTGGTGTCTTTCTTGTTGCTGCATACTTGCTCATTCGTCTGTCCGTGCTGATGAGCTCAAGTTGCTCATTAGATTTGAGGTTAAAATATTCCTAGACAGGGACATTTGGTTTTATAATCATTTTTTTCCCTCTCAACTTGTGTTACTTAGCAGTGCTGCTTGCTGGTGAGTCGCGAGGCCATGGTGGTGTATGTTGGTGCTTTTTGGATCGTTATTTATTGGGTTTTGTGGGCGAAATAGAGGACCTCCCATTGGCTCCACTGTAAGCAGACTTTTATTTACGTTTATTTACAAGCGAAAATGCATTTAAAGGGTTGGAATTGGGGGTTAAATCACCAAAAATTATTCCCGGGCACGGCACCGCTGTTGCCCACTGCTCCACTCACCTCCCAGCGGGTGAACAAGGGGATGGGTCAAATGCAGAGGACAAATTTCACCACAGCTAGTGTATGTGTGACAATCATTGGTAGTTTAACTTTACTTTTTAAAAAAAACATCCGTCATGTCTTTTATAATGATTGTGACCGATAGGCAAAATTTAAAAAAAAAGTGCAGTTCCCCTTTAATTTACAGTTAGTGCCTTTTTTAAAATGTAAATTTTTTTTTAAACAATAAATTACGCAATGGGAGTCAGTTTCGCCCCCATGCATCATTCATTATAATGACAGAAGAGTGAAAGTGGTTGAAAAAGTGGTGATAATACACCCTGATTTTTTTTTTTTTTATCTACCCCTTGTTCATGTTTATATTCTTGTTTCCTTTTACTCCTAGGTAACCTATATTTTTTTATACAAAACATTATTAAAACATTCAAATATCACAGAACATACTGTAGCAGAAGCTCCGTCCTAAAAAATTGCAAGTTCAGGAGGTGACATAGACTTCGATCGTGTCTTCTGGCGCCGATCGTGTAGACACACACCCACGAGAACGAGAAGGGTATAGCTGCGGCCGCAGAACTACTCTAAGTCGTGCCCACAACTTTAGGTCTAAGCTGCACCCACTGCAAGTTGAGCCCACAGGGGTAACGAAAGTGAACCGCGTTTTAAAGACATGCCCACAGTGGCGCTGACAACGAGAGAGTGGACACTTGATTTTTAATGTGATCCAAGATGGCTGATATTATTTAGGTTGTTGAATGTATTGCTGATTATATACAACCCTAACCCTAGTTTATTTTTAGAATTTTTTTTTTTTAATTCATTTATTTTTGATTTCCGTGTTAGATATTGTATCTCCAGCTTCACTTCTGTTGTCATCAAACCTGACCCGGTACGTCTTTAAGTGGAAGCGACTTAAACTTGGCACGACTTAGACCAAAAGTTGTAGGATCGACTGCACGGCCGCAGCTAGATATAGTTGACCATAAGGCTGCGCGATATTGACCAAAACTGATATCGCTGTACTTTTAGTCCGAATACCGGTATACAGTTTATACCGTCCATCCATCCATCCATTTTCTACCGGTTGTCCCTTTTGGGGTTGCGGGGGGTGCTGGAGCCTATCTCAGCTGCATTCGGGCGGAAGGCGGGGTACACCCTGGACAAGTCGCCACCTCATCGCAGGGCCAACACAGACAGACAACATTCACACTCACATTCACACACAAGGGCCAATTTAGTGTTGCCAATCAACCTATCCCCAGGTGCATGTCTTTGGGGGTGGGAGGAAGCCGGAGTACCCGGAGGGAACCCACGCAATCACGGGGAGAACATGCAAACTCCACACAGAAAGATCCCGAGCCCGGGATTGAACTCAGGACTACTCTGGACATTCGTATTGTGAGGCACATGCACTAACCCCTGTTTCACCATGCTGCCACAGTTTATACAGGTATCTTAAAAATAAGTGCAAAGTGCTTAAGGTTGCCTCAGTGTTTTATGGCTGGATAGCCAGTGTTTAGAGTACTCAAGATTATTTTTGTTGTAAGTAGTAACGTAATGTGTTGTTTATTCTTAGAATAATTAGTTAGCCGTTACTATGTCAAAGCACTTTTCGTTCATTTTGTTCATTAATGTTGGGTTCACGCTTGTGCGCAGGGATAGATGAAGCTTTCTACTCGCTCAACAGCCGCGGGCTGCTTAGTTTAAAACTACTCTTCAGTATTAACTATAATACCGAACACTTTCTAGTTTCTTCTTCACACCCAGACTAGGTCTAACACTGCGGCAAGACCGCCGCTGCCCTCTGCAGCCTACACTGGGTAAATATAGTTCACTACACAATATTCCCATCGCTACAACACTCTACAAGGATATCTCCTGCTTTTCTCGATCTACTGACTACTTTCATCCTCATTACCGCCTCACTAGTTAACCTATACCAGGGGTCGCCAACCCGTTGGTCGCGATCAACCAGTTGATCTTTGGGACCCTACCGGTCGATCACAAAAATATTACAAAAAATAAATATCGGGCACAAAAATCATTGTGCTGCAACAATGCATTAAGGCTGAATGTTGCAACAAATCGGACATTTTCTAGCATTCAACAACTCTTCCCTCAACCACGGCCATCATCGCTCACCTGTGACGGGAAGCTAACAAGCCAAATACTAGAGTCCGTGAACATTGCTCCAAAGTACAGATTTTGTGTTTATATATACAAAACTAAACATTGACATGTGCAAAGGCAGTGATATACTAAAACAAGGCGACCGCTAAAGAAGGATTTTCCCATCTATCCCCTCTTTATTACACAGGAGAAACCCGCCAGGTGAACAACGGATTTTACTACTTCCGCCGCTGATGTAAGACAACCATGTGACTTGCGTCCCATATGTGACCATTGGATGAACAAATATACTTCAGTACTAAGACTATAGTGGACATAAACAGTTGGCTTCTACAGCTGGGGTGCCCAAAGTGCAGCAGAGCAGCTATCTGTCATTGGCCATAGCCACATTACAAAAAAAACTTGGGCAAAATTGGGTACACAGCAAGAAGCACAATGAAAAAAAAAACTGTTGACAGTAGCTAATAATAACAACAAAAAGCTTTGTATTTTAAAAACAACAACAAAAAATAAATAGTTCAGAAAGGGGTAGATCTTGCTTTGTTTTTTGGCTGAGACCAGGGATCTTGGGCTCGAAAATGTTGGTGACCACTGACCTTTACCATAATGCGGTCCAAAGTCGACTTTTTTTTTAATCATTCAAAGCATTCACTCTTTGTTTTTCATCGCTTCATGCGCAGGCTAGCTGAGGCTAGGTTAGGCTCCAAAAACCTAACCACTCCAACGCTGGCATAAACGTGAGTATGGCTTCATGTAACAATTGCACACTTCTCTTACAGAGATTGTCGCTGCTAGAGGGACGTGTCCACCTGTTAGAACAGAATAATAAATTACTTTTAGACAGCGTGGATACACCATTTAGCGTAGGCTGCAGTAGGCAGTTGTGTCTAAGCAGCCAACTGGTCAGCAAGTGTAGCTCTAAGAAGCCAGCTAACCACGGTAAGCAGGAGAGTGGGAGTGTTAGCAATTTAATAAGGAAATCTTTAAAAAATATATCACATTTTGGCTAGAAAAATAGCGAAATTCAGGTAAATAGCGGACATTTGGGATGCCTGTTTAAAGTACAGTGTTGTATTTTCCTACATTCGAACACAGTATTACTGTTCAAACTGTGTGTAATGTTACAGTGGCAAAAAATATTAAATACTGTATATTGTTAAATAAAACCTCTGCCTTGTTTTTGATAAACACATAGGCCTTCTACGTTACTGTTTTTTAATGTTGGTCATTATGTTAGTACTTTGAGAGCCAAGTTTTTTCCGAGGTGGTACTCGGTGAAAAAAGTATGAGAACCACTGCGCTAACCTGTTTTGAAATGGTTCTATTATAATTTGTATGCCAAAGAATATATTGCAGTGTTAACAGTGTTCCCTCAGTTATCGCGAGGGCTATGTTCTAGACCCCCATGGTAGTTAAATATCTGCAAAGTAGGGACTATTTTATGACTCATATCAGGGGTGTCAAAATAATTTTCAATGAGGGCCACATCGCAGTTACAGCAGCCCTCAGAGGGCCGTTTGTTACTAAATAATATATGAATATAGATGTATAGATTCGCTTCTTGATATTATTACACAATTGACCATGCATTTAATTACAGTACAGTATATATTTCTTATACACTGTAAACATAAATCTGCAGATTTTGCTGACAGCTCAGTAGCCGAAATTTTATTGTAAAATTCACGGTGGTTTTTACAGCATATGCTGTAAATAGAAAAACGTACCACATTTTTTCAAGGTAAAATTCTGGCGACTGAGCTGCCAGTTTTATACTGTAAAATCTATTGTCATTTTTACAGTGTAAAATATGATGGATAACTTTCTTTAAAATCCTAATGCAACACATATGTACTGTATATATTCGTATATATGTTATATTTTATAATGCTATATTTAGTCTATTTATACCTGTACATCCTTACACTTTCCATCATTGTAACTGAGCTACTGTGTTGAACAATTTCCCTTGTGGATCATTAAAGTTTGTCTAATGTCTAAAGCAGATATGAGTATTAATTTGTATCCAAACAAAAAAAAGTTTTGTATGTATGATAATATAATATTTACATTATTAGATAATAATAACAATTGAAAGATATGCAATTGTATGCAGTACATGTATTTTTTTTTTGTCAAATACTTCAACGCATATAATTTTTTAGGCTTTCGAAGGCCACTTAAAATGATGTGGTGGGGCTTGAGTTTGAGACCCTCCGTACATCTATTGCTTGTCCCTCTCAGGGTCACAGGGGTGCTGGAGCCTATCCCAGCTGCATTTGGGTGGAAGGCAGGGTACACCCTGGACAAGTCGCCAGCTCATTGCAGGGTCAACACAGATAGGCAACATTCACACTCACATTCATACACTAGGGCAATTTAGTGTTGGCAATCAGCCTATCCCCGGGTGCATGTCTTTGGAGACATCTGAAGTATATGATTATATGCATTTGCCATCTTTGCAAGCCCCCCACACAGCCTTAATTAATTCTTATACTCCTCAATCACTTCATATGCTCTAAAACTGACGTAATTTTAACATGAAACTTCAATAGGTACTCAAATTTCAATGTGCTCAATGGTGTAAAATCAGCAATGCACTTAAGGCGGGAATATACTCTAGCGTTGCGTAGCTTGGGTTAAATGTAAGTTGTGTCTTGGATCAAAGATCCTATCTACTTAGAGTTAAAGTTAAAGTGCCATTATGTTGCAGCTATTTAAAATAGTTTTGTCAATTTTTTCTGGCCTGAAATAAATTGGCCCTTTGAAACATATCTTTGTCTTTGTGTGTTGTATGTAGACCACATTGTTTGTGTGTTGTATGTAGACCACATTGCTTTCTGAGTTCAGTGATGCAAATGCATGTCAAGATGATCAACAGATTGTATTATTCTCCAGTGCAATAACAGTACTGAAATGAAGGCTAAAAGGGCATTAATGGGAGCCTTAAAAAAAGGGGGGGAAAAAGAAGTAACTAAATAGTTACTTTTCACAGTAACGCATTACTTTTTGGTGTAAGTAACGGAGTTAGTAACTGAGTTACTTTTGAAATAAAGTAACTAGTAATTGTAACTAGTTACTGGTTTTCAGTAACTAACCCAACACTGGTAATTCCTTGCTGTGAAGAGTGACTATATACAACCACTGAACCACAACATCGACGACTTTGTCTACAGTGGAACTAATCATTCACAATAATCAGGTTACTTTTAATGGATGTTTTACTTATAAACCTTTGTGAAGATGGACTGTGCAACTTCTGAACGAGTCGCGGCAGAGGATACTATTATTTGCAACAATATTCAGCTGTTCGGGACATGGCACAAGAGAGATCCAACATGTAATTGTAAATAAACAAAACTGTTAAATAACTATGTTAACGGCATGCTGGTGTTTACCGGTATTTCTATGGTCATGTTCAGAGTTCACAAATGTTAGTAAATATACCGTGCCTGAAAGATTATTGACGTAGAATGAGAAATGCGTGTGAGAGAAAAAGATGTGTGTGCATGAGAAATAATGTGTCGGAATTGAACTTGTTACCACAAGATTTGCAATAAAAGTTAAGTGTCGTACTTTCACACTGTGACTTCTTCTGGATGCAACAACAAGACAATAAGCTGAAAAACACACATTCAGTAATTATTTTCAGAGCACACCGAGATATAAAGTACACAATATCAATTTTCATGCAAATGTTTAATCACTGTTTTATTTCATACAATAAATTGTGCATTTCAAGAAGGGCTGGGCCATATATCGAGTTTGTACGATATATCGATATATTTTTAAACAAGATATGAATTAAGAAAATATCGTAATCCATCCATCCATCCATTTTTTACCGCTTGTCCCTTTTCGGGGTCGCTGGAGCCTATCTCAGCTGCATTCGGGCGGTAGGCGGGGTACACCCTGGACAAGTCGCCAACACAGATAGACAGACAACATTCACACTCACAATATCGATATAATTTATTTCACTTTAAAATGACCAAACGCCTCTTATTTATTTGTTGTGTTCCTTGTTCTCCCCCGGCTCTCTTCCATGGGCTACTAAACCCCTCCCTTCCTCCTTCCAAGACGTGCTTGCACGTATGAGAATATCCATGATTGGTTGGTTGTTTACTATGATTAGTCACGATTGGTTGAGATTAGGCCAATCATAGGCAAAATAGGGCGGGTCATCGAACCAGGAAGGGAAATCACAACAGACATCCCAAATGACGACGAGAGAGTTGTAGAAGAGAAGAGGGAAATTTCAAGCGAGTGATTTATATATCTAAAAAAACTAGTGGAAGATGGCAGAGGGATTCTCTTCCTTAGATTTTTCTTTTGGCGATGTAGACCACGTCCAGGAAACCCACAATGCATCTACTTGGCCACATTTGGACAAATGCATGCGTCTGAATAAAACAATGGCCAACATTTTAGTTGTTTACCACGGAAGCCCAAATCAAAACTGCTCTCAACATGGAAGACGTGGAATACACATTTAAGAACACACATGATTGTGGACATGTGATGACTTTTGCTACAGTATAGCCTGTCTAAATGCTACATTTCATTTTCATTGGTGAGCTGACATTTTGTTCATTATTTCTACTCTTTATATTTAGACATGGAATAGTTGAATCATTTTGAAACAAACAACAAGATCATAGTCACACAAATAAGTCAAGTCACTGATCACAAACGTGTGTGTGGTCTAGTAGGACCACAGAACCGTACGTGTGTAACAGTCCATTACTGGGAATTACGAAGTGCCTGCCTGCAAATTAATTTTTTATCTGAGTTTGATACATTTTGTATTATTTGCACAGCTATGTTATTTATTTTATGTAGAAAGAATACGTTTCTATTTTATTTACACATTCTTTGTTTTTCCATTTTATTTATGCTATGTAATTCTGTGCTACTTAAACAGTTTATTTTCTGTGCTGTTAATACCCATATTGACTAACTGGGTTAATAAAAGTGCCACTGACTGTTTACAGTACATTTGTCATTTATTTCAATTTCAGTGAATCTCGCTCAAAAAATCATATCTTTATATAAATATTTTTTACAGAAAAGATATCGAGATATATATCGAATATCAAGTTTAAGTAAAAATATATTGAGATATACTTTTTCGTCCATATCGCCCAGCCCTAATTTCAAGCACAAAGTCTGCATGCCTGTGTTCAGGGACCCTCCCGGGCAAAAACTGACCAATCACAGCTCTGCGTTGCTGGCGACGCACACTATCGGTGGTACTTTAACTTAACCTAGGATTTTTGGGAGGTTCATGTAGGCTACACGGGAGGCTACGCAAAGGGAGGGAGGACAACGGCGCCTATGCAAGCTACGCGAAGCAAGAGTATACACCAGGCTTTGAGTGAACCGCGAAGTGGCGAGGGGATGCTGTACTGAAATATGCATTAGAGACTGTTTCGCCCATCCTTGTGGCCAATTATAAAAATTAAACAATGCGCTGATTTTGTGGCGTCTTCAAACCTGCCGCCACCCCTGGACCCCGACTTAAACAAGTTGAAAAACTTATTCGGGTGTTACCATTTAGTGGTCAATTGTACAGAATATGTACTTCACTGTGCAACCTACTAATAAAAGTCTCAATCAATCAATCAATCAATCAAACAGTTTAACAGCAGACCTTTGGGCAAAACTGAACATGCAGTCACATATTGTAGTTGAAAAATGGCCGCTTGACCTCTCAAACTAAGCTGCCCCAGAAGGTTGGTGGTATAAAATGAGACATTGATACCAGTATCACTCGTAGGTCAGATGTTGAAGCAGAATCCACAGCGCGTTACTAACCTCACAGATGGTGCAGTAGTGGGCCGGTTCGTCTCTAGTTCTGGGCTTCAGAACTGTTTCTTTGCCAGCTGTCGCCAAGGCTTCTTTCACCCACTGGCACTGCTTTAGCGTCCGCAGCAAGCAGTACCTGCGAGCAAGGTGTCAGGCGGGAATGTTCCGGTTTAGAGAAAACATACATCTGACTGGAGTGCAGTGAAACGTGTGAAAGTCTGACCCACTTGATCATCTCAAACAGCTTGTGATCCGACACCTTTATGTTGCGTGCCATATTCCAGGAGAGGTGCACCATAGGAACCATGGATTTTACACTTTGGAGTTTATTCCACTCGTAACGCTCCACGGCCAACTTGTATTGATGTGCTGAAAATCAGAGCAAACAATTTGCATTCCGCTAAAATAATATTAAAAAATTGAGGGTGTCTATTACGGTAAGTCTCAACACATTAATGACAAAATCAAGCGAATAGTCAAATCTGCGGAAATCACAAAATGAGGAGTGTATGTTTATTATCACAACTGGGTAAAATAATAAACTAGGGATCCATAACTGTATCGAATATTGGTTTAGGCTTTTGTTTACATTTTCACATGCTCGCATGCAGCATTGTCGTCAAGTGCGCCAGAAACATCAAGAACACACTTCCAGCCTTCACAATAAAATCACTGTGCCTTACATCCTGTATACCGGTACCTGCACTAACCAAATACAGAGTTTCAGAAGAATAGCTTGGATTTTCTTTCATCGTTATTTTGCATTTGAAGGAGCAAAATTTGCAATGATGGAATGCCGAAATACACGTTCATTTGCAATTCCTTTCTTATTTTACAAAATTGTACTGTCAATACTTTTATAACTGTCAGAAGCCATTTATGGCGAAGAGAAAAAAACTACTAGGAATTACATTTGTATTTTGTAAAATATTTTTTGCACAAAAAACATTATTATGTCAGAAAATATTTAGTTTACAGCGCTTTTAAATGTGAAGGCTGAAAGTGTGCAGTTTTGTTGTGTTTTGAAGAGAAATTAGTATGAAAGTGTTATTGTATCCAGCTCCTAGAGGAGAATCCCAAGGCATTCCCAAGCCAGTTATTTATTTTATTTTTTGAATTTAACCTTTATTTAACCAGGAAAAATTTCATTGAGATTAAAAACTTCTTTTTCAAGGGAGTCCTGGCCAAGAGGCAGCAAAGTTAAACGTAAACTTATATTCACATTACACATTAAAATGACAGGATGGACATCAAGTAAAAGTTACAAATAACAGGCTGCTTCAAATGCTCTTAAGTTTAGATTTAAAAGCATTTAAGGATAGCATTTCAGTCAGCTTCTAGTTTCTTTGTAACACATTCCAAGTACAAGGAGCTGCATAGACAATTTTTTTTCCCCCAGCTCAGTGCGAGCAAAAGGGACAGAGACCAACACTTGTCACTTGTACCCGAGAGTACAAGTGACAGTGGTGAGTCGTGGCTCTACAGTTTGGGATGAATCTCAAAGAAACATGGTAAACAGAGTCGACCATCTAAAGACAGGACCAAGTAGCATTCATATAAAAAAGATTGCCATAATCTAGTACAGATAAAAATGTGGCAGAGACAAGGCGCTTTTTTTTTTTACACCAAAAGAAACACATTTGTTATTACGGAAGAGAAAACCCAATTTAAAAGTTTTAGTTTCTTCACCAATTTATCAATAAAAGGTTTAAAAGTGAGGGAGTCATCAATTAAAACACCAAAGGTATTTATATTCATGCACCACTTATGTGATATTTCTTTCAAGAGTGGGCACTACCAGGGGAGTTTGAGGAACCTTCTTATGATTAGAAAACAGCCTAAGTTTTGTCTTGTCAGCGTCGAGAACCAGTTTTAAGTAAATAAGTGAATGCTGCACAGCAACAAAGGCATTCAGCAGGGAATTAACAGCCTGTTCAAGAGATGATCCAAGGCAATAAATTATTGCATTGTCAGCATAAAAATGCATATTAGCATCAGAGAAATGTTGTTTGAGATCATTGATGTACAAGATAAATAAGAGGGCACCGAAAACAGATCCCTGAGGCACTTCCAAATGAACAGTGACAAATTTCGAACAAAGGCTGTTTGGAGACATAGTCCCCCCAACGTTTCCTGGGTCTTCACAATGGACTCCTTCCGGTCGGATGTGCCCTAAACACCTATCAAAGGAAGTGTTTGGGGGCCATCCTAACCAGATGCCCGAACCACCTCATCTGGCTCTTCTCGATGTGGAGGAGCAGCGGCTTTACTCTGAGCTCTTCTCGAATGACAGAGCTTCTCACCCCCCATCTCTAAGGGAGAGCCCCGCCACCCGACGGAGGAAACTAATTTCGGCCGCTTGTACCCGTGATCTTGTACTTTCGGTCACAACTCAAAGCTCATGACCATAGGTGAAGATAGGAAATTAGATTAATCAATAAATTGAGTGCTTTTTACTGATTGTGTTAAATGCTTATGTTTTTTTAATTATATTTATTATAGTGTTATTTACTATTGTATTAATTGCTATTAATACTAGTATTATTTTCTCAATATTAAGTTTTTATTAACCTATGAATATATTATTTATATTTATGATATTTTTACATGTGTGTTGTCATATGTTTCACACCATTTTATAGATGGCTTAAATTTTAGTTACTCTCCATTGTGGACGATTCAAAGGTGTTGTTTTTCCCCCTCAATCTTCAGTGCCATGCCATGTTTCGTTATTGGGAATAGTGCTGTATGTGCGTGTGTGTGAACGCGTTTATATATATGTTTTCTTTTTTATTTTTTTTTCTTGTATTAAACTATTTGTATTTGTCTGTATATGAAAAGTGTTGTATACGTAAAGTTTGATTTTATTGGATATATTCACATGTACTGCATGTATTCAATGTATGAGCACTAATGGCTGCCACTCACAGCGATACCGCACACCTGCTGACTTTTGTTCAAGTTGCATTCATTAAGTGTGACAAACTAGTGCAGTTTATATGGAAATGAGTTCGTTCAGACACAAAGTGGAGCAAGAAAATAGAAGCCAATCAGCTGAAAAGTTCAATAATCAGCTGGAGAGCTCAATTAGAGGTAAGACAAATGCCATTCTAAAAGGTCACAATATTATAGAGTTTTTTTCATTCAGAAAAGTTGTGAGCTGTGCTTCTTGCTTTGTCTTAAAAAAAAGTCACTTTTCTGCTTATGTTCCACTGACCTGTGAGCGGGCCGACGTTCCAGGCGATGTTGTTGCACCAGCCGATGGCCTGTACCCAGTGGACGGTGCCCGTGTTGAGCCACACCAGGTCGCCTGGGCGCTGGATGAAGCGGTACACGGGCACGTCGGCCTCATACAGGTCTTCCAAGTTTGGCCACCACGAGCCCATTAGGAAGTTGATGTTGTTGCTGGCGGCAAGAGTGGGGAGTAAAAAAAATTGAGAGGTTGAAGTGTGACAACACTCACTCCCTGAAAGCGTAGCCTTACTTTTCACAGAAGTTGCTCATCACACCCCAGTAGGCCTCTGGTACAGCGAACCATTCACAATCTCCAGGCCCAATGTTGATGTTGACAGCACAGAAGTTGTTGTGCTCCTGGTGACCTGCAGGGGTGCGAACCAAATCTTCCTAAGTGCCCAAAATATCCGTGACAACATTAAGAGAACAACTAATAATCCACTTGAGTGCACTAACCTGGTATTCGGCTCCCTGGGACCTTCATATACAGCTGAACAGTGTTCATTCCTAAGATGGTGTGGCCCACATGGCTCAGTAGGTTGCCAGCAGACACAACACGAGCGAATGCTGGCAGCTTACTAAGTTCCTGAAGTTGCTGCTTCCACCTAGTGGAGAACGATGGAACAGCCTTTTAAGGACGATCAGAGTCACCAAGGGAACAAACGAGCTGATAAAGAAAGCCACCCTTACTTCCTTTCATCCGACACGTCGATGTTAGTTCCAAACTTAATGTGCTTTAAAGGGCCTCTTCTTTTGCGTGCAACACTGTAACAAAAACAGGAAGGCATTATTAATGAGGTTGCTGCTGCTTAACAATAACATAAGTAACCCAAAATAGGTTGCTTGTACCTCTCTGCTACAGGCTCTGTGTCAGGGGGTTCCTTTAGTGCCTTCTTCTCATTTTCCTCCTGAAAACAGAATTAAACATGATCTTGGTGTTTGTGACTGAAAAACATCAATCTTTTGTAGGTGCATAGATGCCAATATTTGGTGTCTGCAATCCAGTAGCTCTACTCCCACCGAGGGCTGTACACTTTATCGAATTTTAATCCCAAATTCGATTTTGGCTTCCAGCAAATCATAAAAATATGATTTCGATTAATTGCATAGTTGAGAACGACATCAACGTAAGATTAATGTAAAACAGGACAGCAGTCACAACTTGTGAGGCGCTCTATATTTTTTCAACAGCCTCAAATAGTCTACATTCGTCAAGTTCCAGAACAGCAGTACACTTTGAACTACTATTCAACTGTCCTCGCACAAGTTCAATAGTTAAGCGTGACTTATAGAAGAAGCTCTGGATCCGCTTTGTCTCAATTCTGGCTTTAGCGGTGTCTTTGTGCTTGTCAGAGCTCATATCTTTGGTCAGAGCTTGCTTGCAAGGTTGCTACTAAGGGTGTAACAATTCGTTTTAACGGCGATTCGATTCAAATCATAATTTGAGGTTGCCGATACTATTCAGGGACGATATTATTTTACTTAGAAAGATATGATCCAAACAATTTACTCAGGGACGATATTAGTTTACTTAGAAAGATATGATCCAAAACAATTTAGTGATTTGAAATCGATTCAATAACTTTTTAGTCAAATATTCAACCAGAGTGACTGTAAAATAAATATTGGATACTGGACACTGCAGGTAAAATGTCCTATATTACTGTTATTTCTTGTGAGGGGATAAAATATAAATAAATAATGGATACAAACAAGCAAGTAAACAACAATTAACGGCCAATGGATTCACATCGCATTTGAATAAAGTGCAAACAACACTCTAAGTTGAATGAACAAGAGGAAACATTTTCTGCTCTCATTATCAAGATTTAAGAAGTGTTCAATAAAAGTACAGTAACCAACAAATTCAACAGTAGATTTATCTTCTGCTTTTGTTTCTCAGCATAGAAATAATACAATATTCATTAAAAAAAAAGTACAACCAGAGTGGCCGTGCCAGCAATCGGAAGGTTGCTGGTTACTGGGGTTCAATCCCCACCTTCTACCATCCTAGTCATGTCCGTTGTGTCCTTGGGCAAGACACTTCACCCTTGCTCCTGATGGCTGCTGGTTAGCGCCTTGCATGGCAGCTCCCGCCATCAGTGTGTGAATGTGTGTGTGAATGGGTGACTGTGGAAATACTGTCAAAGCGCTTTGAGTACCTTGAAGGTAGAAAAGCGCTATACAAGTATAACCCATTTATCATTTATTTATAATATATAGTAGTAGGTTTACCTGAGAATTTAAGTGCAACCAAATCTTTTCAGGTTATATGAGCAGTGGTTTGACCTGCTACTACTCTAATTTTAATAAACAGCTCGGGGGGCTGATAAAAGTCACAACAAATGCAATCAAATGCAAACTCCACAACACAATAAGATGACGCCACAACACGACAACTTTCGGCAATAGCACGATTGCATAAGTCACAACAAATACAAACGCCAAAACACAGCAACATAAAGCCACAACATAAAGATAGACTTAGACTAAGACTTCCTTTTATTGTCATTCAAATTTGAACTTTACAGTACAGATAAAAATGACATTTTGTTGCATTAGCTCGTTGTAGTGCAGACGGAACATAAGTGACAACGGACAAGTTTGCTGACGGATTGACTTCCTGAGGCCGAAAGTTGAAAATGGTGTAATGAACTAAGTTGCAAAAGTAAGTAAAGTGTGACCACATTTCAGTCATAAATAACTTATGTTTTACTTTTTCAATAATACTAGTATACTGTGTTCATTACATCGTTTTCAACCTTCTGCCTCAGCCACTTGTTCCGTCAACGAAATTTGGTCCACTCCGACCTCTGTTGTGTCTGCCGCGTGCGTACTTTGTGGCTTAAAGGGGCCCTATCATACAAAACCAACTGTTCTTACCTACTGGTAGAATAAATACCAAAAATTTGAAATCAAACCGTGGAGGCATTGCAGATATATTTATACAACAATCTTGCCATCCTTCATACTTCCTCCAAACGATCATTTGGAATTTCCTCCTTTTGTGACGTTTTTGCCATATGTGATGTCAGCGGATTATCCATGTATGGTCGAAATTTACCCAAAGATCATTGCGCAAGTCAGCCTATTTTATTTTATTTGAATCCGGCTGTGCCACAACATGATGTCCACAATATGATGTCCACGATGAAGGAAAATGCCCTGTTTGTATAGAGACTTTTGCTGGTTAAAGTAAACAAACTTTCAGCCTCATCTGAAGTGCCTTACTTTAAACTTTAATGACTCATGGCAATGTGCCTTCAATTGAAAACAAGTAGCTTAGAGTGTGAGCAAAGAAGAGTCCTGCCTCACCAACCACAAACCTTCACAAAAAGATGGATTTTTTGAAAAAACTACCTTTATTGGCAGAGTCGGTTACTACTATGTATGGCAATGGAGGAGACAATGAACAGTAAGTAATAACAGTATGTTAGAACTGTGTGAGTGATACGTTAGCAATGTTAGCTTGAGTTATTGTGTAGCTAGCTTAGCCTTCTATTGTAAGCCAACAGCATCCCTTCGTACAGCAAAATAAAGGATGGTTTTGTTAAAAACTACCGGTACTTTTAATTTCCCCT
The DNA here is from genome assembly GCF_033978785.1 of Entelurus aequoreus. NCBI lineage: Eukaryota > Metazoa > Chordata > Actinopteri > Syngnathiformes > Syngnathidae > Entelurus > Entelurus aequoreus. Next base: position 77,894,210 of record NC_084731.1, on the reverse strand, counting down.
CGGGGATTAATAAAGTATTTCTGATTCTGATTTAATTGGATCAGTGTCTACTGTGTTTGACATTGGCCAAGTTAGTAATATAGTCCGTTATAACGTTAGTAAAGTAGCTCGTAGCGTAGCTTATATAGCCGGCTTGAACTTCTGTTGTTTACAAGTGTTCAAAGCAGCATCAGTGAAAGTTATACAGAATAGAAAATCATTTTATGTTCAATATACACATGTATACATCCTGGATTTAGCATTGGAGAGAAAGACTCGGTAGAAGTTTAACCTTAGCCAGCGTATTGTACCAGAAATTTCCAACCGAGCTTCCTTACTTTGTGTCTACCGTGTCGTCGTCTCCTTCTTTGAGCCGACACAAACCACGGTGAGCTACTGGTCTTGCTATATCATTTGGGATGTTGTGTTGTGGTGAAAGTCAAATAAAAATTTGATGGCTGGTGGTGATCATCAGTGTCCATATTCCATACGGTCTTAGCAAAACAAAATACACAAACAACTACCAAACATAGCTGCGGGGCGCGGACTAAAGTGTAGAAAGGTGGTAAGGAGGGGTTAATTTCCAACTAACAACTTTTTAAAGCAGACAGAAAGTGGCCTAAAGTAAGGTCTTTACAGCAAAACATACGCAAAAAAAACCCATAATTTTATGTTATGTAGACCAAAATGTAGTGTTTTAAAAATAAAAAATATATAATGCGTGCTATAGCTGAAAGTTGTGTTGTGGCTTATTGTTTAGTGGCGTTTGCATTTGTTGTGACCTTTCATTCTTGTTTTGATGACTGACAGCGATGACGCCACAGACAGGCAGACAAGACTTGAGTAATGTTTAACGGCCTTATCATTAAAAATGCTAAATATCCTACTAAGTTTGCCGTTCTTAAATCCTACGTTTTCTCTTCAAGTATCAATTGAAACGATTACCCTTTAAAACAATGATAGATCTATATATATCTTCTGGAAAACCAACGTAAGAGCACAGATTGGTGGAGTTCAATCTTAGGAATATAAATTGATCAATTGTTACACCCCTAGTTGCTACAAAGATATAGGTCGCTAGCAATTCATATGCTATATGTTAGCCAACTGTATTCCGTGCACAATTCAGCCATACACAGAGTCAGCATTTTTTTGGTCTTTTTTTTGGGCCCTCTACAATGCCACATGATCGAGAACTTAATATAAAACATTCAATATCCAATTTTTATTTTCTCGACTTGATTGACAAACTTGAGTATTTGAGATCATCACAAAAAACGTCAGAATCAGGGGGATTTTTAATTGAGCCAGGATGTCGGCAAATATGTAAGTGCAATTTCCGGAAGTCTTCTAAAGAGTTGGCAGATATGTACAGTAGGTATGTTAATGTGTCACTTACCCGTAAGGATTCCTGGAAGGAAGCAGCCTGATACTGTGCATACTTGGCGATAGTCGTGTGGGCTCGGGCACTTTCACAGCGCCACATTTTCTTAGTCCCTGTCACGTCCCAGTTCTCATCAGCGGGTTGCGAGAGCTGCGTCCACACCTCCACCAAGTGCTCCGGGTTTGCCTCAACCAACGTTTTTGTGGAGAACAGGCCCAGGTCTGCAGACACGCCAAATAAAAGCATGATGAGAATTAAAGCGGTTTAGTTTAGGATAGAACATGTAGCAGCATGGCTGTCACGCTGCGTATAAAAGAGTGGTGGCAGTCTCTACCCAGTTTGAGTGCTCCAGCCAGTCCTCTAATGACAGTGACAGGGTTGGAGGGATTTGTGCAGAATTGGTGCAATGGTGGGAAGAAAGCATCTCGCTTGTTCTCAAGCTGGTCCAAGGACAGGAAACAGATTGTCAGTAGAGTGAGTATTTATTGCCATCAGCGGAAGAGAGGGCAGAGACAGCTCTCTGCTACTCACATAGATGCTGGGGGTCGGTGGGTTGAGCTTGTCTTTGGGAAGGGCTGGCGTGGGAGGAGGGGGTAGCCTTGGCGGAGGGCACTTGTCGAGGAGGATGCTGCTGTTAGAAAGCCCATTCTTTCCTAGGTTTCTGTACACAGATTAAAATGTCATCATGTTGTAGGAAACTTGAGTAAAGTCGCTTAAAAGGTGCTTACAATTTTTCGTCTTTTCTGACTTATGGTTATGGTTTAATTTATTTTTAATTAGATATCATAAAAATGGCATATGTTCATTTCTCTTTACAACATATTCGAAAAGGATTAGGAAGAAGCGAAGCTTATTTAATCCTACCCTTTTTCCAAATTATAGCAATTACTAACACATTTGTTCACCTACTGTTCTGATCTTCTAATTGTAACAACATTTACACCAATAAATATGCCTCTGTTCGTGGGGTTCGTCTGGCTACATTATGACGTCAAATGATGCAATATGTACAGATCGACCAAAATGTTTGATTATAAGTGGTCAAGGAGGAAGATAACCCATATTTGCAACAGATAATCATTTGCAGTAAAGGTTATTAAAACATGAATAGTATACGTCAGTAAACAGTTGAACAAGGCTTTAAATTTTTATTTTTTAGGGAAACGTAGGACCAGAAGCGACATAATGTTATAGAACATTATAAGGTTTCTTTGCGAGGAACGCTGAAATATTGCAAATATTTAAATAAAAACAATTCTATGCTCCCGACTTGTCCAGGGTGTACCATGCCTTCCACCCAAATGCAGCTGAGATAGGCTCCAGAACCCCCCGCGACCCCGAGAGGGACAAGCGGTAGAAAATGGATGGATGGTTGGCAATTCTATGCTCCCTCACGTAGCTTATAGATGAGATATTCTTCAAGCTGGATGACATCATTTCTTTGTAGATGTTACAGAAAGTATGAGAATGTGTGAGCTGCTGCCTGCTCTTCTTTACTTATATAATACCTGTCTTATTGGTCAAAATTTTCACACAAAGTTTGGATTTTTGGCAGATATATATTTTCTGTTGTCTTCATGTCCATCCATCTCTGCCTCAGTATTTGATTTAAACACAGAACATGAAACTAGCGGTGCTCCTTTAATGAGTGTTGCAGACGCAGGCTTGTCAAGCAACGCAATCGCGAAAGTAGCGAAAACAACCAAACCAGGAAGACGCCAGAAAAGTAGGACAGAAACTGGATTTCCTGGCAAAAACTTAAATGTTTCGAAAGGTAAACAGAGGAGACGCACTGCCGAAGAAATACAGGAGGTGTAGCAGTGTAAAAGCAACTTTCAGACTGGAGATTTATTATCACAAGAACTCAAATAAATTCCCTGTCAGATATCAAAACATACTTTGGGAGAATTATTGGCAACAAGAGTAATTTTTATTTTTAATTAAAAAAATTTAAAAAAAGAGAACTCAAAACGCAAAAGGGCCAGTGCTTAAAAAATGGGTATTACTATATCTATTCACTAATTATTTATACATTTTTAAATACTAAATACTGGTATCATATGTGTATGTATTATATCTGCTCATAATTATTTTTTTTTTCATAAGGCCGATACCGATATACGTCTAAATCCTACATATCAGCACTGACTATTGGTTTATCTAGTAAAATGGACATAGTTATTTGGCCATTATGTAAAGCTCTCAGTCAGATGTACTCCTCCCCCTCTGCTTGATCGGACAGTGTGTAGGTAGGTCTACCTAATGTTGTGACCGGGTGAATCTATGTTAATGTTTATGAAGTTTTAACCACGTCTGGGAAAAATAGCGGTGACGACTTCAAGATATATATTTAAACTGCACATTTTTCAAAACATACATTACGACACTTTTGGAGAGGGTGGGGCATGATTTCATTTGCAATCTGGGAACGTCTGCAAAAACATAGCTTGCAGACAGACTCAAAAAACGGGTTATAAATGTGACTGTGGAGCAAAATTTACACCACGGCATATTCAATAAATATTATCTAAACCACAAGGAAGTGTTTTAAATATAGTTTGCAATCATCATTGGTCTCCTTTAATAATTTTTTGATCAAATGGTAAATGGTCTGTATTTATGTAGCACTTTACTATACCTGGAATGACACAAACCATGTGACACAAAATATCTGCATAGCAACAACAATACAGCCTTGGACTTATGTAACCACTTCTGATGAGTCAGTTTCTCTACAATTCCACTAGAGGGAGCCATCAGAACAACAAACCACAGCTTCTCAATTGGCTCACCTGCAGGCTTTCAGCACGTCGGTGGAGCTGGGGTAGATCGATACAGAGGAGGATGATGACGAGGACGATGAAGAGGAGCCGTGGGGAGGAGTGGCCTTGAGGTCGGTGACAGCGGGCGGCTCGCCCTTCAGTGGGCTTTGAGAGTCCTCAGAGATCCCTCCCTTGCCGTTACCGTTAATGGCCAGTGCTGTTGATGTAGTGGTGACAGGACTGTGGCCGCCCGTCTGGGTGTGTTCTGAGGACTTGGGTGAGGGCGTGGCGGTGGATATGGCGGAGATAGGTGAGGAGGCAGCAGAGCTTCCCTGTGGGTGTGGGGTGGAGGGGATGTGGATGTTGTTGACTTTGCTGGGCGATGTCCTGGATACAGTCCCTTCCGTCTTTCCCTCGGAACCCACCGCCAGCATGGCAGATAAACTAGGATTGTCAGCGCTAAGGCTCTGCTTCTCACCGCCTTCCGCCACCTTGCCGATGTGATTGGCCAGGCCGCCGGACTGCGCCGCTTTGCTGTCCGCAGATGACGGCGGCGACGGCGTCTTGCCTCCTGAACTGCCGTTGCCGATGGCCGCGGCTGTCGTGACCGGGGTGGCTGCAGTGTTGCCATCTTTGGTAGCGGACACACCGGGTACTGCCCCACTTGAGGTAGAGGACGGGGGAAGGGAGGGAGGGGATGGTAGGTGGTTGTGTGCTGGCTGCGGCTGTGGCGCCGCAGCGTTGGTGGAATGTCCAACCCGATTGTTGGGGTGAAGGGGGGGAATGGAGTTGGGGGTCTGCGAGTGAGAGGTGGTTCCCTCAATATTGGAGTCCACAAGAGGAACAGGCCGCTTCTGGAGCACCTAAAGCACAGGGAGAGCAGCTGATGAACAACACGACGTGGGGGGGGAATATATATAAAATAAAATAGTGCAAGAATATCTAAAAACATGAACGTGCAGAATTGACTGCAGTTGCAGATAACGCAAGGAACATTTTACATCTTTCTCCAAACAACTAAGACTATTCATGAGAAACTACTTGGCGCAATAGTAGTGACAACATTTTGCAACGTAGCACTGGTAGTGTAGATAACGTAGTAACTTTTCTACAGATAGCATGAGGTCATCATCACAAGTAGTGGAGTGTTAGTATTTCCACCTTCAGCTCTAACATACACTGAGACATTGCTTTATGTCTCTCCTTTCTTTTATGATGTACGCTCTTGACATGTACGCTTGCTTCCAGTTAATACCTTGTTAAGGCCTCAGTTTTTGCTGTTTTTATTAACTTTTAATACTTTTTAAAATCCGGCAGACATGAGTAGGAGTGTTCCAATAAGGGTTTTATACTGCCGATTTTCGAATGTTGTTCATGAGTGAGATCGTCCGATACTAATCACATGTATTAACTGTAAATGTTTTCATTTATTTATGGGGAGTGTTACAATATCAACACAATATTTGACGAGTCCCTTATTCCATACAATTGTTTTATCAGAACAAAGTCAATAGTACGCAATAAGCAAAAAACGACAACCTACTACTTATTTAAATCCTTTGGCTTTTGCCCTCAAAAGTCTTCCTGTGTAGAAGGACTTGTTGCCCAAATTTCTCAAGTTTATTGTCAGTTTTAATCCAAAATGCATCCATTCTCCCTCTTCTACCTCCATTCTGTTTTTGCTTGTAAGTACTCTGTGCGTGTGCGTTGTTTAACATGCACCTCTGCTCATTTTACAAGCTATGTCATGATGTGACGACGGCACGCCATCTGAATTTGTCCGATAATGATCGTTTAAAGCTTCTTTACTGTTAGGGGAATATGTTCCCTCCTTTGGTCAAAATGGAATGACTTGGAAGTTACTAATTTTGGCCTTGGTTTTGCTCAAAAAAGATAAACAAAATAATCTTAGTGGGAAAGAAGGTGTGTGTGCCCAACACATACGCCAAGTAAACTTTCGGTTTCAATCTCCACCAGGGTGCTGTAGCTAGATGGACAAAAGCAAAGAGGATAGCGACCATTTTCAGAGAGAGGCACAGACTTCTTACACGGCTCGGTCCTCTCCCCAGCGCTGGTCTCGCTATTGTTTGTATTTACTCTTTTGTATAAACTAAATTGTGAATTTTCGATTCTAGTCACCTCTCTTTATTCAGACAGCCTTGGAATAAAATAATCTGGGAGGACTCTTCCCTGCAAAACGATACTACTAAGGCGCAAAAGCATGAAGTGACAGTTGAGTGAAACACCTGCAGAGAGGTTGGCACTTGCCTGAGAGGAGTTAAGGTGCAGGGCCGGATGTGGCGTGGCGTCCTGTGTTTGCGTGCTTGTGCAGGTGTGAGGTAGCAGTGCTGCGTCGCCGCTGCCGGCAGGTTGCAGGTAAGGCACATCTCCATTGGGTCCCATTGCCGTGGGCCCCGGTTGATTATTATTACTACTACTACTGTTGGTACTACTACTACTACTAATACTACTACTAGTACTGTTGCTTTCACTCATGGGGAGGGATTCCGAGTGTCCGTGTACCCCGGGGCCCACAGGCCCGTTCGCCAGAGATTGAGGAGGGCACAGTGGCCGATGAGGTCCCAGATGGGGCCGCATGGGATGGAGGCTAGGGTTAGGGGAAGGAAGGGAATTGGCAGTTGGGCCATTGGGTAGGGAGGGGCGCACCTGACCTCCTGACACATTCTGCCGCATCTGCAAGAGAAAAAAATTACAATCACCGTTCAAGTTTGAAGAACACAATGATCTAATTTTGCTGCCTGTTCATACACAAGCTATCTTTTTTACCTGGTGCTGCTGCATCATGGCAAACTGAGCTTCTAGCTGCTCCAACATCTGCAGCTGTGGGGGCCTCAGACTGGCTCGATTGTTTCGCAGCTGTTCCAATAACTATAGACAACATAAAACAGTTATTGTAAAATCTGGAAGTGGCCTGAGGAAAAGTGCAGCGTCAATTTCCAACCTGTAACTTTTGTGGAGAGAGGTACCAGTTGGGGACAGGCTGCTGCACTGGATTACTGGCCCAGGAATCTCCCTGATTATAAGGAATGCGACAATACACCTTATGAAGCGCACTTTGAAAAACATGCACACTCGGTAACCGTTGGCTTTTACCTTGGCGGGGCTCAGAGCTCGCTTCCTCTTAGCCGGGCAGGACTGGTCCTCTGTTTGGCCGAGTGCGGCCACATGAGGAGGCAGCGACTGACCTGAACCACCACCCTCAGCAGTGTGGTTGGGTTTACAGGCCTGGATGAGGAAAGGGAGAAGGGCAAGCGGAGGCAAAATGAAACAAAAAGAAGGAAGAAAAGGTGGAGGTGTTAATGTGATATTAGATTTTTTTTTTTTTAAGTTAAAAATGTTTTAAAAAATCAGCGAAGCGCAGAGAGAAAGACAAGCAGAGCAAAAAGAGAATCGATAAATGCAAAATCATGATTGACAAAAAGAAGAAACATTGTTGAAGTAAAGCGAGAGGAAAAGCAAAGACAAGCGGAGGAGAGTAAGACAAACAGAAAAATACAAATCTGAGTAATGTTTGTATTTATAAACTATAATTAGAACATATTTAACTGAGGCACACTGGTTATTAAATGAACATGCTATGTTTAACTGAAGCATCACATGCCATTGCAGGTAGAAAGATTGGTTCTGCTTCCTGTCAAACACAGCAGCACACATTGTGGACGCCACTGTAATGACGGAACTCCAAAGTAATGTGTTCAACAGTTTATTAGCTACTACTGCTGGCCTACTTAAGAACACACATCTGGAAAGTGTACATTAGGGATGCTCCGATGCATCGGCCACCGATTAGTATTGGCCGTTTCCTCTAAAAAAGTATGTGATCGGTATGGGTGTTAAAAAAAGAGATACACATCTGAACCGCGATTTATTCCAATTCTAAATAGCTTAATTTTCAAGAACTCATTTTAAAAATAACTAATAGAATACCATTACACGCACGCACATACATATAAACATATACAGGTATATATATATACACACATACATATATATAAACATATATATACACACATACATATATATAAACATATATTAAAATTTAATTTAATATTTTTTTGTGCAAAATTATTTTTAAAACATACATTTTCCAACCTTTCATTGATAAACTACAATCAGGATTCAACCCAATACGTCTGCCTTACAAAACAAGGATGGGGCAATGTGGGGAAATTTGCCCTTATATTCTAATTCACAACGAAGCAGGAAGCGGCTAAGAATATGTTTGGAGTAAAATTTAATATGAAGACGAAGCACCCGGTCATTCATTAATTGACATTTTACATGCACTTTTTCCACGCTAAACAGGGCCCTAAACAAAACGCGTGTTCTGCCCATAGGACGTGGCAGCCTTGGGTATCGGAATCGTCAGCATAAAAACCGGATCAGAACATCCCTAATGTACTTGCATGCTATTTTATCAGCAGTGCTGTGGTAAAATCTTCTTCCTGCAGATTCCAAAGCATTAAAAAGAACATGAATATTTCAGGTTCATTCTTCTGAAACAACATGGTCAACATATCGACGCTTCTTTATATGTCGATCATGCAGGACCAGGCACACACCTACAACTTTCTACTGTGAACAGGCATAGATGAATAGGAGGTGATGGAACACTAGGGGGCGATAGATGAAAGCTGGCAACTGAATGCAGCACAACCTCATTGGCGGCACTGACCCGCAGTCAAAAGGCCAATAGAGTGTGAGATTTATGATGGCTTCTGTCTGACTTTAGGAGTCGCAGGCCTTTAATCTGTTTGAAAAGTGTGTACGGATGAGAAGTTGTCGGATTTGTTAGATTTGTCAAAGTGTGTGTCTAATGCTTCGTTATAATACGGGGTGATAAGGTGAGGGGAGATTAGCGTTCAATTTGAGCCGCGAGAGATATGTGAAGCCAAGTGACAGACTGGAAAGAATGGGTGTGGGGGGCTGAGTAACACTTGGCTCGACACTCTCCTCGTGCAAATTACGGTCACTGTGGCATGCATATTTAAATAGGTTGTATTCACTGGACGTCACGTCCGGCTCATTAAATATGCGAGGCATGAAGTGGTGGGCCACCGAGCGTCTGTTGTCAGAGCGTTGTGGGCTGCATTTTGCCTTCCTCGAAGTGAAATACCCTATGCTTGCATTGTTTAAGGCTGTTGGAACGGTTCAAATCGCGAAAAGGATGAACGTTTCTTCAGAGTTCCTCGAGAGGTAATCAAGAAGGGCGAAAAAATGTGCAAGATTTTACGAAAGAAGACGAGAAAAGTGTCACACACTCCAGTCCAAGAAGGCGCAGTCGAAGAACGCACGTTTGCAGTGATCACTTCATCAAAGGTTTGTTTGATGTATTTTAAACATTCTGTATTTCCCATTGAAGTATTATCTTGATTTGTGTTTTGTCTCGTTTCTGAGTTCTTCGCCAATGAGAAGTGCTGCAAATTAGGAGGAAAAAAATAGGATTAAAAAGCCAAATGTCCCGTTGTGGGAATACTTCAGCTTCAAATCAGGTGGGCAATATGAGCCCATCAACAGGGATGAAAGAGCAAACATGACGTGATCATGTAATGGCAAAAACCAAAAAGACAACGTCCATCCACTTTAGGATGTTCAAAATGTATTTACATAACATTTTTGCATACAGGGATGAGAGTCCATTTCATTTTTTATTTATTTCGGATAACAAAGTTATTTACCTTCCAATTACAGTATAATAGTAAACAATTCTACAATAAGGAAAAATACAAGTTTATATTCTTTTAAATGTAAACTTGTATTATTATATATTATGATTATGTTACATTATAAACACTGTACAGTTTTTATTGATTATTCAGTTTAAGAGCATGATGTAGACAAAAGCGGTGCGTCTCTCAGCATTAAAATCAATACTTTTTAAAGTAAAATATTGCATATTGATCTAATGTGTGGCACCTTGAGACAAACATATGTTGACAGTCTAAAAGTAACATGTCTTTCTTTACTTGTTATTTTCGCAGTTTTATGCAGTTGTATGTATTTTTGAGTATAATATCGCAAATCGAATCGCGGTCACAATTTGAGAGAAAAATTCCAATTAGGTTTTGTCTCAAAATCGTGCAGCAATCATAAATGAAGCTTGCACAACATACACAACGTTGAGATCAATAGTTATTTTTTGGTAAAAAGACTACAAACATGGATGTAGACGCAAAGTTAAATTATAAAATGCAACCTTACCCGAGCAAAAACGATGCATGATTTATCCGGGAGAGTCTTTGTACCAATTTCCTTCACCTAGCCACACATAAATAAGTTGTAGACCTCCATGCTTTTCTAACTTTTCATCTATTTTGTCATGTAGAATGACGTCAGGAGCTCCAAATAGTTCAACATTTCTGGGAACACGACCAACGGATAACCCTTGAGATCACTCGACAAATCTTAATCTGATAATGTATAAGGATAGATTCAATTGCATAGGTTGCATTTTTGCCCTTATCCGCTTTTAGTGGTAAGATCTAGGCCCCTTGCGTACTCCGATAGGTCGCACTGCCATGTTGTTTTGATGGCCCACCACTTCTTTGACATTTGTTCAAACGTCACGTGTCCGAATACAACCTATATGTTATCCCAATGCGGTTTTAGAAGAAACGTCAAAACAATATGTGCGGCTCTATGTAAAGCAGCGTGGGAGGTGTACTTCAAGCACAAGTGTTACCCATCGGTGTGCCCAACAGTGCATGTGTTGACCTGCAGAAGTGTCGGCGTGTGCATTAGGATTATGTGTTTTGAGCGCCTTGGGTCAAAAAGGGGAGGGATCTGGTCTCTCACCTGCTGTGACGCACTGCTCAGGCCTCCCTGCCTGGAGGTGAGCTCAGCCGGGATTGGTAGACTCCATGCCGCCTCAATAAGAGGAAGCATTTTACTTTTACTCTGGGGGCTACTGAGCTGGGGGTTACTCAACTGAGCCTAGGGGAATGGAAAACGACGTGAAAAAACAAAAAAAAAAAGGGGAAAAAAAGAAGGAAAACACAAAAGGCTTGCTTACCAAAACTAGGGATGCACGATACATTTATTTTTTCAAGCTGATACTGATAACGTCCTGCTTTTCAAGACCGATACTTTATATCTATACTGAAGTGCAGTTTGTACACACCGGGAGCTAAGAAAGATTACAACAAAGGTGAACTTAATAAACTGCCTGTAGATTTGTCTTGATTAAAGCTACATTTTCAGTGATGAAATCACAGATCGCTTTGGCCCTCAGGTCGTCTCTACTAGCAAACTTTTCAATCGTGCAGCGATAGGAACAAGCCCTTTCTATTCAGCTGGCTTTGGGGCAGCTCCTTCAACAGTCCAATGTCTACTTGGGCTTTCAAAACATCGTCGTAGCGATGCTGATGATGTTTGATAGGTTGAAGCGCAATGTTTTTCCCCTCCTTGCGGAATTTTTGCAGAAGTCTGTTTTAAAAGTCTTCCCTTGAAACTGTTAAGAAGTCTCACGCAATCGACGCCATGTTTGTTTACAGTGAGAGCAGGAGCAGTTTACGACAGGCCACATAAGTAAGGAAGAGTACCGCTTGATTTTCTCACCCTGACCCACCTACAGCAGGGTAGTTTCGCCTCACCAGTTATAGGAGCATTTTTTAAATATCAGATTTATTGTGAGACGCCCTAATATCAGCCTGATAACTATCGGTCTGTTTTTATCGTGCATCCCTAACAAAAACCTACAAAAAAGAAAAAACGATGACCTCAAAATAAAAAAATATCAGCAATGGTACATTTTATAGCACAAATAAATGTGGTTTGCTGAGTAAGTCTTGAAGCAGCTTGGCCATGAGTGAGCAGCGTGATTCGAACGAGGAGGTATCTGAATGACACTCAACAACAATAATCCCAAACACGGTCCTTTAGGACAAGCCACTGTTGTGGAAAAGTGACATTGCCTCATGCACATGTGAAAAGAGATGGAACTTGCTTGTGGGGGGAGTGCAGATGAGGACATGCCAGCAGGTTGCTTACTCATAAGATACCTTGACGGTAAATGGCTTAACTAATTCCCAGGGTGCTGCAGTAGAACTTGTGTTTTTTCTGGCTACTTATTACTCGTTTTTGATCAGGGTCTGTGTTCAAGTCTTTTTCTAACTCTGTTACATTGTTAAATATTACACAATAGTGACTTGACAACAGCAGCTGTGCCCAATTCAGTGTGGCAGCACCAAGCTATGTTTACCACTGCCTTACACCTTTCTCCACTCACCTGCAGGCATTTGATTCGGTGGGTCAACACAGCGGCATTGGTGCACGCCTTGCTCCGTGTGGCATTGACGTAGCACTTGATGGCGTCGTGCGGCTGGTTGCACGACTCGTAAAGTGTGCCCAGGTCCATCCAGGCGGCGGCGTGACTGTGGTCCAGCTGCACGGCACAAATGTACGCCTGCAGCGCATCCATGGGCTGGTTCTGCTGCTGGTACAACACACTGGGGAGGGGGGGATAAGGACAAGTGTGTGAAATGCAGAAAGAGGAAAACGTCGCTGTCCGATGAAAATAATGTCACTTCACTGTCACATGACGATAATGTTTAAACTCCCTCCCATGTAACTGCACCACATGACTCACGGCTTGTAATTACTCGTGCAGTTACAGTATTAGACAAACAAAAATACATATGTATGTATTCTGAAATCTGTTTTACAGTAAAAACATTCTTGCTCCTAAAAAAACAACGGTGACATTGTCTTGATTAATGCAAATTAATTGTTACCCTATTGAGCACCAGGTATCTGCGCTGGCCTCAGATTTATCGATGGACTGCCGATAGGAGATGAAGGCATCCTGGACTTTTCCAATACTTGAGTAGCACCTGCAGGAGAAATCAGTTGTAAGGATTGGAACATGCAGCTAACCAGATAATTTAAAGAGCACCAGAGCTTAAAGTGGAACTGCCCTTTTTTTTTTTAATTTTGCCTATCATTTTAAAATTTAAAAAATTTAAGTGAGACAAAATCACATATATTTTCTTTTCTTTATGCAATCGAAATCATAAAATACAGCCAGTACCAGGTGGCTAAGGCAGCTAAAGTGAGTTCACTATTCCACCCATAAAACCCTCTTAAAAAACACCCAAAAAACATTATTGATGCTTTTATTTTTTTCTGTATTGTGTAGTTATAATTATATGCTTTTACTTGTAATTGTATTGAGTTTGTGGACCCCAGGAAGACTAGTGGGTTGTTGTGGCAACCAGCTAATGGGGATCCTTAATAAAAATCAAATCAAAATCCAACAATACTTAATTTACATCTCGTGACCTGATTATTAGCCAAGTATTAGCAATAGCTTTATTTTAAGAGCTAGCCAAAACTATTTTAAGTTTTTTTAAGCCGTGATCACAAAGAGCTAATCAGCTAATGCTGCTATATGGACATTCTGAGCCGGTGAAAGGTAATTGTAGACTACCGGTACTCTCACCTGGATGGTAGAATGTTGTGGCCATAAAACGAGAAGTTGGTCAACTTTGTCATTCAACTAAGACTCGGTGATGGCGAAAAAGACACAAAAAGACGTTCGTTTGCGGCACATTTTTTATGGTAACCCTTTGCAAGGATTAAGATTAACAATTCAAACAAACAGTAAAGATAAGAAAATCCCATCAGTCAGCATCCCAGTGAGAGTAGACATTATACAGTAAGTGATTGTTTTATTATGTTTCATGTTTGTATATCTTGTTTAGCACTTAGAACTACTGTTGGATGATGCTTAGTGTTTTTTGTTGAAGGTAAAAACAAACACTGTGATGCACCTGTGAAATTAATAATAAAATGAGCAAAATACTTAAGTATGGCATGTTATTAAAGCGTGTATATAAAAACGATGGAGGCTTTTGGGTATTTTTAGAGCACTTTATAAGCGGAATATAGCGACTCCTAATAGCTCATTTGTTAGCTAACTTTTGCTTCTGCTAGGGTTTATTTACTAAGTTACTATGCATAAAAAAAGAAAAACATATGTATTCTTGTCTAACAAAAGGATTGTGAATGACAGACAAAAACATGTGCAGTTGCTCTTTAAACATCTCTCACATACTATCAAGAAATGAATGGCTACAATCTAAGACCTTAGTAGCGGGGGGAAAAATCACTGTATCAATGTGTACATTGGATCAAGCAAATGTAAAAATATTAAAAATATTAGAGCTGTGCCAATCAAATTTTTTCACTTCCGATATTGGTGTTGGCTAATACAGATATTGAGTTGATAAAATATCAGCACTTCTTATTCACAGTAGCACCCCAACGTAAGAGTGTTTTGAGAAAAAAGCGGTCTCTCGGCTAATTGTTATGCTTTAAGTTGAAAGCAAAAATATGAGTTACAAGCATCTCTACAGTCATGGTGAACAATGTTCCCTCTAATTTTTTATGTGTGTGAGCAAACGCATAAACTCCCGGAGCATTCAGTGAAGCACATGTGAGCAATACCAGCATCACAACTGTCCCAAACCTGACTTAGCAAGTTCAATGTTTTATTATAATAATCAAAAGACAGCAGTCGTTTTGATTAAATGATTTAGTGATTTGGCCCACTTTAATTGAAAATAACAAAAGCAATGTACTAGTATTGTGTGTCTGTTCAGGGGTCCCACTTTGAAAATAATTTGCACACATTTCAGACATCACATTTAGTTCCCCTTAACACATTCACATGTTGCACAATGAGATGTAAGCATGGGATATAGTGTACATTCCTGTAACTTTCTGTTGGTAGAATACATCTTTTTATTAGCATTTCTTTAATCTAGTAACAGCATATGATGGTTGATATCCATAAATGAACATTCTAATAAATGGCAGTAAAATAAGAACACACCTGACTGAGGAGTCAACGTAACGACCTGGCATTTACACTTTGTGTGGTGTTGGAAGTTGTCTGACTTTTTGTGTGGCCATAAAACGCATCAGTGGCTAATTAGTGCCATGAGTGTGTGTGTTGGCGGTGGTGCAGGTGAGAGAGCCAGGGCTGCAGTTGATGACAAAGAGTTGGTTTAAGCCCGGTTTTTATGCAGAAAATTTCCAGTTTTTCTAGACAGAAGTTTTTACTAATGCTTTTGTTGTGGCTATGACCTAATACAAACAGTTTTGCTCAATAAAGTGATCGATGGAATTCCTGTCCTCTTTAAAGCTTCTCGACAAACGTTACAAAAATGTAACAGTGTTGACTGACCAACATTGTTTTATCTGTTGTGGCCGCTTGTTGTCACTTGTCACTCTGAGTTGCATTGCAAAATCCTACAGAACAAATCGTTGTGTGTTTATTTTGTTCAGAGTTCAGAGTGGATTTTATTATGTGCGCAGCATAGATTTACTGTGCGCAGATGGCGCATGAGCAGAACGTTGACGGTGAACCCTCTAAAATCCACCCAAAACATCTGGTCATACTTGGAAGCATTAGCTTATAGCTAGAGATCAATATAACTTTGTTTTCAAACCTTGATAAGGAATTCAGTGGTGATATTCATTGAATTAAAGAAGTAAATCATAAAAAAAACATGACCGAGCGTGTTGCCACTTGATTAGACAACACTGCTAGCCTGCACCATACTGATGCAGCCAAAAATGTTAAGATAATATCTGAACGGCATACATTTATCCATGAAAATATGGAAAAGTTGTTGATAGTGTGTTTGACGGAAAAGCAGCTGGAAGGAGATACCGTAGAAGTCCGCTATATATTACTTTATAAAACTACTATAGTTGTTGGTAGTACATTCCATTGTATTGTTTTTACACAATATTTCTTATCTAAAAGTTTGTTTTTCTTTTTAAAAGACATGTTACATGTTAAAAGTGTGCTGTTTTGGGAAGGGGCAAGCACCAATTAATTTCAATCCATTTCAATGCAACATGTTGATTTGAGATACAAGTGTTTTGAGTTAGGAGCTCCGTCACAACCAATTAAACTCAGAAGTTGAGGTACTACTGTACTTTTATTATTTTGTTAGGGGATTTTAGAAAAGGTTTGATGAAGTGAAATTACTCTAACAGAAAACAAAGGTAGGTAAAACAAACACTAACATATTTCTTATTAACCATCTGGAATGGTCGTATGTTGTCTTTAGTTAAGTGGAGTGGTAATGGTATTTTTGGTGGCACCTAGAGGCCACAATAACCCATAAAGTTAAACTAATGACTATGGTCCGGTAAAATAATAGATTTGATTAATATATTTAACATTTTGCAATGTCAATTCCCAAGGCCTAATATATATAATCTCCCCCGACGCCTAATGTGTGTGCAGCAACAAACTTCAGCTTCCAACAACAAGCCGCCCAGGGCCAAACAAAAAAAGTGAGACTATTAGCAGCATTACCAGTATTACAGTAATAGAAGCAATCGCAACTTTAGTCTGCCAAGATTTATGCCTACATTTGCCAGCTTCAAGCAGGTCTTTCAGGTGCTTGAAGTGAACCACACTACATTATGATCATGGAACATAACCATCTGATTGAAACAGTTATTTCTATTGATATTTGTAACAGAGTCTTGTAAGATGAATGCTAATGTGGTGCACGTTCACTAGAAGAAGACAGCAACTGTAACTCGAGGGGTGCTTTTGTTGACAAATTCCCCGCATGCAGTAGTGCGGGGAAAAAACAAGCGTGCTCACTTACAGCCTTCACAATAAAATTGCTGTGTTACGTCCTGTAGGACTGCGCTAACAAAATAGGAGCTCCACCACTTGGAAAAAAAACTCTACTTTGTTGCAATTTCCAGTTATGGAATGTAGTGTACACTTTTACTTGCAATTCCTTTCGGATCTCAAAATTACTCTTGAGATTTTTGAGAAACTTTTAGGTGTCAAAAATTGTTTATGGTGAAGAGAAAAAACACAGTACATTTGTTATTTTGGAACAGGTTTGAGACTTGTTCAATATTTAGGTGCAGAATGCAGATCAATTTGAATTGAGACTGATCGATATAAAACGATATAAAACAGGGGTGTCAAACTCATTTTAGCACAGGGGCTGCATGAACAATAAAAATCCATGGCATAATAACCTAAAAATACAATTACAACTCCAGATTGCTTTCTTTGTCCTACTTTGGCCCAAAATAGAACACGCACATTCTGAAAATGTACATATCACAAATAATCCACTTGACAAAACACTTCAAGTTAGTTGAAAATTCAGTGGAAAAAATTAGTGGAGTTTCAAAACACCATGAAGAACACAATGAACTTCGTCTCAGTGTATCTACAAAGCCATTAAACTTAAGTCACAGTCTGTGGGATTGACCAAAATACAAAATAAATAAAAACTATTCCAAGTATCAAAAACCTCATTTGTCATGACCACATATTAATCCTGTGCTAACTCAACAAACCATACAAACTGAGGTAGAAACTATTCAAGTGGGTTGAGTTACTCCCTGCCTTTTGGGCATCACTGTGTATTGATAGAAAAATAAAAGCTGTGCAATGTGTCAACAATTTCAACAAAGTAAACGTATAAACTTAAGAGACTGACAGTATTGCAGTAAATCACACAATGTTGACTTTCTTTAAATTTGCACAAAAGACAATAATTTTCACAGAACTATATCAATGTGCAGTGTCTCATGCAGCATTTTAAGTTGGGTCACCAATTGTATATTTTACCCGTTTGTTTTATGTTGGGTCGAGGGTGAGAAGCCGCAGCTCCGCTTTACTGTGTGCCTCTTGCTTGGTATACTTGCTCGGCCCCGGTATAAACAATTTGCTTGCCTAGCAGAATTGCTCTTGTGACATCAAGTGGACATACGGTATTTAGAATAGGAGTTTATTTTATTTAAAAATGCAGCTCAATTTTACACTTAGCAAACTCATCTCGCAGGACAGGTTAAACCTGTGCGCGGGCCTGATTCGGCCCACATACCTTATGAAAATTGATTTTAAAAATTGGCCATGACACCTAGCTCTACTCACGACCTAAGTTGTATGATACGGACAAAATTGTTAGCTTCTGCCTTGATGACTTTGTATCTGTACGTAATATGCAACTATAATTATTTGATTCTTGTTCATATTCACAAATGTGCTTTAGACTGCAAATTGTGTTGAATTAAGGACACTTAGGACATATGTCTAGCTTGTGTGCTTAGCTGTCGTGTAGCTGCTAGCTCCTAGTAGCCTATAACATACCATGTTTACGTCTTGTAAATGACTTGACTTAATTACAATAAAAGACCAACCTTTTGTGCTTATTTAGGACAATAAAATATTAACTGGCTGTCCACTTTTGCATAAGGATGGATGGAAGGGCTTATATCGGATCTAATAAGGAGGTTATAGACGCAAGCTGCTATAAATTCAATACTTGTTTCTTTGCTGATATTGAACCGAGATCTTATCAGATCACAACATCCCAAGTTAATTTTTCAAACACTATATCAAAACCAAATATACAAATGAACAGAAGTGAACAGATAAGCTGCTACAGAAATTGTCAACATGAATGAATTGATTTCCTACCGCTTATCTTGTTGAAGATGATGAGCGAGAAGTTACATGCATTCTGGTCTCGACGCACATACAGGTGAAACTCAAAAGTTTGTTTATACCAGCAATTAGATTTACAAGGTGAAACTAATAAATGACAGAGGCTCATAAAATGCAACTCAAGATATTTCAATACTTATTTTGATATAGTTTTGATGATTATGGCTTACTGCTTTTGAAAACCTAGAATTAAAAATGTCAAAAGAATTTGGGTTTTCAAAAACTGTAAACCAGGATAAACAAAATTATGACAAATTAAAGCTTGACGTATTTCAAGTTTATATCACATTACCGTAAATTCCGGACTAAAAGCTGCTACTTTTTTCCTACATTTTGAACCCCGCGGCTCATAGTCCTGTGCGGCTAATATATGGAAAAATATTGCTGAAATAAGTGGACTTTTACAAGATATTCAAATATTTAGAGTTTCACTTGTTCTAGTTTATACAAACAACCATCCACAAACAATATAGTCTTTGTTTGTGGATTATGGGGAGAAATCTAAGTGTCTGGACCTTCTGGACGTGAGGCAGAAGTGCTGACAAGTACATGCATTTGCTTTCTTGATGAGCAACAATATGAAACATGGCAAGCATGACACAGATGGGGCATCGTACCTGCCCAGGAAGTACCAGGACTGTCCAGAGTTGGGGTCCGCCTCCAGAGATTTTTGCAGACACTGGATGGCATAGCTGTCCCTGTTGGATTTATCCCCAAGATGCTCCACCATATGATGCATCCAGCCTTTGGAGACAAAAGGTAACCACTGAAAGTCAGTCAACTGTGCAGACAAGTGTTGAATGTTGACAAGTGTCTTACCAAGCTGCTGTAGGGTAGTGGCCTTCACCTGTGCAGGAAGATCCTCTGTCTGCAGAAGGCTTTCATAAGCCTCCTTGGCAGCCCGGTATCTCTTCTGGAACAAGTACAGAAAGTGGACATCTGTCTTTGCCATTTTTCCCTTGTTCAACATGATCAACAACTCAACCGTCTTCCACTTTGCCATTATTCGTCCTGCATACAATATAAAGCCAACAGTTCTACGCAGACACGTGTTCTGACACAGCGCATTAGTGGGGAAGCTGTGCTGCCTTCAAGTGTAAGCGACATTACCTCTACTGAGAGAGAGAGACCATCAGCATACAAAAGAGGGAGAGCCAGAATTTCTTGTTTCCGTGGCAACCCCGTCGATCGGCTCGGAATAATCTCCTACCCCCCCCCCCCCCCCGCATTTGCCACCCACTCACACACCACGCTCCCTGCTTTCATTTGTCAGCACTTGACTCAAAGAACAGAAAATAGGGCTTTCCCTGGGACTTGACAGCGCTACAATATAAAAGCTGTAGTAAATTAGTAATGCTGCATAAAAATTTGGCAGCTCTCTTCACTTGGTTTAATAAAGCACTGCAAAATACATTGACTGCGTGACAATAGGACAGGACAATAGAAAACAACAAGCACTCACCTGAATCTCATATAAATGAGCAATGTGGAACTGAACTGCAGGAGGAAAGAAAACAACCAGGTTAGAGGTTATTTGACATTGAAAAATATTAAAAAGACGTAGTCGTCTTTTTCCTCCTCCTCGTCTTTTGCACACTTTGGTCAGTGTTGTTGCATTCTCAATGAACAGAAGCCCAATGTCGGCTTACGGAAAAGTCGGGTGGTGGCGCACCCGGCAGCACCTTCCAGCGTGTGGAGCGCCGCAGTGATGATCTAAGCTGCCTGAGTGACTCTCAGCAGATAGAGCGAGGACGAGGAGAGAGAGAGAGGGGAAGAAAGACAGGGGCTGCCCTTGCCGTGTGAGTGTCTGAGACACATGAGGAGGCGAAGGCAAACAGTGAGAGGCTGGGCTAAAATGGATATTGTTGTCTCCAAGGTAACACAGCAGGTGGGCGTGATGAAGCATCTTTGTTTTTTTATATCCTAACCAGCAATCGTTTGCTCCCAGGCCAGGGAAAACAACCTTGCTGTGTGTGTGTTTGAGAGCTAAAAGTGAGTAATTATAAATTGTTTGATTATCTTTTGTGAAGGTCAAATTGGCACCGCTGTGGTTACAGAAAATTAAATCTGAACATTTCCAGAAAGTCTGAGTAGAAAATTGGAACTTACTTTCAGCTTTGGACAAAGTGCAGGGATTGGAGTCAATCAAAGCTAGCTGAAAATGCTGTGAGGGAACATAGAGGGCAGAAATTAGGAAAGGCATCCTTAGTTTCATGATTGTTAGGAGTGTGCCTACCTTTAGACTTGACTCATAGTCTGTGTTGACCTTGAACATGAGACCCAGGCGAAGGTGGATCTCCTTGGCGCGGGAGAATCCCGGGTCAATATACAACACTTCCTGGAATGCTTTGATCGCCCTGGTGGAGGGAATAAAGAAACAATAAAGAGACTACGATTTGCTTTGACAATTTTGTCCATAGTCGATGAGCAGTCGACTGCAGTGGTACCACAACTTAGGGGGCCCCAACTCAAGAGTGTTTTGAGATAAAGCGAAGAGACAGCTCTTGAGTTGCAAGCAAAAAATTTAAGTACAAACATCCATGCCATGAGTTAGCGCAGCAAATGTCTCAGTGAATCCTGTAAGATCCAACCACGCTTGAAAACCGCACTAAAACAACACCTCCAGGCAACTTCAACCCTTGACTAACACCCTCCCCCTTCCACATCCCACCTCCCTGGATTGTAAATAACCAAATGTAAATAATCAAATGTATTTCTAATGTATATACTTGTTCTTATGCTATCTGAACTCACTATGTTCTCTGCTCGCTGTACATATCTTACCAAGTCAGACCTACACTCTTTCAATGCCCATTTCTCTGATGATCTAATTGTTGATGACTGAAGTGCTGTAATCAACAAAACCCTCCTCATCCCACACCCCTAAATAATGTAAATAATTCAATGTATATACTTTGATGATTAACTTGTGGGATGACTGTATTATGCTGATAGTATATATTTGTACCATGAATTGATTTACGTGGACCCCGACTTAAACAAGTTGAAAAACCTATTCGGGTGTTACCATTTAGTGGTCAATTGTACGGAATATGTACTGAACTGTGCAATCTACTAATAAAAGTTTCAATCAATCAATCAAAAACCAAAACCTCTGTTGGTCTTCCTCGCTAGCCTTGCCTTATACGTAGCTAGATTGACATACCTTTGTTTTTCTAACAATGAGAAGAAAGAAAGTGAGTGCTGAAAAGTGGATGACATTCATTGAATTAAATAAAGAAATAATACATGACAGAGTGTAGCTAACTTAGTGAAGCAGTTCGATCATAGCACTGCGAGTACATTGCTCTCAGCACATGATCCCTGAACGCAGTGATCCCTCTTTTCAGTCATTCAAAATCTTTGTCTCAGTGGGCTGAGAGCGAGACCGCTAGCTTACACACACAAAAAGTACAGACAGAGAGCCTTGCTACTAGCAACATGCAAGTGAGAGGTTTCGCAAAGATTAAGATAAAAATTTAAGAGGAAACAATATGATATCGATGCCAAATATTCCGTTCCGGAAATATTTCAACTTCAAAACGAATGGGCTATACAAGCCCATCAACGCGAACAAGCGACAATGCCGCGATGGCAACAAAGAAATCAAATCAAATTTTATTTATAGAACACTTTTTATACACTGGTAAGTGGCAAACAAAGTGCCGTACAAAACAAAACAAACAAAAAAAAATAACAGAAGAAAAGAAGAAAACATACACACGCATTCACGCATTCACGCAGACACACAAGAAGAGGACTATTGACAATAAAGCAAAAACAAAACATGGCATGGCACTGATGATTTGAGGAAAAAAACCCACCTTGGAGGCGTCCACATAATAACTCAAATAAACACCATTTAAAAAAATACTGTATAAAGCATATGATAATAAAAAAAATTTAATCAAAATATAAATAATAGAAATATTACATCAATAAGTTAATGTAAACATAACACAGAATAATAGTTTAAAAAAAAAAGATGACTAATATGGAAAACAACAAAATAAAATAAAAACAGATGATCAGTCAAAAGCCTGATTAATAAGGTGTGTCTTAAACTTTTTTATTTTTTTATTTCAACGCTCACTGAAGTCCTGAGGCTCTCTGGCAGGCTGTTCCACAGGTGAAGGCCATCACAGCTAAATGCCGCCTCACCATGGGTCTTTGTTCTGGTATTTGGTAAAGATAAGAGGCTAGTGCCAGAGGACCTCAGGATCCGCGAGGGTTGATACAGTAAAAGCAGGTCAGATAGATAAGTAGGCACAAGGCCATTAAGACATTTTGGAAACTAATAATAGAACTTTAAAATTGACCCTGAGGTGGACAGTGAGCCACTGCAGCGACTTTAAAAAAGTTTTCCAACTCTGAAAACAAATGCACTTTAAGATGTTCAATATTTAAGTTAAACGTTTGCTTAAAGAAAATAAGTCCATTTCATTTTTTTTGTTTGTTTATTTATTTAGGATAACTAACGGTAACAGTAAGCAGCCAGCAAGTAAGTAACCAAGAGTAAATTCCAGACTATTAACTGCTACTTTTGCCCTACGCTTTGAACCCTGCGGCCCTTAAAACAGTGCAAGTAATGTAAGGATTTTTCTTCGCTGATGGAATAGTTTCTAAAAAACATATGCAAATACATTAAAATGGTGTGTTCTTGTCTGTTCTATGGCGTCATCTTTTGGATGAGATCGCTGCTGGGTGAACGGCTACAGTGTTTCCGGCTGTTTAAAGTACCAGTAGAGTGGAAAAACAAGTTGACATTATATGCTTATTTATGTTTCATTGTATCCATTAAACCATATTTAATTGTATTTCCAATCCGCAAAGCATGGGAAAACACCATTTAAACATTACAAAATGCCACAAATTCAGTCAGCCAATTTGAATAATCCGCTCCGAAAATCTTCGGCTATTGCCGGAGATTGACGTCGCAATAGTAACCCTTCTGGACTTTGACATTATTATCAGATCAGTCATACTGGAAATTTGCGAATATTTGAAAGAGATGTGCTGTTTATCATTCACAATCCTTATGTAAGACATCAACACGTTTTTTTTTTTCTTTTATGCATTCTATGTCGTAAATAAATAAATAAGTAAAAAGTCCACTAACAATAGCTGCTCTCCATTTTGCCCACAAAACTCTGTAACACTATTTATATCTTGTGACCTGAATATTAACCAATTATTATTAATGTTGTTATTATAAGTGCTAACACATAAACTATTTTTAGCATTGATAACCGTGAGCTAACTATAGTTTATGCTGCACTGACTCAATAAGAGACTTTAATGTGTTTATAAAATGAAACTGAGGACAAGCGGTAGAAAATGGATGGATGGAAGGATGCAGTAATGCAACATACATGGATGCAAACAGCCGTAAAACTGTAAAGAAGAAGAAGAAGCTGTGCTGCTTCTGCTACCAGTGCTCCACGTTTGGCTTGTCAAAATGATTCTAGATCATAAATCATGACTCATCTGTAAATTAGGAGGATTCAGACATGAATCTAGAAGCTGTTCATCTGTGACATTAAGTATATACCCGTAGACGGAGACAAGTACACACAACCAAAGACAGTGTGAATGTCAGCAGCAACCCTTTAACCATTCATCTGGATTAAAATTAATTCTCTGTAAGATTGATACTATTTGGATCATATCTATTCACTCGCAAACTTTGTAAGTCTTTCTGTGTCATACATATATAATAATAGCTTCAATGTAGAGGCAACTTGTTTTTCCACTCTACTGGTACTTTAAAGCTTTGAACCGTAAGTACAAGTGCTGTTCTTCCCGGGCAGCACAAGTAGCCTACTTTAGTTACCGTATTTTTCGGAGTATAAGTCGCTTCAGAGTATAAGTCGCACCGGCCGAAAAGGCATAATAAAGAAGGAAAAAAACATAAGTCGCACTGCAGTATAAGTCGCATTTTTGGGGGAAATGTATTTGATAAAACCTAACACCAAGAATAAACATTTGAAAGGCAATTTTAAATAAATAAAGAATAGTGAACAACAGGCTGAATAAGTGTATGTTATATGACGCATAAATAACCAACTGAGAACGTGCCTGGTATGTTAACGTAACATATTATGGTAAGAGTCATTCAAATAACTATGACATATAGAACATGCTATACGTTTACCAAACAATCTGTCACTCCTAATCGCTAAATCCCATGAAATCTTATACGTCTAGTCTTTTACGTGAATGAGCTAAATAATATTATTTGATATTTTACGGTAATGTGTTAATAATTTCACACATAAGTCTCTCCTGAGTATAAGTCGCACTCCCCGGCCAAACTATGAAAAAAAACTGCGACTTATAGTCCGAAAAATAAGGTACGTTTTGTAGTTACGTTTTGTAGTTACGTTTTGTAGTTACGTTATAGCGTCCGCAAAAATGGAAACATTTAAATGCAAGACTAAAGTTTATGCATGTTTTAAATAAAAGTAACGTTAACAGATTTTAAAGACCTTTCGAGATCATATTGAAAACCTTTTAGAGATTTTATGACAAATTTAGACATTTTAAGACCTTAAATTCAAATTGTTGGACTTAAGACTTTTTAAGATCCTGCGTATACCGTGGTCCCCAACCACCGGTTGAAATAATTAGTTATTTCCGTTTTATTTATTATCTGAGCCCGAACGATCTTTTGTTTTGAAAAGTCTTTTATTTTGAAAAATGACCGGATTCTCTCGGTTATATCTTGGTCACTTGAGCGCCAAAATTTAACCCACCTAGCAAAATGAGTAAAAAACAAACGTCTTTGAAAAGTTTCTTTGTGAAGGGGGGAAAAAGCACAGTGAAGAGAGAGAAGAGCCTACGACTTCCAAAAAAAAGAAAGCCTTTAACAGACAATACCAGGAGTCCTACTTGAAATATGGATTTATCGTAACAGGTGATTCCCACGCACCGAGCCCGCTCTGCATAATATGCGGCGACCGGCTCTCTAATGAGGCAATGAAGCCTTCAAAACTGCTTCGCCACTTAGAGACCAATCACCCCGGATTAAAAGACAAGCCCCCGGAGTATTTTGAAAGAAAAAAACATGAACACTCAGAAGAAATTACTGAGAGCCACCACATCAGTAAATGAGAATGCACTGAGAGCATTGTACTTAGTGTCTAATCGTATTGCTAAGGCTAAAAAGCCATTCACTACTGGTGAAGAATTGATCCTTCCTGCCACTAAAGACATTTGCCGTGAACTTCTAGGAGAGGCTGCTGTTAAAAATATATCACAGGTGCCTCTGTCGGCTAGCACCGTGACTCGGCGCATTGAGGAAATAGACGAAGACATTGTGACACAATTGTTAGAGAAGATTGATGAATCACCGTGGTACGCACTCCAGGTTGACAAATCTACAGATGTTGACAACAAGGCAATACTACTTGTTTATGTGTGATATATTTGGCCCTAGTGTGTGAATGTGAGTGTGAATGTTGTCTGTCTATCTGTGTTGGCCCTGCGATGAGGTGGCGACTTGTCCAGGGTGTACCCTGCCTTCCGCCCGATTGTAGAAGAGATAGGCTCCAGCGCCCCCCGCGACCCCGAAGGGAATAAGCGGTAGAAAATGGATGGATGGATGGATATTTATCAGGAGGATGTGCATGAGGATATGTTATGTGCACTATCGTTGCCAACCAACACCACAGCCGCAGAACTGTTCAACTCGCTGAATGGTTACATGTCAGCCGGTGTTCTGGATTAAAGTCATGCCCCGAGATCGCCACCACATCACTGAAAACCATGTTGCCATTTCCGACATCCTATCTGTAGGAAGTGGGATTTTCTGCAGTGACAGCCACCAAAACAAAACAACATCTCCCATTACCCCCAGTTGGGACCGTCTCGTTGCCGAGAAACAAGCTCAGGGCTCCCATTGATTTAGCGTTACGGTGAGTTAAAATTCTCATGCACTTTATATTCGTTTTTAATGTTGTATCTGCATCTTATTTTGAAGGCATGTAAACGTTACCATAGCAACCAAAATCAGAGAGCATTAGGGCAGTGGTCACCAACAGAGGGAGGTGAGGGAGAGGGGAGAGGAGGAGAGCTTGTGAGTCTCGGCACACGAACATGCAAGAGGCTTATCTGACGGTTCAAACTGGCAACCTTATTTCAGCTGTTGAAAAATAACATACTCATGTTATATTGTTGGCAGAATGTGCTAATAAGGGTCCATATGAGTACACAGTGGATTCACGTTTATAATTATTTCATAACAATCAACCCCGCCCCACCTTTTTGTGGTCCCCAACAAAAAGGTTGGGGGACCACTGCTATAGTGGACCAACCAGAAACCATAATTAAATACAACTGAACATTTTTAGAGAGAAAAACACCTGTACACGTCTCCCATCCAACCTGACAGAGCTTGAGAGGTGTAGCCAAAAGGAATATGCGAAACTGTGCAAAGAAAGGTGTGCCCAGCTAATGGCATAATAGTCAAAAACATTTGTGGGTGTAATTGCTGCAGCAAAGTATTAAGCAAATGCAGTGTGTATTTATGTAAATGTGATTTCTTAGAGTTTTAGTTTTAATCACTTTGCAACCGTTGAACAAACTTTTTTTAAAGTTTTCATTATGGGGTGTTGTGTGTAACCTTGACAAAGTGCTGTAAACATTTTATTTCGTCACTTGCTCATTTTTATGAATGCTTTCCATTGTTTAAAACAATGCTATGAACAGGCAATGATTAAGGCTAGGTCCACACAGCTACTGTTATCTTAAAAAAATAACATATACCCTCTTACGGTGTACAATAAAGTTGAAGTGGAGTTTCAAAGAAATCTCTGTACATGACAGCCGGTGAAGATGTTTTCATGTAGACATTTTTTCCAATTAAAAGCAACCACAGTTAACTTGGTGGCATTTTAACACCTCTGTTCATAAATACAGTGGTATATTAGGTGTACAATGACGTGCGCATTTATTGATTACCGTATTTTTCGGACTACAGGGCACACTTAAAATCGACAGTGCACCTTGTAACCTGGTGCGCCAAATGTACGGATTAATGTACAGGTTACCGACTTCAAAGCAATTTTTTTTGGTACACGGTGTAGTGATAAGTGTGACAAATGAGTCACACGTAAGATGCGTGTGGACTGCAGGTTGACTGACGCCTGTTGTCAATAAATGACGCTAGCAAGCAAGACCAAAACTTTGATGTTTCATTGAGAACATAAACCATGGTGTCAAACTCTGGCCCGCGGGCCAAATTTGGCCCGCCGTGTAATTTCACTTGGCCCTTGAGGCGATATCAAATTAACACTAAAGCTGGCCCGCCGATCCTCCTGGGAGTCTTCCAAACGCCAGCCAGCCAGCCAGCCTGACAGCCAGTCCAACGAGTGCTGGCCCAGTCACATAACATGTGCGGCTTCTGCACGCACACACATTAGAATGCAACGCATACTTCATCAACAGCGATACAGGTTACACTGAGGGTAGCCGAATAAAAAACTTTAACACTGTTAGAAATATACGCCACACTGTGAATCCACACCAAACCAGAAGGTTCTGGGTATTTGTTCTGTTGTGTTTATATATGCGGTCCTCTCCAAGGTTTCTCATAGTTATTCACCGACGTCCCACTGGGGTGAGTTTTTCCTTGCCCGTATGTGGGCTCTGTACCGAGGATGTCGTTGTGGCTTGTACAGCCCTTTGAGACACTTGTGATTTAGGGCTATATAAATAAACATTGATTGATTGATGTTGTGTTATGGTGCGGATGTTCTCCTGAAATGTGTTTTGTCATCCTTGTTTGGTGTGGATTAACAGTGTGGCGTATATTTCTAACAGTGTTAAAGTTTTTTATACTGGCACCCTCAGTGTAACCTGTATCGCTGTTGATGAAGTATGCGTTGCATTCGCTCGTATGTGCGTACAGAAGCCGCACATATCTTGTGACTGGGTCTGAACGATGTTAGAATGGATGAAAAGCGGACGTGACGATAGCTCGTAGAGTACGTTAAAGGTTAATTTGTTCAACCTTGGCCCGCGGCTTTGTTCAGTTTTAAATTTTGGCCCACTCTGTATTTGAATTTGACACCCCTGACATAGACCATTACACACAGCGCTCAAAAATCCGTCAAAATGTTTGAGTATGATTTGGTAAACTATGAAGCCGCATCGCTTGATGAATTGTCGGCACATTATTGCCACTGTAGTTAGACGTGATGTGCTTCAACATACATGTATTGTTATGGTGTGTGTGTGTGTGTGTATATAAGAAGGTTACGTTGGTGGAGCGCTAATAAAGAGAGATGGCTCAGAAAACGACAAAGTGAAAAGATAAGAGAGGTTTTACGATCATTTAAAAGTAAAAAAACAACAACATTGTGGTGAAATGTTTGCACTGTGAAACAAAGCTGACATCTCACATTAGTACTACATCAATTATATATTACCAGAAATCCTCCTCCATTTTTAGGAGCAGCAAATAAGCAGCAATAAGATAAGTCTAATTTGGCAGTTAACACCATCTTACTGTATATGTTTGACATGCATAACATAAATGTTTTAATCAAACACATGTGAGGATACCTAAAGTCCAAGTACCCTCCTCCAATGAATACCTTTTTTAAATGGGTATATGTTAAATTGTTGAATTGTCACTTAAAGGGAAACTGTACTTTTTGTGGAACTTTGCCTATCGTTCACAATCATTATGGATAACGTGACATTTTTTTTATGCATTCTAAATATTAAACGTACATAAGAGTCCAATGGAAGCTCCATTTTTTTGCCCATAAAATCCAATAAATAACCATTCAAGAAGCACCAACAAAACTCCATTTACATTTTGTGATTTGAATATTAAACAAATATTTGTGATGGTGTTATTATAAGCGCTAACGCAGGCAACCTATTTATAGTGGCGCCGTGATCACTTCCATGTGTTGCATCATCGAGTGGTCTGCTGTTTCCTTGCTTCCTTGCTCCCTGTAAGTTTATTTTATATCATAAATCAGTAGGTGATGTTTTATTATGTCTGTTGGCTCTCATAATGTCTGCAGTGAGTAAGAGAGGTTTTACGATCACTTAAATGTAAAAAAACAACATTGTGGTGAAATGTTTACACTGTGAAACAAAGCTGTTGTTATACATGTGCCTGGTACTACATTACATACCGTATATACTTACATCATGTACTGTATTTTTCAGACTATAAGTCGCAGTTTTTTTTCATAGTTTGGCCGGGTATGGTATTTTTATTTATTTTTTGTCATAAAGAAATACAATCATGTGTGCTTACGGACTGTATCCCTGCAGACTGTATTGATCTATATTGATATATAATGTAGGAACCAGAAATATTAATAACAGAAAGAAAACCCTTTTGTGCGAATGAGTGTGAATGAGTGTAAATGGGGGAGGGAGGTTTTTTGAGTTGGTGCACTAATTGTAAGTGTATCTTGTGTTTTTTATGTTGACTTAATAAAAAACAAAATATATTATATTCGTTTTCATATTAAAAAAAACACAAAACGACAACACTTATTTTGAAGGTTTGGCTGCATTTACAGTATATTGCTGTGACGGTGCGCCACAATTAAATACATTTAGGGGAAACTCTGCCATCCGATTTGAAGATTAATTATTCCCACAACGGGACAGTTGGCTTTGTAAACATATTTTTTTCCTCCCAAATTGTGTTACTTCACGGCAAGCTGCAGATGAGCAGACTGTTGTTACTTCCAGTGTGTGTGTAAACCTGGCACCCTACTGCACTCCCACGAGACAAGGATGGTGGATGACTGAATAGACGGCTCACTGCATTCAGTTAATTCTACTGTTTAATGAACTCAGGTGCTGAAAGCAATGTAAGATGTCGGATTAGCGAACATGTCTGTCACTTGAATGCCGGTGATGGCGGAGAAGAAAAAAAAACTCCAGCTCTTGCGGTTACATCATCGCACTAATTAAAACCTCAATGTCGATTAATCGTGCAGACCTAACCCCTACTGTGCTGTAGGTGGGTTGGGGTGAGCAAATCAAACGCTCTGCAAACATTCCACCAGTAAGGAAAAACATTGTGCTTCAACACATCAAACTTTATCAGCCACCTGAAACGCCAGCATCGCTATGACGCTTGAAAACCAACAAAGAAAGCTGCTGCTTAAGAAGCTGAACAAACCAGGCCACAAAGATAAGTGTGCCCAAAGTCCAGTGAACTCTAAATTAAAAAAAACAGTAGATATTCTGTAAATAAGTTATCAGTCTTGGTTTTGAGACTGTCAGCTTGAGAAAAAAAAAAGGATGCATGCATAATATGTCCATTAAATTCCTTTTTTTTTTTTTTTTTTAAACACATTTCCCAATAATAATTTCTGGTACTCAAGAGGGAAAAAACTCTGGGAAAAGCTCCAACAAAATAAGGCATATCAGGCTGCAAAAATCTACACAAAATTCTCTCAACCTGCTTAAATTCATAGGCGGTTCTGTCTAAATCAGCACATGTCACACTACTCACCACTGAAAGGCGTTGTAGTGGAAGTAGACCATTCCCAAACCATACAGAAAGGCAGCATTCTGAGTGGGATGAGAAGACTTGCATGAAGCTCAAAAAAAAGAAAAACTGGTCTGTCATCACTACAACATGACTTTTATTATGGAGTGTGGTTGTGCTGGCTCACCTTCCAGTAGTCTGGCTGTAAACTGTAGTACCTCTGGTATGCCGATAATGCTGTCATTGGAAGAGCACAGCATGGGGGTTAGATGAAGCAAAGGACATGTAAGGAAGCCACCACAACTACAGGGTGGTTAAGTAGGCCCGATGAAAAGGGTGACTCACCTTTTGGGTAATCCTCTAAGAGGAGGTTGAAGTGGCCTAACTGGCAGAACACCTCAGGCTCAACTTTCCCCTCCGCCTTGAGGATGAGCGAATCGTAGCAGCGGACAGCCTGAGGAGCCAAAAAACAAAAAAAACAGGCTCAGGACACCATGTACACGCACGTCATTTATGTAAAATTTACTTTTCTTTTCTTGTGAAATAATCTTGCCATTGAGCACAAGACTGTTCTCTGGAGATATGTATGTATATTATGTACAACATGTATGATATGGAACGGACTATGACATACTCAATAAACAACACATGAATACAGCTCAGGTGGTGGTTAAAAAAAAAAAAGTGTCTGAAAAAGACGATAACGGGGACAAAAGCTAACTGGAAAAATAAAGTCAAGCTGAAGTTGAATTGTTTTGCCACGTGAGTCATGACACACAAATATATATTTCCGGATGATAATTTCCCCCAAACATCCAGTACAATGAAAGAGGTTGGAAGCAGCCGTGTTGGCAAGTGGAAATAGACTTGGGCCCATATCGATAGGTACATTTTTATTGAACAACAAATGAAAATGAACTCCATAACTTTGCCAGCCTTCCTAACCGCCGTGTGCATGTGTTGTAACACGCTGCAAGAACGGTCACTCTTTGCATCGGTTTCACTTTCAATGACGTGCACATAAACAGTAATAATATTAACCCCTGTAAAACTGACTGTTAGTTTTACCGTTTTAAATCAAAATGATCGAAAAACCGTGATTGATAATCACGCGTTGATAACATTATGGACCGACTAAAGTTAACCTGCTAGCTCGCTTAAATGCAAACATGAAAATAAGAGCCATTAACACTATTACAATGTTAAAAGATACGAGAAATAAAGTGGAAACTCGATTCACAAAAGCCTCGATTTGCGTTCTTTTTGGTTTACAAACTTTTACATTGCGCCAAATATGCCTCTGTGTGCGGACCATGTCTTGGCAAACAGAAGTTGTATTTATTTACTCATTCATTCATTAATTTTGTGTGCTGATGGAAGCCCTATAGAGGCTGACATTTTGATGACATCACTTCCTGTAACCTCAGGCACGGCCATTTTGAAGAGGAGGGGCCCCATCGTCACAACCTGTTTACATTCTGTACACCAGTTCGAAGCGTTTCAAGGCTAATGACACTTCTGACTCATTTATTTCCACAATTGTTGCACCTTGCGCCAAAAAAGACCTGTGTCAGCCTGTCCTAAAGATCACTCTGTGTGATTAGAAACACTTTGAATGTGTCCAAACTCTTAGTCTTGCTGTATCGCTTTGGGTTAGTGGACAACCACTGAGCTAGCATTTTAGGTACGTAGTTAGCCTACGGCTTGCGGCACCTTCATTTTGAGGATTTTATCAGCGAAGGGGGATGTATTGCTTAGCAAGTCTTTAATTGTGAAGAGACCGAAAAAGATGCCACAGCGGACCTTTAATACAGCGGAGGAGAAGGCAATACCTGGATGGGCACAAGCCAATATAGAATTACCTCGTGCTGCTAGTACACACATTTGATTTATTTATTATATATACAGCACAGGCCAAAAGTTTAGACACTCCTTCTCATTCAATGCGTTTTCTTTATTTTCATGACTATTTACATTGCAGATTGTCACTGAAGGCATCAAAACTATGAATGAACACATGTGGAGTTTTGTACTTAACAAAAAAAGGTGAAATAACTGAAAACATGTTTTAGATTCTAGTTTCTTCAAAATAGCCACCCTTTGCTCGGATTACTGCTTTGCACACTCTTGGCATTCTCTCAATGAGCTTCAAGAGGTAGTCACCTGAAATGGTTTTCACTTCACAGGTGTGCTTACTTGCTTGAGAAGCGACACCTTAAGGCTCGTCTAAAGTTTGCTGCTGATCACATGGACAAAGATAAGACCTTCTGAAGGAAAGTTCTGTGGTCAGATTAAACAGAAATTGAGCTGTTTGGCCACAATACGCAGCAATATGTTTTGAGGAGAAAAGGTGAGGCCTTTAATCCCATGAACACCAATTCCTACCGTCAAGCATGGTGGTGGTAGTATTATGCTCTGGACCTGTTTTGTTGCCAATTGAACTGGTGCTTTACAGAGAGTAAATACAGTGTTTCCCATAAACTGTCAAGATACCTGTGGCGGTGGGGGCGTGGCTATGGGCGTGGTCACCATGACATCATCGAGTAATTTGCATAATTTACTACAATGATATGATTTTCTCTAAAAAGGCTCAAAAAATGTATACTTACTAATTAATAATAACAGTTTTGTTTTAAACGTCCATCCATCCATCCATCCATCCATTTTACAATATAATTACAACACTTTATGTACATATTTATATACAGATTTCAACAATAAGTTATTCACTGAAATATATTTATTAATTGTGGTTCTTACAAAAAATATATCTTATAAAATATAAAAGCTAAAATGTCTCTTAAAGCTCTGCCCCTTTAATTAGTGCATACTAAATAATTTAACTTTAGCCTACTACTACAACCATATTATTTACCAGCAACATAAAGTGAAACAGAGGCAGAGGTGTCCTGCCACAGTCAGTAACAAATAAACAGAAAACAGTAGTGGTCAAATACAAATAAGGCAACAAGAGAAGTATCCTACACTTCTTTTTTGTAAAGTAAATCTGAACAGCCTATATGGGCATCTACATCAACTATATGATTTGCCTGAGAAGCTGGATCGTACAAAAAAAATTAAGTTTTTTTATTTTTATTTGTGGCGGACGTAATTCTTTCGTGGCGGGCCACCACAAATAAATGAATGTGTGGGAAACACTGAAATGGGACAATGAAAAAGGAGGATTACCTCCAAATTCTTCAGGACAACCTAAAATCATCAGCCTGGAGGTTGGGTCTTGGGCGCAGTTGGTGTTCCAACAGGACAATGACCCCAAACACATGTCAAAAGTGGTAAAGGAATGGCTAAATCAGGTTAGAATTAAGGTTTTAAAATGGCCTTCCCAAAGTCCTGACTTAAACCCCATTGAGAACATGTGGACAATGCTGAAGAAACAAGTCCATGTCAGAAAACCAACAAATTTAGCTGAACTGCATCAATTTTGTCAAGAGGAGTGGTCAAAAATTCAACTAGAAGCTTGCCAGAAGCTTGTGGATGGCTACCAAAATCGCCTTATTGCAGTGAAACTTGCCAAGGAACATGTAACCAAATATTAACATTGCTGTATGTATACTTTTGACCCAGCAGATTTGCTCACATTTTCAGTAGACCCATAATAAATTCATAAAATAACCAAACTTCATGAATGTTTTTTGTGACCAACAAGTATGTGCTCCAATCACTATCACCAAAAAATAAGAGTTATAGAAATTACTGGAAACTCAAGACAGCCATGACATTATGTTCTATACAAGTGTATGTAAACTTTTGACCATGACTGTATATATGTACATGTTCCGCATTTTCATTTAAATACATTTTTAAGTGCTACAGTACATACCAATATTTAAAACAATAAAAGCTTAACCATTTAAACAGATAAAATACAAAGACTAAAACATTATCAGTAAAGCAAGAAATAAAACATTCAAAACGGTGGATTTTATAACAGTGTGTATTTATCTGGTGCTATTAAAAAAAAAAAACTTGGCCAAAATACTTCAGTGTGTGTATAAGTACTTTTTGAATACATTCAACAATACCGCAATAATAATTAGAACCTTTACAATTGTGGTCATGATGACCAAGATATGAAATTTTCATATTGTTACATTCTTATGTACATTTTTACATTACTTCATTAAACTACTGTAGTTTGTACTACATTCTGTTGTATTTCTTACCTAAAAGTATGTTTTTCTTTTCAAAAGGCATATTACATGTTAATGGATTTCCATTCATTTCAATAGATGACAATTTGAGATACAAGTGTTTTAAGCTACTACTGTAGAATGCTTAATTTTTTTCTGCAAAGGGAAATTGTATTTACGTTCTAAATGACCTATGCCAGAGTGAACGGTGTGTTCCATGGGGACCAGTGCCACGCTCCAAAAGCAGTCAGAGGTTCAATAAAACTGTATTACGATAGAAGTAGGGCTGCAACTAACGATTAATTTGATAATCGATTAATCTGTCGATTATTACTTCGATTAATAATCGGATAAAAGAGACAAAATACATTTCTATCCTATCCAGTATTTTATTGAAAAAAAACAGCATACTGGCACCATACTTATTTTGATTATTGTTTCTCAGCTGTTTGTAAATGTTGCAGTTTATTTAAAAAAATTTAAAAAAAAATTTAATTAAAAATTATTATTTTTTAAAACCTCTGCACATGCGCATAGCATAGATCCAACGAATCGATGACTAAATTAATCGGCAACTATTTTAATAATCGATTTTAATCGATCTAATCGATTAGTTGTTGCAGCCCTAGATAGAAGTGTTTTATATCGGTCGATATCGATAATTGATATGTTTAAATGACTTATCAAATATAAAGACCAGGAGAAAAATATACTAAATGTAAACACTCATTTCAAATGTAACCTTCCTCTGATTACAACCCCCTTAGACATTAAGGCAGAATGGAAAGGAAATATCAACACAACCAATTAACAAATTAACAAACAATTAATGTAAACAAAATTATAATATCACATTTAACACCTAACATTGACCTGTCAAAATTAAGGTGCAAAAATAAGGAATGTTTAAGAAATGCTTAAAAAACTGTAACAAAATAGTCCAAAGTGTGAAAATGTAAACAGAGAAACCTGAGAAAAACTTTTTTTGCAAGTTTACGGCTGTGTAACATTTAATTTGGTCCGTTGTTCTTATTGAAGTGTGGAAATTATTTTATGTTACGCAGTAATTATTATTTAAATCATAGTGGACCAAATTACTAATATTTTAAAGTATCACGTTTGTTATATTGTGTAATTTATTCTATTCATACAGTCCTGCACTTTAGTTCCTACCTGTTGTTTCTTTAAACCTGAAAAGATAACACTTTATTTTTATCTTGAGATTTCTCCAATACTTTTTGAGTTTGAGTTTATTTCGAACATGCAAGCATACAACATGATACATCACAATTTCCAGTTTCTCTTTTCAACATGTTCGAAAAGGAGTAGGAAGAAGCAGAGCTTATTTAATCCTACCCCTTTTCTTTACATAACAGTTGCTGAAACTTTTTTTTATTCACTTCCTGTTCTCAATTTATTCACAATAAACTCCATATGTAATCACAATAAAAATAAATAAATAAATAATAGTAAGAATTTAATAATAATAATTGGTGAAGAAAGTCATATTTCATATGATGAGATAAGTAAGATTACTTTAAGAATGAATGAATGAATGGATGAAATAAATTGAAAATGTTTGTCATGGTTCTTCTTCTTTGTACTTTGTAAACACTTTAAGTTTGAAGAGTTTCTTGAAGTGGATCATATTAGTACATTGTTTGATTGCTTTGCTTAATCCATTCCATAATTTAATTCCACATACTGATATACTGAAGGTCTTAAGTGTTGTACGTGCGTACAAATGTTTTAAATTACATTTTTCTCTAAGATTATATTTCTCCTCTTTTGTTGAGAAGAATTGTTGTATATTCTTGGGTAGCAGGTTATAGTTTGCTTTGTGCATAATTTTAGCTGTTTGCAAATTCACTATGTCGTGGAATTTCAGTATCTTTCATTCAATAAATAAAGGATTTGTATGTTCTCTATATCCAACATTATGTATTATTCTAACTGATCTTTTTTGTAACACCGTTAATGAATGAAGTGTACTTTTGTAATTATTTCCCCATATTTCTACACAGTAGCTCAGATATGGTAACACTAGTGAGCAGTATAGACTATGAAGTGATTTTTTGTCTAGAACATGTTTTGCTTTATTCATTATTGACGTGTTTCTTGCTACTTTATGTTGTATATTTTTTACGTGAGATTTCCAGTTCAATTTATCATCAATCATTATACCTAGAAATTTGGTTTAATTTACTCTTTCAATTTCTATTCTGTCTATTTGTATTTGTGTTTGACTTTCTCTTCTACTATTACCAAATAGCATTATTTTAGTTTTACTAAGATTCAACGATAGTCTGTTTTTGTCAAACCATCTTTTTAATTTGTTAATTTCTTCTGTTATTATTTGTATTATCTCCTGTGTGTTCTCTCCTGAACAAAACGCTGTTGTATCATCCGCAAATAATACTAACTTTAAATCTTTTGTAACTTTACAAATGTCATTTATATAGAGATTGAATAATTTAGGTCCTAATATTGATCCCTGAGGTACACCACAGGATATATTTAGCGTTGTAGACATGTGTTCGCCTAGCTTAACGTATTGTTTCCTGTTCGTTAGATAACTTCTTATCCAGTTTAAGACTAACCCTCTGATGCCATATCGTTCTAGTTTTTTGATTAAAATATTGGTCTCTCTCTCTCTTTATTAAAAACAACCGGCAACGAATATAGCATCTATTTCTGGTGTTATTGTAGACTGTACTAAGGTTTAGAGACTCTTTATTTCTGTCGCTTCATGTCTGCAACGAAAAACCAGCTGCAGAGAGCATGACATCCCACTTGCGTCACACTGGTGGGAGTCTTTCTCTCCTTAAAAAAATCTTATATTCATCATCTTCAGATGCATTATTGCGAAAATGCTGCCTTTCATCCAGACAACCCCGTGCATATGGCTTACGTCAACACAAAAATACAATTTTGGCAGCGCTGTTCCGATGATCAAAGTATGTCGCTTTTTGGCGCATCGCTAGTTAACAGTGCATAAATAATAAACTATATATATATGTATCGAGTCATATACTAACTACCTGTTGGTGTCAATGTGTATGTTAGTGTGTTATGATGTTCATTATTCACATGGTCTGTTAACACACCGTTTTGATGGAGAATGAGGACGTGTTGTGTGTCGAGGAGTGAAACACGGAGACAGACCTGTGTGCACCAGAGGTGTGGACTCGAGTCACATGACTTGGACTCGAGTCAGACTCGAGTCATGAATTTGATGACTTTAGACTCGACTTGACAAAATGTAAAGAGACTTGCAACTCGACTTAGACTTTAACATCAATGACTTGTGACTTCACTTGGACTTGAGCCTTTTGACTTGACATGACTTGCTACTTTCCCCAAAATCTAAAGTTTAAAAAGTTATTTGGGAGCGCTCCGTAGCTTTCATTTTGTACGTGTCTGTCTATCAGTGTGTGTGCTGCGTGTCAGCGTGTGTGCTCTCAGTACAACAGCCAATCAAATTAGATCTACATTGTTTTCATCACACAGCATTCAGCCAATCAAATTGCAGGACAACCAATGAACAAGAGTTGTCAAACTAACGCGCCAGTGAGAAAGATTTATACCAAAGTTGGTTTCGTTCGGGTATAAAAACTACGACTTGGTCAACAAAAAAAAATTGCCGTATGCAAATCACGCAGTTTGAATATTACAGACGGAGACGCAACAACTTCCAACTTCGTTCGACATTTGAAGTTGCACAAAGAAGGGTAAGTTTTGAATGTAAGCTAACGTTTATTGGCTAAGTAACATGACTTTTATTTGCTGTGTAGTTAAATCAGTGAGGCTGTAAACTCACTGCTAACGTCATAACCATAGACATCTTATAAGTAGACGCAGCATCGAGCGCTACTGCTTACTGGCGCAGACGAGACGCGGGGCCGCCATCTTGGAGTGGTGATCCGCTCCACTCAGTGCAATTCATTTGGCAGGAGCAATGAACTGTCAGCGCATTTAATTCATTTTACCTCACTGAATACCACTCATTTTCACGCGCTTTTTTGTCATACGTGTAGCTATGATAACGGACACATGTTTTATTATTCATAGTTTGCTTAACAGTAATAGAATATTCTTATATGCTATAAGTGACCAGACGTCCGAGATCAAAACTGGGAATATAAGCCCAGAGAAGGGGGAAAAAACGGTCAGCTATTTTTAAGTTGAGGAAACAATATAATTACGTTATATATACATGCGTATATCCTACATAAACAATGTATGAATACATTAGATATCTATATATCTTATAGACCGTATCTCTGTTGCTGCAGCAGCAGAGAGTTTATTCTGTCTTGACACTTTGTATTGATATTTTGTATTACATTCTTCCCTTAAATGATAATGTTTACAGTGATTGTTATATATGTATTTTTTATGTATGTCGCTTTGGATAAAAGCGTCTGCCAAATACTTAAACATATATAAACACCTGAAAGTCTTTATATCAGCTAAAACCACCAATCTGTTTCACTGGATTCAGAATAAAACCAAATGCTGTCTTACCCAACAATGTTAGTATTTGAATATTGTTACTTGAAGACTTATTCATGGTTACAATTATACTGTTAAGAAAGTATTGTATTATATTTTGCCTAAAATGAGAATGCATCATAATCAGTGGCGGCTGGTGAATTTAGTTTTAGGTGGGGCTGAAAGTTTGTAAACCAAACCCCTGTAGGGGCGTCATCCTCCCCCAGAAGATTTGTTTGTGATTTTCACATACAAATATTGAAGATCTTTGCTCCTTCTCAACTCTGTGGTAATGTTATTTTAATAAAATACAACCAAAAGTACATTAATGTTAAATCTTACTTGTGAAAAGTAATCCCCCGATTCCTATTTTCAACAGTCCGCTCATTTGAGCAGGAAAACGCTGAACACCAGCCCGGCATCTTTGTTTTCTACCTGTCAACTGTCAGTTTAGGCTGCTCGCCGGCTCCTCATCACCACTTCAAGATGCAATTTGCTCGCGTCACAGCAACCAATACTGCGTCTACTTATAAGATGTCTATGGTTATAACATCATTTCAAACACAGCAATATGTTGCGTCCACTGCAGTTTGCTTCCTTATTCATACTTTTTGTCAAGTGATTTTTTTAAGCAGGGTTGCATGAGGTACCTACAGTTAACGTTACGTTAGTCATTGTATCACACACAGTAACATAACGTTAGACGGCGGTCAGCAGCACCGCATATTTTAGCCACCTACAAAAAGACAAACGTAGTCAAATAAAGGTCAGTTAAAATGTATACTATATTAAGAATATGTGTACATATTGCATAGGGCCCTGACATCTAAAAAGTACAACTCTGTTCATTGCTATGTTCATGTATTTGTTATGTTTTTCATGTGTACGCACACATAAACACACATACAGTATGAGATGAGATCAATGAGATAAGGTAAGAACAGAATAGAAACTGCTGTGGAACTAGTTACAATGCAATATGCCATGGAAATACAATGTTAACACTTGTACAAATAAGTACAGTTGCACTTGTTTTTGCAAATGTGTTTATTCTGTAAAGGAATGAGTTAAATGTTTAAAATTGTTTAAACTATTAAAATGACTGGTTAATAGTGCTATTATGAATTGCAATGTCAGTACTATTTTTTTTCCTGCTATTTCAAATGCACTTGTTTTAATAAATAAATACAGCGGTTTAAAAGCATACACAATCTGTGTAAAAATATTAGTCTGTGGTTAAAAGGACTTGAAAGGACTCGAAACTCAAAATGCAGGACTTGTGACTTGACTTGAGACTTTCCAGTCTTGACTTTGGACTTGACTCTGGACTTGCCTGTCTTGACTCGGGACTTGACTCGAGACTTGAGGGCAAAGACTTGAGACTTACTTGTGACTTGCAAAGCAATGACTTGGTCCCACCTCTGGTGTGCACAGAGAAAATACTTGCTGCAATTGAGCAAAAGATTGGCAATAAAAGGTAAACAGAGTATCAGATTTGGTGTGTCTTCTTCTGGACGCTACAATTCATCGTAATACTTTATTTTGTTTTTTTAATTTAAAAAAAACAACCTTATTTTAAGGTGTGGCGGATAATATTTTGCAGTGGCGCACTGCCACAATCAAATAGATTAAGGGGAAATCCTGATTATGGTGTATGTATGAGGACTACAAAATAGCACATATTAGTAGACATTATCTGGTGTTTAGTTTCGACCCATTATAGAAAACCAACTTTTCTTACCTATTGGTTCCTGCTGTTGTGTATTTGGAATCTGCATAATTCACGGAAATTTGCGCACATCTGCCATAGCAGCCCGTGCTGTAGTAAAAAAGCTCCTTCTTTTTATCTGTCCTCTTATTATGGGGCAATCATCCTTCGCTGTAGCCATTTCTAAGATAAAGTAGCGTACAGTTCTAACATCTGTCAATAGACTCGCTATGGAAAAGCTAAAAACTACCGGTACAACAAAGATAACGGATGTTGTCAAAAAGGAGCCACGTAAATAAGACCCGTACACAAAATGGCGCATCCTGAAGAGACAGTCAAAGTATCTTGAAGATTATGGATTATGCCATTATAGCGCTTTTCGACCTTCAAGGTACCCAAAGCCGTTTTGACACTATTTCCACATTCACCCATTCACACACTGATGGCGGGAGCTGCCATGCAAAGCGCCAACTACAACCCATTAGGAGCAAGGGTAAAGTGCCTTGCTCAAGGACACAACGAACACGACGAAGATGGCGGAAGCTAGAATCGAACCTGCAACAATCAAGTTGCGAACATGACTGCTCTACCACCCAAGCCACGACATCCCCTTTGTAACCTGTATGTTACTCTAATAAAGCACTGTACAAGTACTAAGTAAAACAGTGAATGATATGTCTGGGCTAGATCAGAAGAAACTAAACTCGGCTCTAAGAACGGAGAGTAATGGAGACTGAACACAGGATTTAAGTTTAAGTGGTACCAAATTATACTAAAGAACAACAGGAAAAATAAACAAACAAACAAACATGTAAATTCGAATGGCCATTCACATATTCAACAATTCACAGAACGTTCAGTATTTACAATATACTTGATTCAGTCCTTGTTTTCTACCAACGATGGTATAAGCGCAACACGATTTCAGAGTTCATTATACGGGCCCCGCAAAGTCCACATTGTGGTGGCAGTGTCCAGAGGGGTTTTAGTGAAGGGACGGGGGAAAGTGAATGTTCAGGAGGACCGCAATGAACACGTTGCGTTTTGGTAAAAATAAAGGAAAAACAGAGGGCGGCTGCTGAGGAGCCTCCTACCAGCCCGGGGCTCAGTTGGGTGGATTCAGTTCAGTTCAGGTGGTTCGGTTCCATGCATAAAGCTTCAGACTCTAGTTCAGGGCTCTAAGCTCGCCATCCAACCTGGCCAATTCCGCAGATAATTCACACTCAAACACTCTCGCGCGACGACCCACGGCCCTGTAGTCGGCTCCTGCAGCGTGTCCCTCTCGCTCTTACCGGTAGCAGCCCACTACCGGGTATTATGCTAGTCTGATAGCCGCGTTAGGTCACGTGACCGCGTGACGTAATGACGCACGCAAGGACAGCTAAGACGACGAAAATAAATAGAAAGGATATTTAATGGGGTTTTGTTATCCGGGTTACATCTTGGTCTGTCAAACATAATCAATGA
The DNA here is from genome assembly GCF_033978785.1 of Entelurus aequoreus. NCBI lineage: Eukaryota > Metazoa > Chordata > Actinopteri > Syngnathiformes > Syngnathidae > Entelurus > Entelurus aequoreus. The sequence continues at coordinate 77,851,269 of NC_084731.1, read as the reverse complement.
AACATTTTGACTCGAGAACCACCATTATATGTTATGTAGACCACAATAAAGTGGTTTAAATGTAAAAATAAAAATAATAATAATAATAATAATAATAATAATAATATGACCCCTTTACTGCACCTTACAATTCGACGCGCCTTTTGTATGAAAATAAACTGAAATGGTACATTTCTTGCAATTGGGTGCATTTATACACTATATTTTACCTTTGGATTTATTCTCATCCAATAACCTCTCTTGGCTGTCTTTTTGACAGTCACATGTTTCATGTAATGTACCACAGAATTGTTAGTAGACAATTTACTAATATTATTATCATCATTGAAAATTTATTGTAAAACTCTATAACATGCATGCAAAGAAGTTTCCCATTTGGCAACTCTATTCTGTAGCCACGCCCTCTCGGGTTGTATACTTCCGGTTTTGTGACTTCTGTTATAATCCCTCACATCAAAAATATACCTTCTCTCTGGCTCCTAATGAATTCACTAAAACTACAACTGGCCCGGAACTAAAAGTGTTCGGGTTGTAATCATCCAACATGATTAGCAGCAAAGTAGACAGCCGTCAACATTTTGGCTCAGGGAGCAAACGAAGGCGACAACAAGTAAGCTAACTAGCGAGCTTGTTTCGGCGCTCCTGATGGTGTTTTTGTCCTGTAACTCAATTCGGAGTTTAGGCAAGGGAAACAGCAAGTACCAGCGGATGAGGCGAACATTCATCAAATTTTGTTTATTGATATTTCATTAAAAACATGCGTAAGTGATTTTTGACCGGAAAATGTATGTTTTCTAACCCCGGATTTTGTTGTTTTGCAGATATTTCACATGCCTGATCAATCAATCAATCAATCAATGTTTATTTACATAGCCCTAAATCACAAGTGTCTCAAAGGGCTGTACAAGCCACAACGACATCCTCGGTACAGAGCCCACATACGGGCAAGGAAAACTCACCCCAGTGGGACGTCAATGTGAATGACTATGAGAAACCTTGGAGAGGACCGCATATGTGGGTAACCCCCCCCCCCCCCCCCTCCAGGGGCGACCGAAAGCAATGGATGTCGAGTGGGTCTGACATAACATTGTGAAAGTCCAGTCCACAGCGGATCCAACACATCAGCGAAAGTCCAGTCCATAGTGGGGCCAGCAGGAACCATCCCGAGTCGGTTATAAATCAATGTTGCGGTTGACGCACTTTTTGTGTCTTTTTACGCATTGAAATCAGAGAGGAGGCGCATTTCTGCACGTCCCCGGGATGCAGTTTTGTTTTTTTTTAACCGAGCCTGCCTCAAAACTCCGGTTTGCTTGTTTTTTTTATTCGATTATCGCTTTACGCCGGTGTTGTGCCAAAATGTGATTGCCTGCCAAAAATGTATTTCCTTTGCGGGAGCACGCACAGCTCGCTAAACCTGCATTGCTTGGCTTTGTCTGTCCACAGCGGATTACTAGGTGTAAGACAAACACTTTATCTTCGTGGTTATTGTAACGCTACGTGTTTGACATTTAAGCCTTTATCGTGTCCGAAAATGCCAGTTTGCCTTTTCTGTGGTATTAATGAGATTTAAAGGACTGTTAGTCCGATGTTGATGTGATAAAAGCTTTTTCTTGTTTGGAAGATACGTACAATTATAACTCTTATTTCTTGGTGCACATAATAAATATTTATAAAGTGTTTGGATGTATGTAAAACGTTCATTAAATGCAATACCCTTATGAGCATTACGTATATCAAAATCAAGTACCTAATGTACTGTTTACTTGTTGAAATACCCTTTACAAAGCTAAAATCTACCCAAACGACCACTTTTCTGCTGCTAAACATTTATTTCAAGTAATATTTTGATACTGACACATCTTAACTCTGCATATTTTACTAGAATACCCATATGGGCATTACATATATCAAAACCAAATACCTACTGTACCGTTTACTTGTTAAAATTCCTCTCACAAAGCTAAAATCTACCCAAACGACCACTTTGCTGCTGCCAAAAGGTGAGATAGGCTCCAGCACCCCCACGACCCCGAACGGGACAAGCGGTAGAAAATGAATGAATGGATAATATTTTGATACTGACACATCTTAACTCTGCATATTTTACTAAAATAACCTTATGGGCATTACATATACCAATATCAAGTACCTACTGTACCGTTTACTTGGTGAAATACCCTTCAAATCAATTTCTGGCAGAAGCAAAGTGGTCGTTTGGGTAGATATTTGCTCTAAAAAGGGTATTTCAACAAGTAAACAGTACAGTAGGTACTTGATTTTGATATATGTAATGCTCATAAGGGTATTCTAGTAAATAATGCAGAGATGACATGTGTCAGCGGTCCTCGTCAGCCAGGGAACTTTAATTTTGGGGCGGCAGCGGTAAAGTTTAGATACATGAAGGAAAGAAGAAAGTGAATGAATGTTTATAACTGAATACATTTACGTATGCATAAAACAATTTTTTATTTTGTATTATTTTATTTTCTATGAATTAAGTAACGTTTATGACAACCTTTTCCCAAAACAATATAGAATGTGAGATATGACAGGATAATGCATACATTTATCATTTGTTTTCAAAACGTTTACAAAAAAGTGGGACCCCAAACATTTACTGTGGGACACTATTTTTCTGACTTGATGGGGTCCTGGACCCAATTTTGAAAATTCTTAGCGCCAACACTGTAAACAACATGCGCTACAGCTGATAAATCATAGTTTAATGTAAATACGGGATTTTTAAATTAATTAAGTAATGTTTATGACAACCTTTTTCCAAAACAATATAGAATGTGAGCTATAACAGGATAATGCATACATGTATAATTTGTTTTCAAACGGTTACAAATAAGTGGGACCGCATTTTGAAAATTCCTAGCGCCAACACTGTAAACAACACGCGCTACAGCTGAAAAATCATAGTTTAATGTAAATAAGGGGACTTTTGCACCAGCTTGTGCACTGACCACCCTGTCCCGTTGACAGTTATCAAGCATTGTAGATCAGTGGCGACACGAAGGAAGCCGATGGACCACGAAGGTTACAGTTTGAACCTTTCTGCAGATGCACTGCGTTGGCCACACTTTTGTATTTTTAATGAATTAAGTAATTATTATGACAACCTTTTTAAAAAACAATATAGAATGTGAGATATAACAGGATAAGGCATACATTTATAATTTGCTTTCAAAACGGTTACCAAAAAGTGGGACCCCATTTTTATGACTTGATGGGGTCCCTGGGACCCCATTTTGAACATTCCTAGCACAAACACTGTAAACAACAAGCGCTACAGCTGATAAATCATAGTTTAATGTAAACAAGGGGACTTTTGCGCTGATCACCCTGTCCCGTTGACAGTTATCAAGCATTGTAGATCAGTGGCGACACAAAGAATGCCGATGGACCAGAAGGTTACTGGTTCCAGTTTTAACCTTTCTGCAGATGCACTGTGTGTTGACCACACAGTCCACGTACATTTACACTAGTCTGACACGTGTCTTGTCATTCTTGTCAGAAAGCCTGACAACAGAAGCTGAACATTGCACAATGGTATGCCACGATTCCATAATTTCATGCTGCGGCTGACAACTAGGGCTGGGCAATATATCGAATATACTCAATATATCGTGGGTGTGTCTCTGTGCGATGTAGAAAATTACTATTTCGTGAGTATTCGAGTATACGTTCTCACGCAGTTGCTTTTAGCTGCGGGCATTACACTACAGGCGTTTCTCACTCTTTCTTGTCTCTCCTTCTCACAGAGACATAAAACAAGCATCAACATACGTCACACATGCAACGTCGCCGAGCAGAGAGGTAGCGGCATGGGTAAAGTTAGCTGTGAAGGTGGTGCAAGCGGAGCGGTGCGAGTGGTAATGCGAGAGAGAGAAGGTGCGAATCTGGTAACAAATGGAGGAGGAAGAATTCATTCCCAAGAAAAACAGCACGGGGTCCATCGTCTGGCGGTGGTTTGGCTTCAAGCAGGAAGATGTTGAACAGACAACCCGTAATATGTCAAGTATGCGGAAAAAGCGTTGCTACAAAAAGTAGCAGCACTACTAATTTGTAGCATCATTTGAAAAGTCACCCGCTAGAGAAAGGAGTGCTTCAAACTCTGCATGCAGGCATCTCCGGCCGGTGCCACACCCAACAAAATGCCGAAGCAACCAGCACTGACCCAATTGAGCCTGCAGTCTTCCATTTCCACATCAACACCGTATGAAAAAAATAGTCAACAACAGAAGGAGATAACGTCCGCAGTAACCTACCACATAGCGAAGGACATACACAATGTGATTTCCTATTTATTATGCAGCAATTTTTTTATTTTACAGTTTTTGAAATATCTTGTGTGACATCATGCACAAAAGTGCACTTTATTTGTTTTAAAATATTGTAGTGGCGTTCTGTACAAAAAGTGCATTTTAATTTAGTGTTGTTATATGTCATCTTAGTGACATCATGCACAAAAGCGCACTAATAGCTTGTTTTAAAATGACTCACAATTTTGCACTTTCTGTTTTGGAAATTAGATGAATGTTTGTGCCACTGCTTAATAACTGTTTAATAAATACAGTGTTGGTCAATTGACTTAGTTGTGAATTCCCTCTCTGCATGAAAGTTTAAAATTAGCATATATTAATGCAGTATGAACAAGAATGTTTTAATGTAGACACATGGAATCATCATACTGCTGTGATTATATGCATCAAGTGTTAATTCAAGGCTAAGGCAAAATATCGAGATATACCGTATTTTTCGGACTATAAGTCGCAGTTTTTTTTCATAGTTTGGCCGTGGGTGCGATGTATACTCCTGAGCGACTTATGTGGGAAATTATTAACACATTACCGTAAAATATCAAAAAATATTATTTATCTCATTCGCGTGAGCGACGAAGCAAATGGCAGCCATCGTCACACACATGTCAGCAATCGTCACTCACACGTCAACCAATAAGAATTCGGCAGGGGCGGGTCATGGCAGAAGTGTATTGTGGGTCATAGGATGCTAAATGCTATACGCTACTGCCGTAGCTATTAAAATGGATCACATCAACATTGGCGGTAACTTATAAAAACTGAGAAGGACTGAACAAAAATGGCACCGAAAGGGAAATCATTTACTGCAGATTACAAGCTGGACGTAGTGAAATATGCAGCAGAGAACGGCAATCGAGCAGCAGAAAGAAAGTAAGCTAGCGGGGCGCATACCAGAGGCGACACCGGGGAGGAAGATTTCATTGGATTTAGCGATCGGGAGTAACATATTGTTTGGTAAACGTATAGCATGTTCTATATGTTATAGTTATTTGAATGACTCTTATCATAATATGTTACGTTAACATACCAGGCACGTTCTCAGTTGGTTATTTATGCGTCATATAACGTACACTTATTCAGCCTGTTGTTCCCTATTCTTTATTTATTTTAAATTGCCTTTCAAATGTCTATTCTTGGTGTTGGGTTTTATCAAATAAATTTCCCCCAAAAATGCGACTTATACTGCAGTGCGACTTATGTTTTTTTCCTTCTTTATTATGCCTTTTCGGCCGGTGCGACTTATATTCCGAAGCGACTTATAGTCCGAAAAATACGGTATATCGCGTATCGTGATATGGCCTAAAAATATTGAGATATTAAGATATTAATAAAAGGCCATATCGCCCAGCCCTACGGACAACACATGCCATAGCTGATAAATCACATTGTTTAATGTAAATAAGGTAACTTTTGCACCAGGTCCTGCAAATATCGAGATATATATCGTGTATCGTGATATGGCCTAAAAATATAGAGATATTAATAAAAGGCCATATCGCCCAGCCCTACGGACAACACATGCCAGAGCTGATAAATCATGTTGTTTAATGTAAATAAGGTAACTTTTGCACCAGGTCCTGCAAATATCGAGATATATATATCGTGTATTGTGATATGGCCTAAAAATGTCGAGATATTAATAAAAGGCCATATCGCCCAGCCCTACGGACAACACATGCCAGAGCTGATAAATCACGTTGTTTAATGTAAATAAGGTAACTTTTGCACCAGGTCCTGCAAATATGGAGATATATATCGTGTATCGTGATATGGCCTAAAAATATAGAGATATTAATAAAAGGCCATATCGCCCAGCCCTACGGACAACACATGCCAGAGCTGATAAATCACGTTGTTTAATGTAAATAAGGTAACTTTTGCACCAGGTCCTGCAAATATCGAGATATACATCGTGTATCGTGATATGGCCTAAAAATATTGAGATATTAATAAAAGGCAATATCGCCCAGCCCTACGAACAACACATGCCAGAGCTGATAAATCACGTTGTTTAATGTAAATAAGGTAACTTTTGCACCATGTCCTGCAAATATCGAGATATACACTACCGTTCAAAAGTTTGGGGTCACCCAAACAATTTTGTGGAATAGCCTTCATTTCTAAGAACAAGAAGAGACTGTCGACTTTCAGATGAAAGTTATCTTTTTCTGGCCATTTTGAGCGTTTAATTGACCCCACAAATGTGATGCTCCAGAAACTCAATCTGCTCAAAGGAAGGTCAGTTTTGTAGCTTCTGTAACAAGCTAAACTGTTTTCAGATGTGTGAACATGATTGCACAAGGGTTTTCTAATCATCAATTAGCCTTCTGAGCCAATGAGCAAACACATTGTACCATTAGAACACTGGAGTGATAGTTGCTGGAAATGGGCCTCTATACTCCTATGTAGATATTGCACCGAAAACCAGACATTTGCAGCGAGAATAGTCATTTAACACATTAGCAATATATAGAGTGTATTTCTTTAAAGTTAAGACTAGTTTAAAGTTATCTTCATTGAAAAGTACAGTGCTTTTCCTAAAAAATAAGGACATTTCAATGTGACCCCAAACTTTTGAACGGTAGTGTATATATCGTGTATCGTGATATGGCCTAAAAATATTGAGATATTAATAAAAGGCCATATCGCCCAGCCCTACGGACAACACATGCCAGAGCTGATAAATCACGTTGTTTAATGTAAATAAGGTAACTTTTGCACCAGGTCCTGCAAATATTGAGATATATATTGTGTATCGTGATATGGCCTAAAAATATTGAAATATTAATAAAAGGCCATATCGCCCAGCCCTACTGACAACACATGCCAGAGCTGATAAATCACGTTGTTTAATGTAAATAAGGTAACTTTTGCACCAGGTCCAGCAAATATCGAGATATATATTGTGTATCGTGACATGGCCTAAAAATATTGAGATATTAAAAAAAGGCCATATCACCCAGCCCTAATGTAGGCACATAGAATCATCATACTGGTGTGATTATATGCATCAAGTGTTAATTCAAGGCTAAGGCAAAATATTGAGATATATATCGTGTATCGTGATATGGCCTAAAAATATCGAGATATTAATAAAAGGCCATATCGCCCAGCCCTACTGACGACACATGCCAGAGCTGATAAATTACGTTGTTTAATGTAAATACGGTAACTTTAGCACCCGGTCCTGCACTGATCACCCTGTTCTGTTGATAGTTAATTTGACAAGCTTCTCTGGAGGCCCATGAGCAGCGACATGAGCCATAGCACATCCTTGGTATCCTACACCACCTAGCGAGCACATTCATTGATAGCTCCTTTAAAGTGAGCATCACCTTTGCACACAAAAATTACACCAAAAAAAATAGCGTTTGCGCTTTGTTAGAGCAACACATTGCTGGGTGTGAATATGTCTTAACTACAGCGAATGCAGACAGGGAAATACGCGGACAATAGGGCCCTAAAAACGAAGTAAAGCCCAAAAAAACACAGCAAAAATGATGCGATACAACACATCAAACGGATGTTAGTCCGCCATCTTGGACAGCCATTATTAAACGTTATTTGCAAGCGTTTGTCAACGTCGAACACGTCGTCGCTGCAATGTGTTGTTTTGGCAGCAAACACGGCAAAAAGTAACGCGCCTTACTATGCAGGCAGCCAATGTTGTTTTTTTTACGCGGACGTTATCAGACGAATAGCGAACAACGTTGCGGTGTTTTGTGTTTATAATTCACCAGAGAAACCTCCATAGGAGAGACATGCAACTTTCCTGTAATGGTAGAAAGGGGCGAATGTTACTGCCACAAAAACCGTGACGACGTTGTGTCGTGGAGGTCCGTATGGACGTATTTTTTCCAAGTGGTTCAAAACATAGAAAACAAGTGGCAAGGCAGACCACCTTTAGGACACTTCTGAGCGGGACGAGGGTGCAGGTGCAAGGGCGCTGAGCACCGGATGAAGGGAGCTAGCAAGCTAGCATTGGAGCTAGCTGGCCTTCTTTGAGAGAGGGCCGCTCGAATGCAAGCTGGCTAGCCGCTTTTGGGAGACGATTCCCCGCCGTGCGAATATGCTTGATACCGAGCATGGAGTCGTCTATGGCGACTAAGTTGACTATACCTTCATCAACAAGGCCTTCGTTCTGGCGCCATCTTCATGGAGCTTCTGAAATCCAAACATTGAGCTACAAGCAAAAAAAAAAAAAAAGACAACATAGGAGGCTCGGTGTTAGTTAGCTGGTTTTAAAAACAAAAAAAAACACTTTACAAGGAATTAACACGATGTGATTTCGGGACAATGCCCCCCACCTGTCAACCCCGGCCAGGCTGTCCCTCTCCTGGGCTGTCAGTGTCGGAAAGTCCTCCTCTGTTTCACTCGCTTTTCCCGCCGCCATTTTCTTTTCCTCATCACCACCAGCAGAAGCCGAGCCGAGACTCCGAGCAGCAGCAGCGCAGGCAGCGACGGCGACAGACACGCTGCACGATTGCATGGAAGGGAAAAAAACCACCACGCAGAGACGACCGCTTCGCTCCACCGAATCGAACCCGAGCGAAGCAAAAGGTCAAAAAACTTTTTTTCCCCCAGCCTGAAAAAGATGCGATTCGACGTAGTAAATCCTTTTTCTGGGGGGGTGGGGGGGGCTCCACGGGCTGATCCTCAAGCGTCACATTTTCCTCCCTGAAGTGAGAGCATGCCGTAGCTCAAAACACACCATCGGATAAGTGAGTATTCCACAATAAACGCTTTTTAGTCCGAGAAGATATAAAGTTGTTTTAATTGTGTCACCGAAGCGAACCCACGCGCCGCTCTAGCCACGCCCTCACATTGCGTTCATCCAATCAAATGGCGCGCATCACCACCATATAACTCCCCTTGCCATAGCGCCCCTAACAATATACACTTTTTTTTTTTTTGCAAACCAATCATGTCAACTATCCAGACAGAAATACCCCTAAATATTCTCCCAGAGGAACGTTTGTGCCACGTCCTCTAAGATAACATGGAATTCTGGTAGATAAATACATCACACCGTCCATGTCTTGTCTCGTTCAGCGATACAGAAAGCGTTTTTTTGACTGACGTGGCAGAGCGTCATCAATGTGGGCGTGGCTTCGCATTGTCAACATCCTGTTAGCATAACCCCTCCCCCTCCAAAATGGCGACTGTGGACCACAGGGAAGGTTAGGATTGTTGTTTATCTGAGTTACGGATGGAATTGCGCCGAATAAACGGACACATTCATATTATTTCCTACATGTGATAATATATATCAGACTGGTTTGAGAAATAATGATATGTTTGCCTGTAGCTAATTGCCGATGCCTTGCTTGCTTTTGATGTACTGTCGTTATACAACTGATTTTTGATTCCGATTCAAATTTAGGCTGGTGTCCGATACCGATACGTTCACGTTGTGCAAATATACCCTAATTTGTCTGGTCTGGTCAATTTGAAAAAGTAGTATATTTCAAGTCTTGCTGCTCTTGGGAAACCCATCTTCAAACGATATAAACTCACAGGGCGAAACAAATAATGACGTTATTCTGCAATGAATGCGTTATCTTACTTCTATTCCAACTCTGTATGTAGTATTCTCCAAATAATCTACAACAGGGGTGTCAAACTCATTTTAGATGGGGGGCCACATGGAGAAAAATCTACTCCCAAGTGGGCCGCACTGGTAAAATCACAGCACGATAACTTAGAAATAAAGACAACTTCAGATTGTTTTCTTTGGTTAAAAATAGAACAAGCACATTCTGAAATTGTACAAATCATAATGTTGTTGTTGTTTTTTTACACTTACATGTTGCGGTTAATAATATTCTATCTTTATTTGTCGTTATTTATATTTCCTGAATAAATTATGTGATAATGTTCAACAGTCAACTCATTGGTGTTCATTTTCAATCTATCGAGATTAAAAAAATATATATCAAAATACAGGATGTTATTTATGTAGTTTGATGCTGTGGAAGGCGGCTGCATCTCCAGTGGGACTGCAACTAACAACTAATTTGATAATCGATTAATCTGTCGATTATTACTTTGATTAATCGATTAATAATCGGATAAAAGAGACAAACTACATTTCTATGCTTTCCAGTATTTTATTGAAAAAAAACAGCATACTGGCACCATACTTATTTTGATTATTGTTTCTCAGCTGTTTGTAAATGTTGCAGTTTATAAATAAAGGTTTATTTAAAAAAAGCCTCTGCGCACGCGCATAGCATAGATCCAACGAATCGATGACTAAATTAATCGCCAACTATTTTTATAATCAATTTTAATCGATTTAATCGATTAGTTTTTTAGCCCTAATCTCCAGTAGCTCTGTAGTTCTAGATCTTTTAAACTTATCTTTTATCATTTATCATCCATTTTATCTTTATCTTTTATTATTATTATTTTTTAGATCTTTTAAACCTATCTTTTATCATTTTTATGTTTTCCATGAAGACATAGTGAATCCCTGTACATATCCAACGGATACTTTTGGCAGTTTTAAAAGACCAGGAGCCAGCTTTCTTTCTTATTCGAGAGAGGAGCTGCTCACTTTGAAAACAACAGGGCGTGCTGGCGTACGACACTCTATTCCAGCGGAGCTGAGGAGGAATCCTCGGGGGCTGCAAAGCGGGGGCTAAGCGAGAGGCATTCCTTCCGTAATCATGGGGAATGTGAACTCGCTGCCGAACAAGATCGATGAGCTCCATGGACTAAAAAACCAGCGTGCGTATCGAGAGAGCAGCCTGTTTATCTTCACGGAGACTTGGCTAAACCACCTCGTACTAACGTGGACCTGCAGGGATTCACCGCAGTGAGAGCTGACTGTGACACTAAAGCATGTGGGAAAAGCAAAAGTGGGGGGCTCGTCACATACGTTTACAACCGCTGGGCAGATGCAGCCAATGCATGTGAGATGATCCACTCCATCACATCAAGGCTACAGACAAAACATCCTGAGGATTTTTTCATAATTTCTATCTATCTATCTATCTATCTATCTGATCATTTTCCTCAACTGATGTACTAAAACATCATAAGGTTTATTTTGTACATATGTGGCATAATCTACAAAGATACAAAGAATTGCTATTGCGACATCTAGTGGACACATTTAGAACAGCTGTTTCTTTCATTAAAAAAATTCTGGTTAATTTTTATACTTAGCAAACTCGTCCCGCGGGCTTGATCCGGCCCTCTGGCTGTACGTTTGACACCCCTGGTCTACAATAAAAGGATACATACACTTAATGTTTTAAAATACAGAGTGACCCGTTTTAAATGCCAATAATAATCTTAAACAATCTAATTACTGCCCACAGCACAGTTTTCTGCTTTGCTTGCCCCTTACTTACTTACCTTGGCGAGATAAAAAGTTGTTCCCACCAATCAAGACAATCAGACATCTCAATGATTGTGTTCCTCTTAATAATATACATTATCTAAAAAAACTCAAGTATCAATATTTTAATTTGAGTAAAGATACTAAACATAAAAATCTGGTAATAGCAGTATCGATCCTCACATAGCTATCGCCTATATCAGTAGTTCTCAAACTGTTTTAACCAAATACCGCCTCAGAAAAAACTTGTCTATCCAAGTACCACCATAACAACCAACAAGCAAATACAGTAGCGTAGTAGGGCTACGTAGTCATTAAAAACAAGGCAGAGGTTTTATTTAACAAGTGTATTTAATATCTTTGGCCCTGGTATAATTACACAATTTGAACAGTAACACTGTGTTTGAATATATGAACATAAAACACTGTACTTTAATAAAGCGGTTCTTTGGCGTACCACCGTTTGAGAATCGCTGGCCTTAATGTTTTGGGCTTATTATATTTTTTTTATTTAGTGTCTGCCCATATCAAATTGCACTGCCCACTGTTTGACATTTATTCCAATTTGCCTCCACAGGCCAAGAGGAGCCAGACAGTGAAGAGGAGGTGTACGAAGTGGTTGACCTGACAGAATATGCTCGGAGGCACCAATGGTGGAGCAGGGTGTTTGGGAACAACTCAGGCCCGTTAACGGAGAAGTACTCTGTGGCAACCCAGCTCATGATGGGAGGCCTGACAGGGTGGTCAGTATCTTAGAACAAGTTCAACACATAATCTCCATTTTGAACAGCACCAGACTGTGTCATACCATAGAGCAGCTGAGGTAGGCTCCATCTTACTCATGGACCCAAATAGTTTAGGTCACAGGTGTCAAACTCAAGGCCCGGGGGCCAAATCTGGCCCACCGCTTTTATTTTATGTGGCTCGCGAAAGCCTATAAATAATATGCGTTAATAAAATGCCTAATCTTAAATAAATAAAAAAATAAAACGTTACAGTAATCGAGACGAGATGTAACGAACGCATGGATAATGATCTCAGCATCGCTTGTGGACAAAATGGAACGAATTTTAGCGATATTACGGAGATGAAAGAAGGCCGTTTTAGTAACACTCTTAATGTGTGACTCAAACGAGAGAGTTGGGTCGAAGATAATACCCAGATTCTTTACCGAGTCGCCTTGTTTAATTGTTTGGTTGTCAAATGTTAAGGTGGTATTATTAAATAGATGTCGGTGTTGAGCAGGACCGATAATCAGCATTTCCGTTTTCTTAGCGTTGAGTTGCAAAAAGTTAGCGGACATCCATTGTTTAATTTCGTTAAGACACGCCTCCAGCTGACTACAATCCGGCGTGTTGGTCAGCTTTAGGGGCATGTAGAGTTGGGTGTCATCAGCATAACAGTGAAAGCTAACACCGTATTTGCGAATGATGTCACCTAGCGGCAGCATGTAAATACTAAAGAGTGCAGGGCCAAGAACCGAACCCTGGGGAACTCCGCACGTTACCTTAACATAGTCCGAGGTCACATTGTTATGGGAGACACACTGCATCCTGTCAGTAAGATAAGAGTTAAACCAAGACAAGGCTAAGTCTGTCATCCCAATACGCGTTTTGATACGCTGTAATAAAATATTATGATCAACAGTATCGAAAGCGGCGCTAAGATCAAGAAGCAGCAACATAGATGAAGCATCAGAATCCATCGTTAGCAATAGATCATTAGTCATTTTTGCGATGGATGGAAAAAAACCTCACTGCTTTTACTGTAAAACTCTGGTGACTGAGCTGCCATTTTTTAAAGTAAAATGCAAATATTTTTTTTGCAGCTCATGTAAAAAAAAAAAGTATTGTTAATGTATTATATAATATACATGTATATTCATATATTACTCATTGTTAAATGCGGCTCTCTGAGGGCAACCATAACTGCGATGTGGCCCTCAATGAAAACGAGTTTGACACCCCTGGTCGAGGTCAGTTTGTTTGTTTGAGATATAATTAACAAGTTACATGAAGGGAACATCATATTTTTACACACGCACAATTCAACATGTCCCAAAGGGAGTCCGAAGAAGCAGGGTTTATTCAATGTCACCTTTCTTGGTGTATATTGTTGATACAGTCGTACCTCAATTTACAAGCTTAATTGGTTCTGTGAAAGAGTTCTTCACTCAAAACACTTTTATCTCAAATCAACATCACTCAACAAAATGAATTGAATTTGGTGCTTGGCCCCCTAAAACAGCACACATTTACATGTAACATGCCTTTAAAAAAAATAGATAAAAAGATAAGAAATATTGATTAAAAAACAATGCAATACAATTTTGTACATACAGCTACTAAAGGTCTTATAAGGTTATGTGTTCTTTCACTATTCCATGTTTTTATTTATATTTTCCCCGATCACATCCTTAAATAGTGTACAGCAGGTGTGTCAAACTTGTTTTTACCATGGGCCTCGTAGGGCTGCATGTGGCAGGGAATATACAGTACAGGCCAAAAGTTTGAACACACCTTCTCATTTCAATGCGTTTTCTTTATTTTCATGACTATTTACATTGTAGATTGTCACTGAAAGCATCAAAACTATGACACCTGTGAAGTGAAAACCCTTTCAGGTGTCTACCTGAAAGAGTTCTAACAAAGACCAAAAAATGTGAGCACATTACACCAATTCTTAAATCCTTACATCTTACATCAGAGAATTGATTTCAAAATCCACCTGCTCACATATAAATCACTACATGGTCTAGGGCCGAAGTATATTACTGATATGCTCCCACTATATAAGCCCTATAGATCACTAAGATCTTCTGAGACCAATCTGTTAGCGGTTCCAAGAGTAAACTCAAATCAAGGGAGAGCATCATTCAGTCACTATGCAACAAATAGCTGGAATAAACTTCCTGAAGATGTCAGACTTTCCCCAACTCTGACTACTTTTAAAACTAGACTGAAGACTTTTATGTTCACCTTAGCTTTCAGCTAAATCTTTTAATCTTTTAACTTTTAACGTCTGCACTGTTTTTATTTTTATTGTCTGCATTTTAATTTTGCTTTTATTTTCTTTCATTTCACTTTGTTGTCTGTGAAGCACTTTGAGTCTGCCTTGTGTATGAAAAGCGCTATACAAATAAAGTTGTCTTGCCTTGCCTTGCCTTGCCTACCTCTTGAAGCTCATCTAGAGAATGCCAAGAGTGTGCAAAGCAGTAATCAGAGCTAAGGGTGGCTATTTTGAAGAAACTAGAATATAGTTTCAGTTATTTCACCTTTTTTTGTTAAGTACACAACTCATTCATAGTTTTGATGCCTTCAGTTTTTGATTGATTGAGACTTTTATTAGTAGGTTGCACAGTGAAGTACATATTCCGTACAATTGACCACTAAATGGTAACACCCGAATAAGTTTTTCAACTTGTTTAAGTCGGGGTCCACTACAATCTACAATGTAAATAGTCATGAAAATAAAGAACACGATTTGAATGAGAAGGTGTGTCCAAACTTTTGGCCTCTACTGTATATGAATATAAATGTAAAATGGCCTTGTTACACAATTTGCTTAAGAAAATCATTTGATTACTATGATTTCTACTAACACATTGATGGATAACTTGCTTTGCTTGTTGCAGAATCAAATAATATTAAAATGAACAACATACACAATTGAATGCAGTCCATTTTTCTGTCAAAATTTAAAGAACAATACTTGCGTTAAATCAGAAAGTGCTTTATTGTTTTTGGCAGACCACGTAAAATACAGCAACATAACACGTTAAACTAGAATATGCGATTCCGGCAGGAATTGCATGTGAATGCCGTATGTGCGCAAGCCGTAAATACGCGCAAGCTGCCACTACGTCATCATCATCATCGATCTTTATTGCGGACCTTAAGATCCATTAAACATATAAAAACACAATACAAAACATTAAAAACAAAACATTAAAAACATAAAGCCCAAATGTCAGTTGCTGACATACAAACATGTGTGCCAATGGTTCCACAGTCCAGATGAGTACCTAACAGAACTGCGGCCAGGGTTCGTTATCACAGTGTTTATGTCATTTCAGACTCAGATACCCTACACATAAACGTATACATGAGGTTGCGTAGCAACGCTGAGAAAGTGGGCACCCTAACACTAACAAACATCTGGCTTGCACTGGAGCTTCTTGGAATTCCCAGGAGAAGCCTCATACAATCATTATAAACAACCTGCAGCTTCTGTATGCTTTTTTGCTTATACTTTACCCACAGGGGGGGCAGTATACAGAGGAGTGCAATAGGCTCTGAATAAGTTTATCTATACATCATTTGTACAATAATAACAACGCATGAGTGAAACTGAAGTATTTGAGTGGCCAGGATGAGTGGAGTGTGTAGATGTTTGAATCGGACGAGAAATGTGGGATATGAAGAGGTTTGTATATTGCCCGTTCATTTTCAATTTGGGAAAATTCCTGGTAATTCCAGGTAATCTAGGAATTTTCGGAACTGGGAAACATGCTCTCTTGAATGTCCTTGGTGAGTGGAGTGGTGGAACAGTTCAAATCGGATGAAAAATATGGAATATGCAGAAGTTTGTATATTGCCCATTCAGTTTCAATGGGGAGAATTTTTTGGACATTTTGGGAATTTGGAAACATGTTTTTGCCTTCAATATCCAGGGTGAGTAGAGTGTGTGGATGGTTGAATGGTTTTAATCGGGTATAAAATGGCGCAAAAATGTGACAATTATGGGAGTTGTAGAACTTAGAAAATGTCCAGTAACTTCAATGGATATTTCCTGGAAATATGGGAATTTTGAGAAAACACATTTAAAAAAATATACATATCACAGTTGGCCTTGATGATATGAATGGTTTGGTGTTGGAATTTTTTGAATCGGTTGATGTTGACGTGGTATTAGTCTTTTAGAATTTCCGGAATTTTGGGAAAACCGAGAATTTGTACCAAAAACAAATAGTAACTTTTTATGTCCCAACTGAGAGGAATGTTTTGATGATGGAATTGTTAGAATTGGTTGGAATTAAGTGGAGAGTGAAACAAAACAAAAAAAGGCTTTGGAAAACTGTGAATTACTGGAATTTTTTTATAATTTGGAAAATGGTAATTTGAATGTCCAGGACAAGTGGAAGGTGTTTAAAGTGGAACGGTTTGAAATTAATCACTGAGAAATGTGGGAATTGCGCCAGTTTGAAAAATTGGCCCATTAATTTTCAATGGGGAAAATGTCCCAGAAAACTGGGAATTCTGGGTAATCAGGGATATTTGGTAAGTACAACATATGGTTGCGCATGATTCCCAGCCGAGCCGCACGTTTTGATACTTGAAAACTGTGGGCGCTGGAAGGCGCCAAACTATGACGGAATAAGAAGAATACAAATACATTTATGAATTTTTGGTATAGAATAGTATGTGACAATGACGTGGAGAGGCCTGTCACATAAAATGATGCAGCGGACCACAAAAAATAATGCGGCCTGTTACATAAAATGATACAGCGGACCACGTAAAATAACGCAGCAGGACTACATTTGGCCCCAGGGCCTTGAGTTTGACACCTGTGGTGCACAGTATTTACCATGGAGAGTAGATTTCTATGGTATCTCATTCGAGCTGCTTCAACATAAAACACCGCATCAGCAAAAAACCCACTATTTGAATATTATTTTAACGTCCTTGGCTGACGTTAGCGTCTTATTCTCTTTCAGTGTTAAACTCCAACTGCTTCACAGAGTTGGCTAAACTCTAGTCATGTTTTTTGATTATTTCTTTCTTTAATTCAATGAATATCATCCGCTTCATTTTCTCATCACTGTCCTTTACGCTCACATTGTCCTTCCTATGCTTGGAACAACAAAGTCAACTTAAAGCATAACAATTAGCGAAAAGACAGCTTTTATCTCAAAGCACTCTTAACATGAGGTACGGCTGTATTTCATTCACATTGTGAGTTCAACACTTACGATAATTCACAAGTTTATATTTTGTCCAGTTTTTTTTTCACTTCCCATGTTAGGGTGTTAGCTTTTTATAATTAGTAGAGAACATAATAGATCGGCGGCTTGTGCAGTGATACAATTAAGTAAATAAAGGGAAAACAAAATAAATTGGAGTAGAAAAAACTGATAGCTTTGTGGTGATAATGGAAACATTAATATTAAAATGTGTTTAAAAAAAGACAGCAAAAATAGTTACATTAATAAGTGTAAACAAATGACAAGTTTCAATTAATATTTATATATTTATTACTAATTCAAATCATTATTGTACGGTGACAAATGTATAGCACTGACCATCTAAAAAACCCTGGCGTAGAGTAGCATTTCACATTTTTCTGTGCCTCTCAATGTGTGCAGGTGTGCTGGTTATGTCTTCCAGAGAGTTGGGAAGGTAGCAGCAACTGCGGTCGGTGGAGGGTTTCTACTTCTACAGGCAAGACACACTCACAAGCTATGTCTGCTCCTATGGCCAACTGCTATGGCTACCAAATAGAAACGCTAAACTGGTCTAACAGTATCTGCCTCTAATGTCTAATTTGCATGTTGTAGCTCTCAAAATGATTTTCTAAAGAAGTTTTCAAAGCTAAATTTGATTAAACACATATTGAACTACCCTATTTTCCGGACGGTAGAGCTATATAAGCCGCACCCACTACATTTTAGGGGAAACAATATTTTTCCATATATTAGCCGCACCAGTCTATAAGCCGCAGATATATACATAGCAAAATGAGTTATTTACACACATTAATTGTTTCCAAACTGTGTCTGTAACATGGCAGTAAAACGGCTGACCAAACAAAACAGAAGTCATCGTCATGGACCCACCAGCTGCAGAGGCTAACTCTCCAATAAGCTAAACAGACTCAATAACGCCACAGTGACAACTTGGTGCATTTACTGAGGGATTTGTAAAACTGAAACTATACAAAAATAATGCTGTTTTAAGTTAACAATACTAACACAGACACTCGTAAACGTGTTAGCTTATTAACTAATGCTAACGCTGCTAGGTTAATTACATTTGCATGTGGAAATGAATTGATTTACGTGGACCCCGACTTAAACAAGTTGAAAAATTTATTCGGGTGTTACCATTTAGTGGTCAATTGTACGGAATATGTACTGTACTGTGCAATCTACTGATAAGTTTCAATCAATCAATCAATCAAAATATGCCCCAACAGACATCATCCCATACCAACTTCATTCATCACACATGGCACAGTTAAGTATAAAAAGTTTTAAGTTATATTGTAAAACTTACAAACGTTCCTTGGAGTGATTAATGGAGAGTCCATACGAGTAGGAACGCTATGGACGGCCAGAAGACTGAAACAGTACTTCCTGTTGAAAGCACCAAATAGAAGCACACTGCAGTACCTGTACTAAGCGAAAACATCCAAAAGATGGCGCCATAGCACAAACAATAACACACCGTATCAGTGTGTTGGCTTGTTTCTAAAAAAAAAAACAACCTTATGCCCATCAGCAAAGAAAAACCGACAAATTGCAGCACCGATTTATAAGCCGCAAGGTTCAAAACATAGGAAAAAGGTAGCGGCTTATAGTCCGGAGTCTAAGGTACTCAAAATGTGTATTAGCCCATATCAGGCTACTTCAATAATTGCTATTTTTTGAAAATATTCTTCAGTCCATGAATACTCATGTGAGTAACAGGACTAAGTGTCCCGATACAACTTTTTCCACTTCTGTTATGATACCGATATCGGAGCTTTGAGTATTGACCGACTCCAATGTTGATCTGATACAATATCAGCACAAATCATGCATACTTTTATTATTCAGTAGTCTGGAATTAGAAAAGGCTTGATTAAGTGAAATAACTCAAACCAGAGAACAATGGTAGGATGTAGGGTTGTCCCAATACCAAAATTTAATACCAGTACCAAAATGCATATCGATACTTTTCAATATAAAGGGGACCAAAAACATGTCATTATTAGCTACATTTTAACAGAAAATATTACGATATATTAAACACGTGTTTTCTATTGCACCCAAAGAACAATTTTAGAAGATTGAAGAACAAATTAAAAGGCATTACACTGGGCTTTTATTATTGTACTCAAAGAAGAATTTACAATGTTACACATTACATATAGCCTGCCATAATCTAGGATTAGGTTAGACTAGAATAGAAAGCTTTATTGACTTTATATTAAATGCTTCATGATTTATGGAAGCCACTGTTGGTCTGCGCTTTAAGCGATATACAGCAATTATCATAAATAATAAAAACGATACTATAGCTAAAACTACACAGGTAAGACATGTAGCAGATGTATTTTAAGACTAAACACAAATTAAATTGTGGGAATTTGTTGCAAAATTCAGTCATTTCTTTTACATTAGTTTACGCTATACTTGGGCGGTTTTGACTGCGCTAATATTTGGCAACAAGCCGTATACGCGTCTACGTATCTATATGTGCACAGCAGGGGAGCTCGTTGTCTACATTCTTACCTGTCAGTATTCAAACTCCTTGTGTAGGTCTGAATGCTTATTTAAATTTTACCTTAGTTGGAAGTATCACCACCTAGGCGAGGCATGTTTTAAAGTAGCGCTTGCAGCGTCACCTTTATAGTTAGTTTTTAAGCCCAAATACCTCCATATTGCGCTTCACGTACCCTCTCTTTATTAATCCAGTAGAACTGACGTTTTTCTGCCATCTTCCTCTCCACACTGTTTCTGCTAGTGTATGCGCTCCAGTGTGTGTGCGCACTGACCCACTCAACATGCGTCTCGGCTCTGTACGTTATCGCCGCACAGCAGCATTTGGATGGAAAATCAATGTTTCAATCAATCAATGTTTATTTATATAGCCCTAAATCACGAGTGTCTCAAAGGGCTACACAAGCCACAACGACATCCTCGGTTCAGATCCCACATCAGGGCAAGGAAAAACTCAACCCAATGGGACAATGAGAAACTTTGGAGAGGACCGCAGATCGGTGGTTGGCGACCGGTGCAATGGACGTCGAGTGGATCTAGCATAATATTGTGAGAGTCCAGTCCATAGTGGATCTAACATAATAGTGAGAGTCCAGTCCATAGTGGGGCCAGCAGGAGACCATCCCGAGCAGAGACGTCCCCAACCGATGCAAGTAACATTTTCTAACAGTATAGTACCATTTTTAATTCATTAGTACCGCAGTACTTTGCTAGTTCCGGTATACCGTACAACCCTAATAGGAAGGAAAAAAACCCTAACCTATTTAAATGTCTTTGAAATGACGTGGAGTGGTTATTGTCTTTCTGGCGATACATTCAGCTCATGAGGCAGCAAGTTGAATCAATAAATCACATTTTATTTATATAGCCCTTGATCACAAATGCCTCAAAGGGCTGCACAAACCACAACGACATCTGGGCAAGAAAAAAACTCAAACCAATGGGAATAATGAGAAAACCTTGGAGAAACCAGTACAGAAGCTGCCAAATGATGCGGACATGTTTGTTACTGGATACTTCCTAATACACTTCTGCCTTGGAGACTTTGTATCTGTAAGTAATATGCAGCTATTACTTTTTGATACTTGTTTTAGAATGTAATATTGTTCAATTAAAGACATTTATTACATATGCCTAGCTTGTGTGCCATTGCGTGCTTAGCTGTTAATGTCGCTTCGTCACTACAGGCGCCTGAGGATGGACCTCAGATGCGCTGTAGCTGGCCGTGAAAGGCGAATGAGCTCACCCAAAGAGGTTGCGACATTGTGATGGTAACGGGAGGTTTCAACGGCGGGACATCTGAGCCACAGATGCTTAGAGCAGTGTTTTTCAACCACTAGTGTGCCGTGAGATACAGTCTGGTGTGCCGTGGGAGATTATCTATTTTCACCTATTTGGGTTAAAAATGTTTTTTGCAAACCAGTAATTATAGTCTGCAAATTATGTGTTGTTGTTGAGTGTCGGTGCTGTCTAGAGCTCGGCAGAGTAACCGTGTAATACTCTTCCATATCAGTAGGTGGCAGCAGTTAGCTAATTGCTTTGTAGATGTTGGAAACAGCGGGAGGCAGCGTGGAGGTAAAAAGGTATCTAATGCTTAAACCAAAAATAAACAAAAAGTGAGTGCCCCTAAGAAAAGGCATTGAAGTTTAGGGAAGGCTATGCAGAACGAAACTAGAACTGAACTGGCTACAAAGTAAACAAAAACAGAATGCCGGACGACAGCAAAGACTTACTGTGGAGCAAAGACGGCGTCCACAAAGTACATCCGAACATGACATGACAATCAACAATGTCCCCACAAAGAAGGATAAAAACAACTGAAATATTCTTGATCGCTAAAACAAAGTAGATGCGGGAAATATCGCTCAAAGGAAGACATGAAACTGCTACAGGAAAATACCAAAAAAAGAGAAAAAGCCACTAAAATAGGAGCGCAAGACAGGAACTAAAACACTACACACAGGAAAGCAGCAAACAACTCAAAATAAGTCACGGCATGATGTGACAGGTCGTGACAGTACACCTACTTTGAGACAAGAGCTATATTGAGGCATGGTTGGTTATGGTTTAAAGTCATATCCAACAATTGCGACAACGACTTTTTACTGTCAACGGAGTTTCGTTTTTTAATGATTTCTGCTGGTGGTGTGCCTCTGGATTTTTTCAACGCAAAAAATGTGCCTTGGCTCAAAAAAGGTTGAAAAACACTGGCTTAGAGGATTCGGTCTCCTTCCCACAGAGCCGACAGAGATCGGATTGCTGACCTCCCTGTGAGGTGCAGCCGTTGGCAGAGAGCTGGGACTGAATCAAACGAGATCAGTGAGGTCCACCTTCGTTAGAGCACTCTCTTCAGCGATGATGCGTTTGCAGGTGTAGAAAGGTTGGAATCGAAGGTGTTCGTAAGGGAGTACTTGTCTTCTCTTCGGAGAGCCGCCTCCCTTTGTTGAAGGATCAGGGATCCTCTCGAGAAAGAGACCCACCTTTGGCCTCTTCATCTGCCATCTCGTTGCCACAAAGGTTACAGAGCCCGGGAACTCAGACGATCTGCAGTCTTCTTGTTGAGGCGAGTTGAGCGACAGTTTTCAGGAGTGAGACAGTGGCGAGGTCCTGTTGGAACGGGTTGCCGACGGCTTCGACGAGTGATTTGCAATCACAAGCGATAGTCGTGGACGTCCAGTTGTCTGAACTCATCGGCCAACTTAATAGCAGCTTCAAGTGCCACTTTCTGTGCAGAGAACAATCTACTGCGAGTTCCTGTCGGGGTGTGCTATCTGCGGAGGACATCTTGTCCTCTGCAATGTTCCGTCTAATTTTTCATGTGTGTGAGCAAACGGAAAAAATACCTGAACATTAAGTTGCGCACGTGTGTGGCCGTACCAGCATCACATTTGTCCCAAACCTGACTAAATAGAAAATATATTTTTTTAATTATCATTATCAAATGACAGCAGTAATTTTCATGAGATTATTTTCTAGTATTAGTGATTCAGCCCACTTAAAATAACTTAGAAAATCTTGTTTTTCATGAGCTATGTACTGGTATTGTATGTCTAGGTGGAGGTCCTGCTTGTCTACCCCTTTCAGAGATCACTTTTAGTTCCCCTTAAAGCATTCACTTGTTGCACAATGAGATGTAAGCATAAAATAAAGTGTACATTCCTGTAAATGTAAAATACAAATTTTTATTAGCATTTCTTTAATCTAGAAACAGTATTTCATGATTAATATCCATAAATTTACATTCTTAATAAATCGCAGTAGATTAAGCACACATCTGATCAAGGAGTCATAGTGTAACGACTTGGCATTTACACTTTATGTGGTGTCGGAGTTGTGACTTTTTGTGGCTATAAACGCATCAGTGGCTAAGTGCCATGAGTGTGTGTGTTGGTGCAGGTGAGCGAGAGCGGCTGCTGTTGATATGACAGATGACAAAGAGTTAGTTTTGGCTTGTTTGTGTTTGAGAAGGTTCAGTACGATATTGTCAGGGCCAGCAGCTGCTTTGTCCTGCTGAAGGGCTATTTCTAGCTCTTCAAAGCACAACGCCTGCTTGATTGCAGACTGCATGTCGTGGCCGTGTTGTTTGACTCCTTGCCTACTATACTTTTCCTGCTGCTCACATTGTCATAGCCCTGGATAAAAAGCATTGGCCTTGGCTTGGTCGCTGAGATAGTGACGGTCTTTGTATTTCAACGCCATGCCAGTCTGCTTGTGTTTTTGGTCTGAGGCCTCTGACGGTTCGCCAAGCCTCATTCACATTTTCTTCCGCGCCGATTTTCTCCAGATGGTCGTTCAAGGCCTTTAGGACCTTTTACCTGTTCTGCCACCCCATTGTACTTTTCCAGGCATGCCGCGGAGTTGTTGGCCATATCTCAATGGAGTTGGTTGCAATCTTTGGTGAGGCGTTGGATCTCGTCGTTCATGTAAGGAGTCCCTTTCGTTCTAAGGACTCTGAGCGGTCTAGCGATTGATGCTGCTTTCCTCAGAACTTAAGTGAAGAGAGTTTCTTTGCCGGAACCTCTCCAGCGGTCAGCCTTGGCAGGGACTCCATTACAATTTATTGGAACTGGCCCCAGTTTGCTTTGCAGTAGTTGGGACGGATCTTTGGCTGTTGTCGCTCGTAACAGACTTTCTGGTTCCACTCGACTGGCAATTCAGTTTGCTCATAGTTAACCAGTCAAACCGCTCCGCTGCATCTGCCAGGGTGACATCTGGGGAACTGAAGCCGGCGACTCTTGTTAGGGAACCATCGTTGAGGACGGGTTTTACCAACAAGCGTGGCTCGGTTGGTGGAGCGGCCGTGCCAGCAACTTAAAAGGTTACTGATTCGATCCCTAGCTTCTGCCATCTTAGTCACGTCCGTTCTGCCATTGCTCCTGATGGGTCGTGGTTAGGGTCTTGCATGGCAGCTCTCGCCATCAGTGTGTGAATGGTTGAAGTGGAAATAGTGTCAAAGCGCTTTGAGTACCTTGAAGGTAGAAAATCGCTATACAAGTATTTGCTAGAGATGTCCGATAATGGCCTTTTTGTCGATATCCCATATTGTCCAACTCTTAATTACCGATTCCAATATCAACCGATACCGATATATACAGTCGTGGAATTAACACATTATTATGCCTAATTTTGTTGTGATGCCCCGCTGGATGCATTAAACAATGTAACTTTACCATGAATTAATTAACGTGGACCCTGACTTAAACAAGTTGAAACATTTATTCAGGTGTTACCATTTAGTGGTCAATTGTACGGAATATGTACTGTACTGTGCAATCTGCTAAAACAAGTTTCAATCAATCAAAAACAAGGTTTTCCAAAATAAAAGAACAACTTCAACTCCAGTTATGGAAAAAAGTGCCAACATGGCACTGCCATATTTATTATTGAAGTCACAAAGTGCATTATTTTTTTTAACATGCCTCAAAACAGCAGCTTGGAATTTGGGACATGCTCTCCCTGAGATAATCCTGATACCCACAACAACTATGGGAAATACTATACTTTGACTTTTACAAAGTGCATTATTTTTTATTTTGTTTTAAACATGCCTCAAAACAACAGCTACAAAAACAATGAAGGCACACAGCTTCAGTCCAGAGTATACTAGAGCATACTTGCCAACCTTGAAACCTCCGAATTCTGGAGATGGGGGGGTGGGGGGTGTTTGGTGGTAGCAGGTGATGTATAATGTAGCGTCCCGGAAGAGTTAGTGCTGCAAGGGGTTCTGGGTATTTGTTCTGTTTATATCATGTCACGGTGCGGATGTTCTCCCGAAATGTGTTTGTCATCCTTGTTTGGTGTGGGTTCACAGTGTGGCGCATATTTGTAACAGTGTTAAAGTTGTTTATACAGTCACCCTCAGTGTGACCTGTATGGCTGTTGATCAAATATGCTTTTCATTCACTTATGTATGTGTAAAAGCCGCATACATTATGTGACTGGGCCGGCACGCTGTTTGTATGGAGGAAAAGCGGACGTGACGATAGGTTGTAGAGCAGGGGTGGGCAATTAATTTTTACCGGGGGCCGCATGAGCAACCCGAGCACTGCTTGAGGGCCACATCGACAATATTTCAATTAAATTTTGCTCAATATTATTTTTGATATATACCGTAAGATAAATAATAATAATAATTAATAATAATAGTAATACTTCAACATAGTGTGTGTAACAGCATTCCATGACTAATATAAATAAATTAACATTAATAATAAATGACAGTAAAATAAGCACACGTATGACTGAGGAGTCATAGTGTAACTTTGTGTGGTGTTTGAGTTGTCCGACTTTTTGTGTGGCCATAAACGCACCAGTGGCTTAGTGGTATGCGTGTTGGTGACAGATGACAAGTTGCTTTTGGCCTGGTTTGTACGGCAGAAAATGACTAGTTTTTCCAGATAGAAGTGTTTTATTCAGGTTTTTGGTGTGGTTATGGCCGAATATAAACAGTTTTGCTCAATAAAGTGATCGATATAATTCCTGTCCTCGAAGCATCTCGATAGACGTTACAATAATTGAACGGTGTTCAATTGAACGGTGTTGACGAACACCATTAGGACCGCTTGTTGTCACTGTCTCTCAAAGTTGCATTGCAAAATTACATAGAATAAATATGTTTATTTTGTTTAGAATTCAGATGGGATTTGATTTGGTGCGCGGCATATATTTGCTGCGCGCAGCGGACGCTTGAGCAGTGCGCAATTGCGCAGGCACGCACCTTAGAGGGAACGTTGCTTGGCAGTCCATGTCTTGTTGGAAACACGTCATTCCTCATCAACTTTTCTCTTTTTAGCGTCTCGGGTGTAAAGCGTGCATCACTTGTCGCTGCATGTGCACCTTCACTCGCAGGTTACACACGGACACACGCCCATAAATAATACTTTTCAAAATAAAAGCAGCACAGTTGTATTGCGCGCACGACATAGATGTTTTTTCAACTTTATTTTGTAATTGCAGTTGTTCACATTCACTCACAATCACGCATACGTCCACACGGAAGTAATACAAATAACGATTTTCAAAACAAAAGCAGCACCGTTGTATTGCACACTCGACATAGATACTTTTTAAAATTTATTTTGTAATTTATAATTGGCCTCACGCGGGCCGGACAGGGACGCACAAAGGGCCGGATGTGGCCCGCGGGCCGCAGAATGCCCAGGTCTGTTGTAGAGGACGCTAAAGGCAGTGCCTTTAAGGCACGCCCCCAATAATGTTGTCCGGGTGGAAATCGGGAGAAATTCGGGAGAACGGTTGCCCCGGGAGATTTTCGGGAGGCGCACTGAAATTCGGGAGTCTCGGAGGTTGAAACCGATACCGATAATTTTCTATATTATCGGACATCTCTAGTATTTACCATACTGCCCAGTTTTGTAGCTTGGCTCTGGGGGCATCACTGCAGGCGTAGTTGACAGGGTGGTGAGCATTGAAGATCAAACCCTGTGCTGTCGGTAGGTAGTCAGACAGTGTTGAGATGGGGGGGGGACGTTAGTGATCGTAATCTAACATCGGGAGGAGAATGCGCTGTTGTTCTAGGGGGCTGTGCGGTACCGTGTCCTGGAGGCCTTTTCTGATGTAGGTGATGAGGCCGCGCTGTCCTTTCTGATGGCATCAAAGCCTGTAGCTAGTGTGCTTGTTGGAGGACATTTAGATGTTAACTGGCTCTCCAGCTTTTCACAAGTAAAACGTGTGCAGGGCTGCTTGTATCAGATATTGTGGATGCAAAGCATTATAACCTATACTTGTTTTGTTTGCAGATATCGGACCAATATAATTATTGGATCGGGACAACCCTAAACAGGACTAAAAAGTAACAAGTCATATTTTAATATAGAATTAGCATATAAACAAAATATGGCCACATGGCATCTATGCTAATAGCAAACTGGCACTACAGTAAGTACTAAGTCCAGTGATTCAAAACAAAATAATCATTTTGAAGATAACATCAAAAAATAATGTAGGTGCTAGGACTATGCCCCCCCCCCCCTCCCAAGTACATCATCAAATATACATAAAAATAAATTAGTGAACATACTTCTGGCCTTCCCATTACCGACTCGAGAGGTGAATGATGTAACTTTCTGTGGGCTATGTGAATGTTTTAATGTCTAATGTGGAGCGGCCGTGCCAGCAACTTGAGGGTTCCAGGTTCGATCCCCGCTTCCGCCATCCTAGTCACTGCCGTTGTGTCCTTGGGCAAGATACTTTACCCACCTGCTCCCAGTGCCACCCACACATGTTTTAAATGCAACTTAGATAATGGGTTTCACTATGTAAAGCGCTTTCAGTCACTAGAGAAAAGCGCTATATAAATGTAATTGCAATGACTAAATTGAGAATTTTAACTAAATAGTTTTTTTGTAAAGACATTCTATTTTTCTTAAGTGAATTCAGGGTCAATACGTTCATTCATGTTTTAAGTTGTATTTATTGCATGTGCAATCAGATCAGTGTGTATTTTTACTGTAAATCTATCATGAATTTATATATTTTATTTTGTGGTGGAATGGCCTATCTTTAGTAATGATGTATCAATGATGGTGTTTTTGTATGACACAAATGGTGGGTCAGAGCCACTCTGACAGGAAAACCAGAGCGCCTTCTCTTACGCTTTTTAAAATCTCTCTCCACACCAGTTAGAGATGTCCGATAATATCGGACTGCCGATATTATCAGCCGATAAATGCTTTAAAATGTAATATCGGAAATTATTGGTATCGCTTTCAAAATTACCGGTTTCAGTTTTTAAAAAAAGTCACATTTATGGCTTTTTAAAACGCCGCTGTGTACATGGACGTAGGGAGCGGCAATAAACCTTAAAGGCACTGCCTTTGCGTGCCGGTCCTGTTGCATAATATCTACGGCTTTTCACACACACAAGTGAATGCAATGCATACTTGGTCAACAGCCATACAGGTCACACTGAGGGTGACCGTATAAACAACTTTAACACTGTTACAAATATGCGCCACACTGTGAACCCACACCAAACAAGAATGACAAACACATTTCTGGAGAACATCCGCACCGTAACACAACAGAACAAATACCCAGAACCCCTTGCAGCACTAACACTTCCGGGAAGCTATAATATACACCCCCGCTACCCTCTACCCCAACCTCCTCGTGCTCTCTCAGGGAGAGCATGTCCCAAATTCTAAGCTGCAGTTTTGAGGCATGTTAAAAAAAAATAATGCACTTTGTGACTTCAATAATAAATATGGCAGTGCCAGGTTGGCATTTTTTTCCATAACTTGAGTTGATTTACTTTGGAAAACCTTGTTACATTGTTTAATGCATCCAGCGGGGCATCACAACAAAATTAGGCATAATAATGTGTTAATTCCACGACTGTATATATCGGTATCGGTTGATTTCGATATCGGTAACTAAGAGTTGGACAATATCGGAAAATCGGATATCATCAAAAAAGCCATTATCGGACATCTCTAACACCAGTTATTTCCACTTCATGGATAAATTTACTTTGGCATCCAACATAATTCACACTTCATTGTGAAATTTAACAACTGAAATAAAAGTGTAGCTATTTAGCAGACAACAACATGGATCACTCATTTGCAAGGGGAAAAATAGTTGTTGGAGAGACGCTCGTATTGTTTTCTTGACCACTGTTAAGTTTCCCAAAATTGCTCAGGGCCACAGCATACTTGAGCTTCTGTGGCTTCGTAGTTGTGAAATATACATCATGGAAAAGGGGAGACTTTAGTGGATTTGTTGGTGCACTGCCTCCTACCTCTAACGGGAGCGCTGCTTTGATCAAGATCTGTCTTGTTTTTTTTTTGTCTGCTTCAATCCGTCAGATTGCCAACCACAGCGGCTACGTGCAGGTGGACTGGAAGAAAGTGGAGAAGGATGTGAACAAAGCAAAGAAACACCTGAAGAAGAAAGCCAACAAAGCAGCACCTGAATTAAACACATTTATTGAGGAGGTAAAGGTATCAGTAAAAAAAAACCAATTGGAATTACTACTTCCTGTTTATCTGCTAGAAAACACTGCAACCTGGTGGACTAATGCATGCAGTGCATCCTCTATCTAAATCATACAACATTCTGTTTAGTTTAGTTCTGCTAATTTGTCACCCACTCTCTCCCTAATCATGCAGGCCACTGATTTCATCAAGAGGAACATCGTCTTGTCCAGTGGCTTTGTGGGAGGATTCTTCCTGGGTTTGGCCTCGTAAAAACTACTGAATTCAATCACGACATAGATGGCTTTCATCCACCATCAGTTACCTAGGGTGTTATTTCGAATATCAAATTGTGGTCCATGGTTAGTTGTGTCAGTTGCTGTTATTTCCCATGTACATTTGTGGATTACCTCACCAATCTTTAGTTGTTTCATGGGCAAAATGCTGGTTTGTAACAACTAAAATGGACAGCACTGATGGTTGAATGAAAACAAGTTTTAAGCTGCACTGGAGTTCGTATTGCCATGAAACATGATCAGAATTGTTATTTGTAATAGTTTGAACTGTGCCAACCGTATTAAATGTATTTATTGCTTTATCCTTCAAATATCTCCATGCAGTGATGGCAGAATGGGAATCTGGCCAGGCTCCCTCATGCATTCAGTAATGTGCACACCAGCGCTGGTCACTTTGCGAACATCTCTTCTTTTTTTTTGCCTTATTACATTATGTTGTACCATATTATGTTGTTTATTGCTTCTGCTGGGTTACTTACGTATTTTGTGATATGTGAATTTTGTTTTTTTACTTTGCCAAGTTGTCTGGATTCAAGCAAAAATCATGCGGGTTGGTTGTTCACTTTTGTAAAGGGCAATGAATACAAGGAAATAAATTCTGTTGACAAGGAGTAAAAATACTCTACGTGTGTTTATTACAAAACAACAAACAATACAGAATAACAAACAAATGACTTTACAGTTCTGTACAAAACAAGTCTTAGGCCAAAAAAACAAAAAAGTGAATATTACTGGAGGATCCTAGATCCTAGTTTGGGAACAGGCTACTTCGGTTCATGGAGGAAGTTGAACAGAGTGACAGCATTACAGTTGTGGTTGGTGGGCAGCTCCAATGGCAGTTGCGAGGGATGTGAATCTTAATACTCAAAACAATTCCCATTCTTGGGATGGAGTTTTTCGATTGTGAGAGGGAATTGTCACTCCAAGACATGAATGGTTTGATGCTAAAATCGAGAATACTGGTTGGTGGCTGCTTTTTTCGAAATGGTCTAATTCAAGGGGTTCCAAAGTGCGGCCTGGGGGGCCAATTGTGGTTCTTAGCCAATTGTTTAATGGCCCCTGGCACATTGATAGCATTGTAATAGTAGCTTTTGTTGTTGCTAATTTTGCAGGTAAACACCTCAGTGTCAAATATTGTGTTACTTGAAAAATGATAGCTGTTTATTTTAATTTTTTTTAGCTAATTTTGAAGGTAGACACCTTGATGCATGTTAGCGTTAGCAGGCTAACAAACACATTTTTAGGTACACACCTCAGAGTTATATATTTAGGTACTTAACATATGTTACAGTCAGCATTTTAACATGCCAACATTTGCATGCTAGATTTACCAGCTAATTTAGATGGTATACACCTCAGTGTCATATCTTGGTATTTCACAAATGCTAACTAAACATGCTGGCATTTTTTTTAGCTCATTTGCTCATGTTTTTTGTGACTTGAGGCTATCTGTCTCGTGCGCTAACTGTTAACCTTTCAGTTCAACTTTGGCTCCTCAGCATTCACACGAAATTTCTATCGAAATTGTCCTTTCTATTTTTTGGGGGAAAAAAATATTGTACTGGTTTTAAAGGTTAAACTTACCCAAAACGGTCCCTGCATCCTTTGATGTGTCAGTCAGTGGGAAAGGTTTGGGCACCTCTGGTCTAATCATTAGACCATCATATCAGACTCTTATATGTCGGAAGTTGTGCAAGATGAAGTCGATTGAATTTTTTAAACATGTTTTCAATCAAATCAAGAATGAATTATAATTGCTCTGTTTATTGCATTATTATGGTATTGTTTTGATGGATTGATTAATAAATTCTTAAAAAAAATAAAATAAAAAAAGAATTATAATAACTTTTTTTAAAAACAGGTTAAGTATACGCGCAGCCAGTCAGCATGGAGATGGCCTAAAAACATCTCTGGAACTGATTCTTAAAAAGAAAAATATATATATTTTATAAAAATGATTAATCTATTTAGAATCAGAATAAATAAGAATCCCTATTCGGGTGAGAATCGATTTTATTGAACAACCTGAGTCACTATGCCAGAAAAGTAGTTCCTCTGTGTTAGCTCTTACAATTAGAATGTTGCTGTAGCTTGGATAATATGCAGGTCACGGCATGTAAAGGAGCGTTGTTGCCGTTTTTTAAGCGCTTTATAGGCGGAGTAGATTAATCTTATTACCAGTGTCGTTAGCTGCCTTGTACTAGCAGTTTTTCACTGCTTATAATTTGTGTTTTCTTATCATAAGGATTGTGGATGATGGACAAAATTCCAGTTCCCCTTCAACATAAGACCTGATTTAATTTACCATCTGCAGGTTTCTTCAAATTGGCATCTTGAGGAGGGCGCACTCGGTCAGCAACGTCAGCATGGCGGTCATGTAGTTGCTGTTTAAAAACTGAAACCGAAGCACACATTAACAATACAAAGAGATGTATTTTACATCCGGTCTCAAGATGACGGTACCTTAATCTTCCCGCTACATTTGGCTCCTCCCAGTGCCGTGGACACCTGACTCAAGGTCCCAGCCGACAGGTCCACCCTGAAGTGTCGGTAGAAGTGGCACATGAGTCCCTTCATGAGCCTCATCACCTCCTCGATGTCAATAATGTCATGTTCGGTCATCCTTTCCTGCGGATCTCGCCTCACACTGCACCACAGCTGCCAGGCGTCTGCCGGGTCGACAGCGTAGGTGACCTGCAGCGCCGGCACGACCGGGAGAGTCCACACCATTTGGAGTTGCCGGGTATTGGGCTCTGCGTGGCAGTTGGTCCACAGCGCCACCAGCCACTGCAGGATCGTGTGGCTGATCTCCAACGGGGCGAAGAAACAGTCAAAGCTCTTCTGGAACCAGGATTTGACGGAAGCGGTCAGCGCCTCGGTCTTGCTGCTGCCAAATAGTGGCAGGCAGGTCAAGTCTTTTGGAAGTGAGTTGATGTAGTCATGGCTGCCGTTGATGCATGTGAGCCAGCCTTTCCACACTTCCTTCGGGGGCTCATCCTGCCTGGCAAACAAGGGCTTGCAGTAAATCTGCGGAGGAATGGAAAAGATGACTTTGCCAACGTCCTTGAAATTTGTCTGAGCATCTCCTATAAAAAGTAAAGATGTTACGATATCAGGATTTTATGTTGCCAATGCCCACCACCCATGAGATTGGCTGATACCAATACCAACCACATGTAGCAACTGTACTTTTTTTTTTTTTAACTTACGGTATTTATGGTGAGTACTGTTGGCAGTTAAACGTTAACATAATATTTTAAACTACAGAACTTCCTTATTCTCTTTTAGTACGTACAAAACTACCATCCACTACTCAATTAAATCATTTGTGTTTTGTCCTCAAAGTCCTCCTGTATCCAGGGAACTACTGCGAGTTTGTAAACGTGATCAAAAACAAACAAAGAAAAGATTTTGAGAAGACAAAGGTATCGATCATAGACTGATACGACCAGTTGAATCGGCACTAGTGATGTGCGATACCACTATTGTCGTTTTCGATCCGATACCAAGTAAAATTCAGGCTGGTATCGGCGATACCGATCTTATACCTTGTGTACCTAACGTGTCTGCTTAAATTTGAAAAAGTGTGTATTTTCAAATAATTACATATGTTGAATTTTTTTTTTTAAAAACTCAATGTAATGACATAAAGCTGACATTTTTAAACTAATAATAATATACAAAGTCACCTATAACCCAAAGTTTTGTCATATATATACAGTATATATATATATATATATATATATATATATATATATATATATATATATATATATATATATATATATATATATATATATATATATACACAGTATACAGACAAAACCTTGGGTTATAGGTGACTTTGTATATTATTATTATTACTGTAGTTTAAAAATGTCAGCTTTATGTCATTACATTCTGATTTTTTATTAAATATTTTTTGTTAAATTTTTACTATCGTACTACTACTATTTTTAACATATGCAATTATTTGAAAATACACACTTTTTAAAATTTAAGCAGACACGTTAGGTACACAAGGTATCAGATCGGTATCGCCGATACCAGCCTGAATTTTACTCGGTATCGGATCGGAACGACAATTAGTGGTATTGCACATCACTAGTGTCGATTCAACTGGTCGTATCAGTCTGTGATCGATACGAGAGTGATTAGATCGATACCTTTGTCTTCTCAAAATCTTTTCTTTGTTTGTTTTTGATCACGTTTACAAACTTGCAGTAGTTCCCTGGAGACAGGAAGACTTTGAGGACAAATACCAAATGATTTAAATGAGTAGTAGATGGTAGTTTTGTTTTGAGCAATCTTTGAAAAACATATGTTTTAAAAGTCCCCCCTATACTTGACTTTTCAGTATGCAGCTCTTGGTTGAGAAGTTTTTGACACCCCTGATCTAAAATATTAAAAGTTCTCACATTAAAAATAAAATATACTTAAAATATAAACAAAGTTTAGTTTGTTGGTTAATTAAAAAATAAAGTATTACAGACTTATAAATTAATTGTAAAAATTACAACTATAATAAACACTGTTAAATGTGTAACTGAACATTAATGTTTTCATACAGGCAGCATTTTTGACACTAGGTTATGCAGTTAAACAACCGTATTATTATTTTATTGTATTCTTACATGGGGGAAAAAATCTATAGTAAACATTTAAGTAAAAAAAAGATACAAAATCGGAATATA
Source organism: Entelurus aequoreus (assembly GCF_033978785.1). Taxonomy (NCBI): domain Eukaryota; kingdom Metazoa; phylum Chordata; class Actinopteri; order Syngnathiformes; family Syngnathidae; genus Entelurus; species Entelurus aequoreus. The sequence continues at coordinate 77,816,684 of NC_084731.1, read as the reverse complement.
ATTAGAAAAAGCTTAAATGTTCTAATTAATAAGAATATAATTAGTCACCTGTAATACATAGCTGACACAATATCTGTTTTTAGCATTTTTTTTAAATGGAAAAAATATCAATATGGCCCTGGCATACTTTGACTTTTCAGTATGCAGCCCTTGGTTGAAAAAGTTTGTATCAAAAGTATCACTATTGCAGTATCGATCCGCACACCACGAGTTTAAAGCTAGCTTAGCTATTAGCCTGGATGCTCCTGGCTTGCTCTCCGTAAGGATGAGCGATATGGCCTTAGATCTATATTACGATATACCTGTATATTGCAGCATCATGCGATATGTCACCATATATATTAGTTGGTATACAAATAACAGAACCATTTTAAAATGTGTTAGAGGCCCCTAATTTAACTGCTTACATATTATGACAACAATTATTACTCAACGTGCTAATTTACTGTTAATATCTGGTTACTTTCTGTTGTAACATGTTTCTATCTGCAATGCTGTTAAAATGTAATAAGCACTTATGCTTCTCTTGTTTGGATACTTAACATTAATTTGGAGCAATACTTACTACTATTGGCTCTGATTAAGTTTGTAAAACAGAAAGAAAAACGATAGTATAAAAAAAAACCGATCCAACCACTGTGGTTTCGACCTGATACTATTAGGGCTGGGTGATTATATGATCGTGATTGTTAATCGCGATTAATTTGAGTTCGATCACGTGATCAGCTGTCAGCATATTTCCTTGCTCAAACATGGCGGAACTGTCGTTTAGAAGTTAGCGCAGTAGTAAACAGTACAGAAGCAACGATGATTGGTATAATCCTGCACGGAACAATCCTTTATTGACCATGATCCTGTGTGTGTTTGTGTACGTTTGCGTGGGTTTTTGTGAAAGTGCATGACCTCCTGTTGCACCGCATGAAAATCAGGCTCGTCACGACGTAATGAATGTTCAATCAACGTTGTGCCTCTTTCCATTACACAGCTGGTAGTACAGCCCAGAAGAACAAAATAAAGAAGTATGACACAGAAGTCTTCATTAGTCCCGACTGAGAGAATAAACACACCCACTAATTTAATCAGAATGAGGCATTTTTATATCTAAATATTTTTTAATCTGACTTCTTGTTTATGTGTCTGCAAAGATTCAACTCCTCTGATATAACATGTACTAAACACTGCATACAGACACTTTGTGTTTACCGTATTTTTCGGACTATAAGTCGCAGTTTTTTTCATAGTTTGGCCGGGGGTGCAACTTATACTCAGGAGCGACTTATGTGTGAAATTATTAACACATTACCGTAAAATATCAAATAATATTATTTAGCTCATTCACGTAAGAGACTAGGCGTATAAGATTTCATGGGATTTAGCGGTTAGGAGTGACATATTGTTTGGTAAACGTATAGCATGTTCTATATGTTATAGTTATTTGAATGACTCTTACCATAATATGCTACGTTAACATACCAGGCACGTTCTCAGTTGGTTATTTATTTATGCGTCATATAACGTACACTTATTCAGCCTGTTGTTCACTATTTATTTATTTTAAATTGCCTTTCAAATGTCTATTCTTGGTGTTGGGTTTTATCAAATAAATTTCCCCAAAAAAATGCGACTGTTACTCCAGTGTGACTTATATATGTTTTTTTTCCTTCTTTATTATGCATTTTCGGCCGGTGCGACTTATACTCCGGAGCGATTTATACTCCGAAAAATACGGTAAATCATTGTTTTGTTCCTGAAATAATCATTCAACTTGGAGCGTGGGTTACCTGTACCGTTGAACCTGTAGTAAGCACACTTATTTATATGAACAAAATGACAGTTGTCAGCTGTTAACGTATATTACCTCGATCAAACATGGCGGAAATGTCCGTTACAAGATGATGCAGTAGTCAACAGTATGGATGCAACGACACTCGCTATAATCCTGCATGGGACAATCTGACTTTAATAAAAAAAATAATAATCGTGATATTAATTGAGATCGGATGATATGAAAAAAATTTATTGTGAAATTTTTTTGCCATATGGCCTAGTTCTAGATACTAAATACTACTTGGCTTACATTAAAGTGCTCTAGCCCGTGGTTGGCTTATCCTCCTACGGTGTGTCGTGTAGCATGTTTAGCTATTTCCTTGTCCTCCATTGATGATATGAGGGATGTAAGAAACATTGTTTAATTGACGCGAGAATTACCGACTTTTAAGTGGTTTTGCACATTGGAAGGACATTAGCCGCTAACAAAGATGCAATTAGGGGTGCAAACACACACAAAAAATCGGTTCACATCCAAATCGCGAATCTAATTGACCCCGATTCCTAATCAATACAACATTTTTAAAACTCGATTTTAAAAAACTATATATATACACTGTATATATATAGTATATATTAGGGCTGCAACAACTAATCGATTAAATAGATTAAAATCGATTATTAAAATAGTTGCCGATTAATTTAGTCATCGATTCGTTGGATCTATGCTATGCGCATGAGCAGAGTTTTTTTTTTTTTAATAATTTTTTTTTAATAAACCTTTATTTATAAACTGCAACATTTACAAACAGCTGAGAAACAATAATCAAAATAAATATGGTGCCAGTATGCTGGTTTTTTTCAATAAAATACTGGATAGGATAGAAATGTAGTTTGTCTATTTTATCCGATTATTAATCGATTAATCTAATAATCCACAGATTAATCGATTATCAAATTAATCGTTAGTTGCAGCCCTAATATATATATATATATATATATATATATATATATATATATATATATATATATATATATATATATATATATATATATATATATATATATATATATATATATATATATATATATATATATATATATATATATAGGGGACGGCGTGGCTGGCAGAGTGGCCGTGCCAGCAACCTGAGGGTTCCTGGTTCAATCCCCACCTTCTACCAACTTCGTCACGTCCGTTGTGTCCTTGAGCAAGACACTTCACATTTGTTCCTGATGGGTCGTGGTTAGGGCCTTGCATGGCAGCTCCCGCCATCAGTGTGTGAATGTGTGTGTGAATGTGGAAATAGTGTCAAAGCGCTTTGAGTACCTTGAAGGTATAAAAGCGCTATACAAGTATAACCCATTTACCATATATATAAACTTTTTTTTTTTTTAATAATACTTTTTTTTTTTTTTTTAAATACTTATTGCTCCATGCAACCAGAGGTAACTTATCTTAACTGTAACCTATTTTGGGGAAGTTTCAATATAAATGTTACGCCAAATAATACATTGCAAAAATCGGTTTGAATCAAGAGTCGCGTTGAATCGAGTATCGTTTCTGAATCAAATCGTTACCCCAGGAATGGGATCAAATCTTTAGATGCCCAAAAGATTCACACCACTAGATGCAACATTGCGGTCAAAACGGTTAGTTTGCTTGTCACTGTCAAATTTGCTAGAATGTGTTATTGACATGCATTATCTTGATATAATGATAGTATTAAAAGCTCTGTTGGCCAAATTTATATAATTCATTTTTATATAATTTATATCGTCTATATTGCGCAACCCAAGCTCTATGTGTGGAACATGTTTAGTCTTGCCCTCCAGTGATAATACAACATAAGATATTGAGAAATATAGTTTTTCTTCCATAAAGGAAATGATTATCAGCTTCGGGGAGCGGCAAAAAGCTGCTAGCCGCTTGTCAGTCGGGGAACTACAAATAAATACAGTGTCCGCCAGAGGGGATTGGTTGTTTGTGATCGCCATCAATCAGCAATGGGGATCACATACTTTCTCACAAGAATCGCCCAGTACTGATCGGTGACCGATCGATCAGCGCACCCCAAATAAAAAAGTGCCATGTTCACCTGTATTAAGACGGTCTCGGCATCAACTTCAGTTTGGGTCATCCCGTGAACCACGGAGAAGGTGACTCTGTAGCTCAGGCTGACATCCACCCCCACCGCCAGGCCTTGCTGTTTCTCTGCAGTCAGATATGCAGAGAGCTGCCTGGCATAGCTCTTCAGTTGGGTGTAGCGGAACTGGTAGAGGGGCGTGACGTAGGACAGCTGCCATTCCGTTCTCATCAGTAAGGCCAGCTGCTGGGCGTCCACCCTCTCCTGTGACGAGCGCAGAGGAGGGTTATGAGGACCGATCTCGTCGAGCAAGACGCGGCAAGGGCTCGATATGGCTCACAGCGATGTTGAGCAACTCCGGCGCTTTTCTGTTGGTGTTGAGGCGCCGTGACGTCATCGCCGGGGTCAAACACAGACGTGACGCCGCACCTAAGCAGCTGCGGTATGACTGCCGGTAGCTCCTGCTTTTACTCCTCCTCTGGCCAGCACTGTTCAGGGGTGTCTTTGCCGCGCTAAAAATCACACACGTTCACATTTTCACTTTAAACTATAAGAAATGTAGACATGATCAAGTGCTCACACTTGCATTGTCAACAGGCACATGCACAGATTGGTGGATTGCTGCAGAGATGGATGTGTTTCTTCTCTGATCTTTTATTTTGAATACATTTGCAAAAATCACAAACAAACAAAAATCACATTGTCATTATGGGGCATTGTGTGTAGAATTTGGAGGACAAAAATTAATGTATTACATTTTTGGAATAAGGCTGTAACATAACAAAATGTGGAAAAAGTGAAGCGCTCTAAGTGCCCTTTCTGCTGGAGCCCTGTTTTTTTCTATTAATTTAAGAATAAAAATGATTCTGTCATCAATTCCCCCTAATTGTTTAAATATGGAAGTATTTTTGTAGCAAAACAATTTCCTATTGCGTATCTCAATCTAACCGATACACATGTCTGTTTTCCAATTTGTGTGTCTGTGTATGGACAGACACCAATAGAAAAAAATCGCAACACTACAACATTAGCGCAGCCATTGCTCCGAACATTTCCTAAATGTGTACAGCTCTGGTAATGGGTACATTCGCACCCACCTGCACAAATGTACTTCAAAATGTAACAATCAAAATAAATATGACTTTTTTTGTTTTGTTTACTAGGGCATGCATATATAATATGCATTAGTTTGACCATTTAAAATCAACGATAATGAAAAGGAAATGCTTGGAAATAGCATAAAAATGCCCCAAAAACTTGGAAAAACGCGATTCATAGCGTTACTTTTTGGTGTAACCATCATGAGCGTTCTGTTCAGGTATATTTATTTTATATTTTCATAAATCATCATATTTGTGTATTACTAAATTTAAATAGGTATTGATCAATCTTTAAGCTGTGTGTATTTGATTTCAGTTTGCTTTTGACATCTTATTTAGAATTGTAGTTGAAACTTTTACAACCTTGTGTTGCGCTCATGATGGCGTAACCAAACTAGATTTCATTTAATTATCTTATTTTGAATATTTATTCCCCTTTTTACATTTAGTATATTTAAATATTAATTTATAAACATTGAATACATTTCAAATATCAATAAAATGCAATTGCCTTCATCTTATAGGGTAATGTTTAGTTACACCAAGTCATGAGCGTAACACTAAGCTTCATCACTTTGACTTGTAATATCTCTAATTCTGGTGGTGTTTTATGCTTTTTTCTTTTTGGAACATGTACTATACATATAATACAATAAAGACCCATATAAAATTATGTTTCTAGCAATACTTTAATTTTGCCTTTGAAAGTAACACTCCAATGTCCATTAGTGGAGCTGTACACAAATAGAATAGCAGCCGTTTACTGACATTTGTCATGTTTAGTGCAGGTAAAGAGGGTATACGTATTAACATTTGCATTTCACATCTGCGGTCCCCTCCAAGGTTTCTAATTGTATCCCATTGGGTTGAGTTGTTTCTTATTTTTTGTTTTAACGATTCGATTCGGAATTTGTGATAGCGATACGATTCAGGCACAATATCATTATTTTAGAATTATACGATCCAAAACGATTCAGTGTGTTGAAAATGATTCAGTAACTTTTTAGGCAAACTTATCAACCAGTGTGACTAAAATAAATTCTGGATACTGGGCACTGCATGTGAAATGTCCTATATTTCTGTTATTTCTTGTAAGGGAATCAGATATAGGGCTGTCAAAGTAACTATGTGTGCCCTTTTTGACCATCGGACCATTGTGTAGCGTCGGAAAATGTGGCTTCGTTCACTGGTCACAGTTGAGCCACAAGAGCAAAAATAGCGAGTAGAAATGGACAAAGAGAAGGGTACAATATGGAAATGCCATGGCCAAAGCTATCGCAAGTCGTTCTCCCGACAAGAAAAGACACATTTTCGCCGTGAGTTGTCTTCACTGGAGCAAATGCCTGCTGAAAGTTGGTTGGAGCTTCACTTCCATGTTTCGATTACAGTTAGCATTAATAACATAAAATGTAGATTGTTACTGTAACTGCTTTAGTAAAATGGCATAAAAGCTCAGCAGAAATGAACGACGGGGGTCCCCACATCTGCGGTTCCCTCCAAGGTTACTCATTGTATCCCATTCGGTTGAGTTTTGTCTTGCCCAATGTGGTATCTGAGGATGTCGTTGTGGCTTGTGCAGCCCTTTGAGACACTTGTGATTAAGGGCTATATAAATAAACTTTGACTGATTGATTGATAATGCAGACGGTTCTAAAATTTGGCTGACCACAGCGAGCCACCTCACCTAGTGATTCGACCAGCCCCTTTATTTTCGACACTTATGTTTCAGTTTTGAACACATTTCCATTCATTTAATACATGGAATGGGAATTAATTCAACTGCTTTTGTTACAAATGCGCTGTTTTGAAACATTGCTAGTAGGGCTGGGCGATATATCGAGTTTGTAAGATATATTAATATATTTTTAAACAGGATATGAATTAAGAAAATATTGTAATATCGATATAATTTATTTCACCTTAAAATGACCAAACGCTACTTATTTGTTGTCTTCCTTGCCCCCCTCCATGGGCTACTAAACCCCTCCCCTTCCTCCTTCCAAGACGTGCTTGCACTATACGAACATCCATGATAGGTTGGTTGTTTACTATTATGATTCCCGATTGGTTAGGGACAGGCCAATCAGAGGCAAGATAGGGCGGGTCACAGTGCCTGCCTGCAAATGTATTTTTTTATCCGAATTTGATACATTTTGTAATAATTTGCACAGCTATGTTATTTATTTTACGTAGAAAAAAAATACTTTTCTATTGTATTTATGTTATTTAATTCTGTACTACTTAAACAGTTTATTTTATGTGCTGTTAAAACCCATCTTAACTAACTGGGTTAATAAAAGTGCCACTGACTGTTTACAGTACAGTTGTCATTCACTTCAATTTCACTGAATATGAATGAATGAAATTAGTTTATTTTGGTCATATAATCAACCATTTTGTGTGATCAATTTAACAGCACAGATTATACATATTAACAATCATACACATACACACACAAAAAGAAAAAGAATGACCGAAAAAGGAATAAACAGAAGCCAAGGCTTATATTTGCCTATCCTACACATTCACTGAAAATTTGATTGCTTACATCAACGTTCAAAAAATCACTGGGAGGAAAGTAATCGTTGCTATATTTGATAATTTTCAATTATTTCACCTTTCAAGGCTTTCTTAAACCTCAAAGAACTACATGTCTTCAACTCATTACTAAGCTTGTTCCCCCATTTAACTCCTAAAACTGAAATACATTTGTATTTTATATTCGTTCTTACTTTACACATTTCAAAAATCAATATCCCCCGTAAATTATAGTTTCCTCCTCTTAATTTAAATAACCTAAAAATTAGGGGTGTAACGGTACACAAAAATTTCGGTTCGGTACGTACCTCGGTTTAGAGGTCACGGTTCGGTTCATTTTCGTTACAGTAAGAAAACAACAAAATATACATTTTTTTGGTTATTTATTTACCAAATTTGTAAACAATGGCTTTATCCTTTTAACATTGGGAACACTATAGTAATTCTGCCCACGTTAATCAACATTAAACTGCCTCAAGTTGTTGCTCAAATTAAATAAAATGACAAAACTTTTCTTCTACATATAAAAAGTGCAACATTAAACAGTTAATGTCCTTTTTTGCTGCGTCAACACAGCTCAATCAACACAGAAAAAGGTAAAGTGAAATACAGACAGGGCTTTGCTGTCCGTAACACACATACCGCAAAATGAGCTAACGTTACGCTAAAAGCTAATTAGCCTTCACCTCAAGCCAGGACTGCGAGCGGGCTGAGCTGCAGTTTAAAGTTTCTAGATTGTCAACGGGCTCATAGTGATGTTACTATGAGTTGACTGGGAGGTGTTTATTATAATTTGGGAGAGTCCGCTGCCTGATGCTTACTTGCTAAACACCTACCTGCTCGACGCTGAAGCATTGACTACATGCGCTCTGAATACGCAATGCTGATTGGCTGTTACCGCTTTGAATATGCACTACTGATTGGCTGTTACCGCTTTGTGTGTAACCAATCAGATGGTTGTGTGGGTGGGAAAATGCTGGGTGCTGAGACAGAGGCAGTAGAAGCAAAGCAGCTTGTTAAGACTTTAGCTTAGAAACTCGTTCGGTACACCCCTGTACCGAACCGAAACCCCCGTAACCGAAACGGTTCAATACAAATACACGTACCGTTACACTCCTACTCAGAATACAAGCTGGAAGGCTGTTGTTCTTTACTCGAAACATAATTTCCATTATTCTGAAAGTTTTAACACATTAGAACTTTTGAATAATGGATGGTAGGTTCATAGTAGCACGCTTTGTGTATTATTCTAGTTGTAATATTCTAATATCTCTCAAAAATTAATATCTTTATATGTGTACTTTCACCGGAAAATATATCGAGATATACATCAAATATCGAGTTTAAGTAAAAATATATCGAGATATACATTTTCATCAATATCGCCCAGCCTTAATTGCTAGTGATGAATGCTTAAAAAATTGTAAAACTGCATTAATGTACATAAATTAAAGATGCATCGATAATACATTTTTAATCAAATCAAATCGAACAATTTTCGCGAGAGGTGCAATTTTTTTGGGCTTGAGCCCCTGGCCCTCAAAATTTCTGTGCACGTGCCTGATTGTCAAAACACAAATGCAACAACAATGTTCCACACCAGACATTCTCGACTCGTTCGCAACACAAATGATGTAAAATGCAACTCGTTCAACAACAAAAACATCAGCTCAGAGCAAACTGTCTGGAACTGTCAATCGAGGAGAAACAAGTTACCATTTCTGGCCCCTGATGGCATCTCAAGTCCTGCTCAAAAGACAAAAATGGTCGACAGAGATAAAGCACTGCTGTGAGCCAGTAATTTTCAACCTTTATTTTTGTCACAGATTTAATACTTTTCGATTCCTTGTTGATTTCTGCATGTGTCTGCAGTGGGCTATTATATATAGAGCCACCCACACCAGTTTCAAATTAGTTGCCTAATTAATGAATTGGAAAGAAAATGTTATGACAGTAGCGTATGTGTGTGGCCGTGAGGTGAGTGACGTCAGTGAGTGTGTGGGCGATAGAAGAGAGGGAGCGGTAGCGTGAGTGCCGGCGGGGACTAGTTTGTTTTGTATTATTTTGTAGTTTATTGTCAAAATATACACTCCCATTGTCCACTTAAATATTTCCATAACTTATTTGGAGTTTTTTTTGTGTTTTCCTGCGTGTAGTGTTTTAGTTCTTGTCTTGCACTCCTATTTTGGTGGCTTTTCCTCTGTTGTTGGTATTTTCCTGTAGCAGTTTCATTTCTTCCTTGAACGCTATTCCCCGCACCTGCTTGGTTTTGCAATCAAGACTATTTAAGTTGTGTGGACGCAATCCTTTGTGGGGACATTGTTGATTGTCATGTCATGTACGGATGTACTTTGTGGATGCCGTCTGCTCCACACGCTGTAAGTCTTTGCTGTCGTCCAGCATTCTGTTTTTGTTTTCTTTGCAGCCAGTTCAGTTTTAGTTTCGTTTTGCTTCAATGCATTTTCTTAGCTGCACTCGCCTTTTGTTTTTTTGTGGTTTAAGAGCTAGATACCTTTTTACCTACAGGTTACCGCCCGCAAATTGTGATCACGACAAACCATGTTCCCGACATCTACAATGCAATTAGCTACCTGCTGCCACCTACTGATATGGAAAAGTATTACACGGTTACTCTGCCGAGCTCTAGACCAGTGTTTTTCAACTACTGTGCCGAGGCACACTAGTGTGCCGTGAGATACAGTCTGGTGTGACGTGGGAGATTATCTAATTTCACCTATTTGGGTTAAAAATATTTTTTGCAAACCAGTAATTATAGTCTGCAAATGATGTGTTGTTGTTGAGTGTCGGTGCAGTCTAGAGCTTGGCAGAGTAACCGTGTAATACTCTTCCATATCAGTAGGTGGCAGCCGGTAGCTAATTGCTTTGTAGATGTCGGAAACAGCGGGAGGCAGCGTGCCGGTAAAAAGGTGTCTAATGCTTAAACCAAAAATAAACAAAAGGCGAGTGCCCCTAAGAAAAGGCATTGAAGCTTAGGGAGGGCTATGCAGAGCGAAACTAAAACTGAAGTGGCTACAAAGTAAACAAAAACAGAATGCTGGACGACAGCAAAGACTTACTGTGGAGCAAAGACGGCGTCCACAATGTACATCCGAACATGACATGACAATCAACAATGTCCCCACAAAGAAGGATAAAAACAACTGAAATATTTTTGATTGCTAAAACAAAGTACATGCAGGAAATACCGTTCAAAGGAAAACATGAAACTGCTACAGGAAAATATCAAAAAAAGAGAAAAAGCCACCAAAATAGGAGCGCAAGACAAGAACTAAAACACTACACACAGGAAAACAGCAAAAAACTCAAAATAAGTCACGGCATGATGTGACAGGTCGTGACAGTACACCTACTTTGAGACAAGAGCTATAGTGACGCATGCTTGGTTATGGTTTAAAGTCACATCCAACAATTGCAACAACGACTTTTTACTGTCAACTGAGTTTCGTTTTTTTAATGATTTCTGCTGGTGGTGTGCTTCTGGATTTTTTTAACGCAAAAGATGTGCCTTGGCTCAAAAAAGGTTGAAAAACACTGCACTAGACAGCACAGATACTCAACAACGGCACATTTGCGGATTTTAATTACCGGTTTGCAAAAAATACTTTTAACGCAATTAGGTGAAATGACATCATCTCCCAGGCAGCACGTTGGAACAGGGGTTAGTGCATGTGCCTCACAATACTAAGGTCCTAAGTAGTCCTGAGTTAAATCCCGGGCTCGGGATCTTTCTGTGTGGAGTTTGCATGTTCTCCCCGTGACTGCGTGGGTTCCCTCCGGGTACTCCGGCTTCCTCCCACCTCCAAAACCATGCACCTGGTGATAGGTTGATTGGCAACACTAAATTGGCCCTAGCGTGTGAATGTGAGTGTGAATGTTGTCTGTCTATCTGTGTTGGCCATGCGATGAGGTGGCGACTTGTCCAGGGTGTATCCCGCCTTCCGCCCGAATGCAGCTGAAATAGGCTCCAGCACCCCCCGCAACCCCAAAAGGGACAAGCGGTAGAAAATGGATGGATGGACAGCATCTCCCACGGCACACCAGACAACATCTCACGGTACACTAGTGTGCCGCGACACAGTGGTTGAAAAACACCGCTGAAAACAATAACAAATATGCAAAGATGTGCTGACACAAAACGTCATTTTCGTCTACACGATTTACAACTCGAAACACTTGTGTGCTAATTTAGCCATGGTGGTGAAATATATAGGTAGGGAAAACATTCAATCGTTAATAATACAGATAGAGACGCCCTGGCTGGACGTCGATAAAAAAAAACTGGCACGTGACAAACAAACATATTTAACGCCGTATTTGATGTAACCAGTAAAGGCACGAAACATCATCTATTATGTTGAAGACGCTGTGCAAACAAACGTATTCATTTATATTTAGAAACATTAGACTACCTGATCCGGTTGGGCTCCATGTTTTTCATGTCGAACGAAACGGAACAGAACAAACCGGAAACAGATTTGAACGGGGCGCTTTCCCATGATTCCACGCGCTGAAATGCACCAATCACACGATCGCACCAATTTTAACCGGAAGTTGTTAGGTTTTTATTTTTTATTTTTTTTATTTTATAAACCTTTATTTATCATGTGCAACATATACATACAATCAAGAAATAATAATAATAATTTTTAAAAGTACAGAAATAGTAAAAAAAAAAAAAAAAAACAGTACAAAACAGCGCCAGGGGGTTGTAAACTCAATAAAGCAACTAAAATAGAATTTAAAATATATATATATATATATATATATATATATATATATATATATATATATATATATATATATATATATATATATATATATATATATATATATATATATATATATATATATATATATATGTAAAAGAAAGGGCATCTCTATCCTCCTTCAAAACCGCACTAAAAGAACACCTCCAGGCAACTTCAACCCTAAACTAACACCCTCCCCCTTCCACATCTCACCTCCCCGGATTGTAAATAATCAAATGTAAATAATCAAATGTAGATACTTATTCTTATGCTTTCTGATCGCTCTCTCTCTATGTCCACTACTTGCTGTACATATCCTACCAAGTCAGTCCTACACTGTTTCAATGTCCATTTCTTTGATGCAATTGTTGATGACTGAAGTGTTGATACCAACCAAACCTAACCCCCCCCCCATGTTACCATTTAGTGGTCAATTGTACGGAATATGTACTGTACTGTGCATTCTACTAATAAAAGTTTCAATCAATCAATCAATCAAACAAACTGTAAAGCCTATAGGCTCACACAAGTTCTGTAAATAATCCAAATGTTCACAGCTTTTTGGTTGTTAGAGGTAGAAAGTGTTTTAAAGTACCATGAATTGATTAATGTGGACCCCGACTTAAACAAGTTGAAAAACTTATTCGGGTTTTACCATTTAGTGGTCAATTGTGCGGAATATGTACTGTACTATGCAATCTACTAATAAAAGTTTCAATCAATCAATCAAATAGTTCTAATTCTTTTTTAAAGGCACAAAAAACAAGAAACTCACATTTATGAATATAAAACTTAGCCAATAGTATAATGAGGTTGCAAAGGTAAAATTCCTTTACACATTTTTTTTCAACCAGTGTAAATCCAAATAGCACATCTTTAAAACAAAGCACAATTTTGTCATGAATATTGTCCAGGATGAAATGACAGATGCCCTGCCATAGTGATGGAGTGCTTTCACAGGTCCAAAACAGGTGCTAAACAGTCTCTGGATGCATGTTGCATAAGGTGCAGGTAACATCAATGTCCTTCTTGTATCTAAAAATCGCAGTCTTTACATGGTAATAACCATGAATGATTTTGAAATGAATCTCTTTGACTTTGTAAGTAGATGTCATTCACAACATTATTCCAGAGCGCAATTACATAGGAGACAGACGCACAATCATTTTGGAATAAGCTGCGGATTTTTCTGTTATTTTTTTTCTGATTAAAACAAAGTTTTCCTACAGGAGTGTCAGTGGATCATTCACAGTTGTTACAGCAGAAAGAGGAAATGATTAAGCCCTGTACAACATAACAAGACTTGTTGGAATGGCATCAAATACAATAGCAATTTGTTTGGTAGTCACAGGAATCTTAAAATGGTTTAAAAAATGTTTTGTAATTAAAAAGTTGACCTTCTTATTGAAAAGCTGACTCACTAAAATAATACCATTCTTGAACCAATTGTTGAGGAAAATAAATTTCCTTTTGTAACATATGTCTACTGAAATGGGACCCATTACCTCCCTGCTTGACACTCAGCATCAAGGGTTGGAATTGGGGGTTAAATCACCAAAAATGATTCCCGGGCGCGGCCACCGCTGCTGCTCACTGCTCCCCTCACCTCCCAGGGGGTGATGAAGGGTGATGGGTCAAATGCAGAGAATATTTTCGCCACACCTCATGTGTGTGTGACAATCATTTGTAATTTAACTTGAACTTTATTGTTCCAAATGACGTATTTCATAGGTGAGAAATTGTACTTGTATATAAGAGACCATGCCAGAAGGGATTGGAATAAGCAACAGGAATCCTATCAATGTTGTAGGAAGTTGTGTTTTTTATTGAACAGTGAACATACATATGCACTGCTAATGTACAAACACATTCAGGCACTTCCAATAAAATACCCATCAGTATTTTGTTCCAATATTTTACATCGGGTTGAGCCATTTAAATCACATTAAACAATTCTCATACAATCAAAACCTGTCAAAGAAAGTAAAAATAATTATGGGTGAGGGCCGACATCCAGGCAACTGAGCTACATACGGGTTCTTCGAGCCATAGCAACAAGACTGGCGTTGAAAACAAACCGTTGCCATTACTCTTTAACCTGTCGACCTACGCTGGCTAAACCCGTCATTCTGCCTCCAAAATGCCGAAAAACTGTGTTGTTTTTGGTTGTGCTAACCACAACTGGAAACAGGGAAAACAAAGGTTGTATTTTGTTCTGCCAAAGCGCGATAAAAGCCCACAGAGACGAGACAAATGGCTCGCAGCTTTACACTGGGAAAACGAGGACGGTTCTCACTGGAGTCCCCCAAAGTCCCGGGTCGTGTGTTCGGATCACTTCGTTTCTGGTAAATATAAGGAACAAAAATCCACCTTCTTAACCACAACTTGGCTATACCGTCCGTGCTAATGTTGTACTTGTTGAATTTTTACCTTATAACGTTCGACAGCTGAAGTTATTGTTGTACAAAAATAACATGCGGTTTATACTATATAGTCTAAAGCCTAGCTAGCTATTTTCGAAAACCGGACAACGAGAGGATACCAAAGGCAGCGTTAAGATGGACACCACCGGGAAAACGTAAGCCAGGGCGGCCAAAGAACACCTGGCGAAGAACAGTTGTACTTAAACAATACATGTAGCCCTCAAATTTCTCAATATTTTATACACTAACACTTGATCTTGTTGTTGATAACTTCCGCGTCTCTTTCTTAGTAGCGCGCAGGCTAAGCTAACTAGCAAGCTAAGCTGAGCCTGAGAAGTTTTAAAGTTCACTGAGACGAGTCTGACGCAAATAATACATTTTCGTTTTTTCACACGATATGCGAATAAATAAAAATGCGTAAATGAAGGATTTAACGCCGACTTCCAAGCCACAACGCTCGTTAAATGCTTTTTCTGTCAATGCTGTGTTCGCTGTGAGCTGGTTTGTTTTCAACGAATTCCTGGTTGCTAGGGGATTGGTATGCGGAAGTGACGTAGGTCCACCCTCACCCATAAGAGACAATAAACTGATTTTTAAAATAAAACGTATTTACATAGGAAGTTGTGTTATTATTCTGTTCTAGCAGGGGATATGTAATTATTAAATGTATTATTATTATCAAAACAGTAAGACATTAAAGGCAGGTTTCTTCGGCTTTCCAAATCTTACGTAAACTCCCAAAGTCTTGCCTCCTTCCTGTTACCATGGAGACAGTATTTTTTTCTTCCTGCTCAGTGCACCGCCGTTTTTCGACATTTCTTTCTTTCACTTGCCACATTTAAAAATATGTAATTTAGGCATTAACAAATGTTATATTGTGATCACTATTTGCGCAGGTGCACTAGTTTAATCAACCCTCATGCAACATTCATACTGCATTGATGATGACCACATCAAGAGCCAATCAGATTGCAAATTGCCATTTATAAACTAGCGGTGGGCGATACTGCACATTTGGTTGTCGATATGATGCCGAGTAGGCGTGGATCCAGTTGTGACGGTGGCGATACTTTTTACTTGAATGATTTAGTGATATCTGCCTTGAACTTGTTGATCATGTTTGGAATCTGAAGAAAACAATGTGAAGACATGCAAACAAAACAACATTTTTAATCAACCATTTTGTGAACAGTTAAACATATACAACAATGTAATCGACACAATAATACAATCATTCTCTTTTGCTTCAGCAAAATAAAGTCAATGATGCAAAAAAAAATAAAAACAACTTTTTTGATTGATTGATTGAAACTTTTTTTAGTAGATTGCACAGTACAGTACATATTCCATACAATTGACCACTAAATGGTAACACCCGAATAAGTTTTTCAACTTCGGGGTCCACGTAAATCAGGGTTGTCCAAAGTGCGGCCCGGGGCTATTTGCGACCCGCAACTAGTTGTTTACCGGCCCGCCACACATTCTGGAAATGCTATTGTTGACGTATTGTCTCTTGTGCTCTCAATGACTGATTGGCCACTTGCTGGTCACGTGACATGCCCTGATTGTATATGTGCTGCACAGGTGCTAATAAATTTTTGTTCTTCCCTTTTCACATTACCTGCCGCCTGCTGCGTATTTGTTTGCTCCTCATTCAGTGTTAGTTTAGGTTCTTGGGTACCGTTCGTTTAACTCTGTCAACAGGTTATGGGCCCAGGTCGAGTTTACCCAAGAGGATATTTATTTTACCGGTGAGCCACCGAGATAAAACGGCGTGTCTTAGTTTTAGTAGTAGGCTACTACTACTAGCACCATGGCTTGTAGAGATGGAGGTACTGGTGGTGGTCGATGGTATCGACTCGTCTTTGACGGAGACGAAAAGAACTATGAATTATGGGAGACCAAATTTTTAGGCCACCTTCGCCTACAGAAACTAAGAGACACAATCTTGACACCGCCAGCAGAAGGAGCAACGGCTGCTGTCCGCGCTGCAGATGCAGAAAAGAATGGTGAAGCCTACGCGGAGCTCATACAATTCCTCGACGATAAGAGTCTGTCCCTTGTAATGAGGGAGGCAGCAGACAATGGGCGCGAGGCGTTGAAAATCCTGAGGGGATACTACGCAGAGAAACTACGCGGCACGACTGCATCAGAGGACAACGTCATGAAGGCCCGAGTTCAGCCGAGGGGCAAACCTGCTACGGCCAGTGCTAGTGGGACTCGCTGGACGGGGAGTGTGGACAATATTGTTTGCTTCAGGTGTGGCCAACGAGGTCACAAATCCACCTCATGTGAACAAACACAGTGGTGCAGCCACTGTAGGAGCAACACACACCGTGACGCAACCTGCAGACGGAGACAGAGGCGAGACAACGCCCGAGGGGTCTCCGAGGCAGTGGAGGACAATGACTACGCGTTCGTTGCCGGAGACATCCGACGCAGAGACATCCAAAGTGGACGCGGAGACATCCGACGCAGAGACATCCAAAGTGGACGCAGAGACATCCGACGCGGAGACATCCAAAGTGGACGCAGAGACATCCGACGCGGATCTGGTGTCAGAGGAAAAGGTCTGATGGTGGACACAGGAGCCACTTCTCACATCATCACCGACGTGTCAAGGTTCAAATCCTTTGACGACGGGTTCCAGGCAGAAACTCACTGTGTGGAGCTGGCCGATGGAACCAGGAGCAAAGGGGTCGCCGAGCGCAGAGGAGATGCAGAGGTGTATTTGGTGGACAGCGCAGGACGCCACCGACGCACAGTGCTGAAAGATGCACTATTTGTGCCTTCATACCCGCAGGACATCTTTTCTGTGAAAGCAGCTACTGCCAGCGGAGCAACCGTCATCTTCAAGGAGGGTGAAGACGTCCTACAACACAGAAACGGTACACAATTCTATATCCATGAACACAATAGATTGTACTATTTACACACAGTGGAGAAAAATGAATGTGATGACCAGTGTATGGGATGTAATGATTTACAGACATGGCATGAGATCCTAGGTCACTGTAATTATGCAGATGTAGAACAATTACAAAATGTTGTTTCTGGTATGACTATTAAAGGTAAAGTAGACAAGTCAACATTACAATGTGATGTCTGTACACAAGGCAAGTTTGTCCAAACTAGAAACAGGAAGCCTGATATGAGGGCCAAAGCTCCTCTAGATTTGGTACACACTGATTTAGCAGGACCAATAGCCACAGAGTCTAAGGATGGGCATAAATATGCATTATGTTTTACGGATGATTATTCCAGTGCAATGTTTACTTATTTTCTTAAAAATAAGAGTGACACAGTCCAAGCAACTGAAAAGTTCTTAGCAGACGTAGCCCCTTATGGGAAGGTCAGATGTATTAGGTCTGATATGGGTACGGAATTCACTGGTAAGAATTACCAAACACTGCTTCGTACTAATAGAATCCGACATGAGACGTCGGCACCGTACTCGCCGCATCAAAACGGTACTGCTGAACGCAGTTGGCGAACCTTATTTGACATGGCTAGGTGTATGCTCATAGAGAGCGAGTTACCTAAGTGTTTGTGGACATATGCAGTGCAGACAGCTGCTGTCATTAGAAATAGGTGTTTTAACAGACGCACTAAAAAGACTCCTTACCAACTGTTGACTGGAAAAAGACCAAATGTATCTAGAATGCAAAAGTTTGGGTCAACATGTTATGCATATAAACAGGACAAGACAAAGCTAGAGTCAAGGTGTGAAGAGGGTATTTTTGTAGGATATGACAAAAATAGCCCGGCCTACATAGTCTATTATCCTGGCACTCATAGAGTGAAAAAGCACAGACTTGTGAAATTTTCATGCAGGAAGATTACTGAGCAGCAGACTCAGACTGACACAACGCCTGTTTATGACGATGATGATGACTTTGGGGTGAAAAAGGAGACTAGGCATAGACATGCGAGTCCAGACCATGCACAGAGGAGTCCAGGTCGAGCTCAGAGAAGTCCCCATGTTCAGAGTCCAGTGACAAAACCTGAGGGCAGTCCAGCACAGGACACTACACGTTATCCTACCAGAGATAGGAGACCACCAGAATATTTAAAAGATTATACATGTGAAGTGGATAGTGATGACCAGACACATTTTAGCATGGACTACTGTTATAGAGTCATGTGTGATGTACCCCTGACCTTCAGGGAAGCTGTAAACTCAACTAATTCAGAAAAGTGGGTCAATGCAATGAATGACGAAATGCAGTCACTCAGAGAGAATAACACATTTACCCTGACCAACTTACCTGTGGGTAAAGACGTAGTGGGGGGTAGATGGGTCTATGCAATTAAGAATAACATTGATGGTTCTGACAAATATAAAGCAAGATACGTAGCTAAGGGATATAGTCAGAAAATGGGCGTTGACTATGACGAGACGTTCTCTCCTACAGCTAACTTGACCAGTGTCCGTGTTATCATGCAAAAAGCAGCTCAGGAGAACCTGATTTTACATCAGATGGACGTTAAAACAGCGTATCTGCATGCTCCAATAGATTGCGAAATATATATTGAACAACCTGAGGGTTATAAAGAGCACTCTAGTACCAAACAGGTGTATCGGTTAGAGAAGTCACTATATGGTTTGAAACAGTCAGGCAGGAACTGGAACAAGTTATTACATGACTATTTATCTGACAACAACTTTGTACAAAACCTGACAGACCATTGTGTTTACATCAGAGAAACTGACAATGAAAAAGTGATTCTGATAATATGGGTTGATGACTTGATCATTGCTGCCAGTGATGAAAATGCAGTGATGAATGTAAAAGAAATGCTTAAAGCAAGATTCCACATGAGAGATTTAGGTCATCTGAAACATTTTCTGGGTATTGATTTTAGCCAGAGTGATGCATGTGTGAAAATGTCACAGAAAAAAATATTCAGTAAAATTGCTTGAAAAGTTTGACATGGTGAATTGCAAACCTAGAGCGACACCTTGTGAACCAAAGCTAAATTACAGCCATTCTGAGCTCTTGTCAGATGTAAAATTGTACAGAGAAGTAGTAGGAAGTTTGATCTACCTGAGTACATGTACAAGACCAGATTTAAGCTTTGTAGTAAGCAAATTGTCACAATACTTTAGTAATCCAACAGAGGAACAGTGGGTTACTGTGAAACATGTGCTGAGATATCTAAAAGGTACAACAGACAAAGTTTTGTGTTACAAATATTGTGAAAATGGTTTGAGTCTACATGCTTACAGTGATGCCGATTGGGCGACTGACGCCACTGATAGAAGGAGTACAACTGGATATTGTATAAGCTTGTGTGAAAATGGTCCTTTGGTTTCATGGAAGACCAAAAAGCAACCAACAGTTGCACTGTCAACATGTGAGGCAGAATATATGGCCTTAGCTGCAACTACACAAGAATGTATGTATTTAGTCCAACTTTTAAATGGCATTGATGGGAGTCAGTCTGCTACACCAAAGGTTTATGAGGATAACCAGGGTGCAATTGCATTAGCCAAGAATCCTGTAAACAGACAGCGATGCAAACATGTCGACATAAAATATCATTTTGTCAGATCAGCTGTGAATGATGGTAAAATATGTCTACAATATCTTCCCACAGATCAAATGGTAGCAGATGTAATGACAAAGCCTGCAACCAAATGCAAATTGTCGAAATTCTCAAGCTTTATGTTTGGAGAATAATTCATGTGATTTATGACATGTGATTTTTGATTTTGTTTCAAATGTTTTTATTTTTATGATGATGTTAACAGTATGAGAGCTAGTGGGAGTGTTGACGTATTGTCTCTTGTGCTCTCAATGACTGATTGGCCACTTGCTGGTCACGTGACATGCCCTGATTGTATATGTGCTGCACAGGTGCTAATAAATTTTTGTTCTTCCCTTTTCACATTACCTGCCGCCTGCTGCGTATTTGTTTGCTCCTCATTCAGTGTTAGTTTAGGTTCTTGGGTACCGTTCGTTTAACTCTGTCAACAGCTATTGCAAAAATAAACAAAGAACATTCAAAAAAGTGGAATGAGGTGAAATCTAACGAGAACAAGTTGACACAATGCTGCCATGCAGGCTGTTTTTTTTATTTTGTCTTTTTTTAAATTGTTTTGCCATTGCTCAAAAAATAATAATAATGACAAAAAAATCCATGTTATAATGAATTATTTTCAAGGCTCCAGTTACTTCAAATATTTCACTTTAAATTGTCTTATGCGGTAAATATTGCATATATTGTGTAGATGCCATATAAAAACATCAAAGTTTTATTTGACAAAAGAGCATAAAACAAACAAAATAATAGTTCAAATGTAAAATCGACAGATATATCTGAAGTTGATCTTGTAACTTAAGTGTTGAAAGTAAAAGAAAAACCTAATAAAAATGTATCACTTTATGAGTGGGGCACCTTTTGGAACCCAAATATATTTAGTGGTATTGTATTTATCTTTTCACTGTGATTACTAAAAAATATTAAAGAATTAAAATCAATGATGTCCTGCATTATTGATCTTTTAGGGCTCTAATTACTAAATACTGCATATTTCAGTTTTACTATAAAAAAAACAAAGTTGTTTTTGACAGAAAAGCCATACAATTTTCATTTTATCACTTTATATGAACTTGAAGTTGATATAGAGATTAACTGTAAGCGTTAAATAAAAAATAATAATTGGACTTATTTTTTAACATTTTAATGACTGAGACCCTTTATGGTCCCCGGGACCCCTAAAGGTAAAATAAATAAAAAATCCATATATTTTGTAATGTTTTGAAAATGAAAAATATCAAAATGGCCCCCACATGCTTTCATTTTTACATGTGCGGCACTCAGTGGAAAAAGTTTGGACACCCCTGACGTAATTCAATTCATGGTAATTCATTGGCATTTTGTCTTTATAACACCTTTCTGTGTCCAAAGATAGTTTTTATACACATATAAAAATATTAATGGTATATATACCAATATTAACAACAACCAACAAACACATATGAAAATATGACAATCAATATAGACTAGGGAAACTAAAAACGATCTCATCACGAATGTATCGATCTGGTGGTATTGATACCATCGATGTTGATACTAGCCGACGTAAGCACAGCCATACTGCAAATGAGCTGTGCTTCCTTATTTATTTTACAAATAAAGACTCATATTGTACGATTCAATTTAAACTTGTGTCTCGGACACAATACAGTACGTCAAAAAATAAAAATTCCCCACATTACATTTTTTCTGAGGAAACTCCCTATGGACCCATGGGAATTCGGTGATCGCTGGCAGCATAGTCCAATCAAACAACGCGTGACCACATGTCATTTAAAAAAAAAGAATATAGTTGTTCGGAAAACACATACAGTAACTGAACATACAGTCAGCAAAACGATGTATTTTACAAAAGCGGTTGAGGTTTGGAAGCGATGGGGAAAAGGTGACGTAAGCCGGGGAGCTGCGGGAATGTTCACGCATGCGCGGAAGACACGACGCTGGCAAGATGGAACCGTTGCTTGGAACTCAGACGCCTCGCGGACGCCATCTTGGCTCTAACGCCAGCCAAACGATACACATGGAGCGGTCGCTCGGACGCCATTTTGGCTCACCAGCTTCTTGGGCGACAGATTTGTGGAACTCGGAGGGAGCAGCATCCGACTAGCGGCGGATGAAACGTTCTGCAACACACACGAGGCTCACGCCGCGGCGTTGTCATTGACATGAACGCGGAGGTCTTCCATTTGGGCTCGGGAAGGTTGGATTAACCGTACATAAGAGGCGGTTATGGCGGGGTGAAGCGTCTGAGGTGCTGGGCGCAACCAACCGGCCATTCCATCTCCAGCTAGCCCAGGAGCCCAGAAAGTCAAGCGTCTTCAAAGCCACCTTAGCTCCGCGGTGGAGCTCAGATCCTCGGCATGGACTGGAAGACTTTGTTGATGTCAAGTACTTTGCACTCGGTGAAACAATGCTGACCCCAGGCATGCGATTTTTTTCCCTGCAAAGGAGGACAATCTCCACCCCCTGCGGTCCTGTCTGTGATTACTGTTAGCCCGCTAGCTACCTAGCTAGCCCGCTCAGCCCCATTAAAGGTGGGACGGGCGAACTTGGGAGTCTTTGGGCGACCACTGCCTTTCTTTTCGCTGTGATTGATTAAGACGTGCACATTACCGAGTGTCAACGATCTGTTATTAATTAGAAGCTCTTGTGCACACCCTTAACTGTTTGCAAACGGGGCTCTCTGCAGAGAGCATCCCCCTTTCACCCTTTGGACCATGGCGGACGACGACGTGCTCTTTGAGGATGTCTACGAGCTGTGTGAAGTGATTGGCAAGTGAGTACCGACGTGTGTTTGCAACTTGCATGGTAGTCCCTGCACCTCACCAGTGCACTTCCATGATGGATGGAATCTTACTGTGTCCAGTGGCATCCCTGTTTTTTGACTGATTGATTGGAACTTGTATTAGTAGAATGCACAGTACAGTACATATTCCGTACAATTGACCACTAAATGGTGAAGCGTCTGAGGTGAACAATTGCATCACCCGAATAAGTTTTTCAACTTGTTTAAGTCGGGGTCCACTTAAATTGATTCATGATACAGATATATAATATCATCATAATACAGTCATCACACAAGATAATCATCAGAGTATATACATTGAATTATTTACATTATTTACAATCCGGGGTGTGGGATGTGGATTGATTAATTGATTGCAACTTTTATTAGTAGGTTGCACAGTGAAGTACATATTCCGTACAATTGACCACTAAATGGTAGCACCCGAATACGTTTTTCAACTTGTTTATACGGGGTCCACTTAAATTGATTCATGATACAGATATATACTATCATCATAATACAGTAATCACACAAGATATTCATCAGAGTATATACATTGAATTTAGGGCTGCAACAACTAATCGATTATAAAAATAGTTGGCGATTAATTTAGTCATCGATTCGTTGGATCTATGCTATGCGCATGCGCAGAGGCAGTTTTTTTTAATAATTTTTTTTATAAACCTTTATTTATAAACTGCAACATGTACAAATAGCTGAGAAACAATAATCAAAATAAGTACGGTGCCAGTATGCTGTTTTTTTCCAATAAAATACTGGAAAGGATAGAAATGTAGTTTGTCTCTTTGTTCCGATTATTAATCGAATAATCGACAGATTAATCGATTATCAAATTAATCGTTAGTTGCAGCCCTAATTGAATTATTTACATTATTTACAATCCGGGGTGTGGGATGTGGAGGGGGAGGGGGAGGGGGGGGTGGTAGGTTTGGTTGATATCAACACTTCAGTCATCAACAATTGCATCATCAGAGAAATGGACATTGAAACAGTGTAGGACTGACTTGGTAGGATATGTACAGCAAGTAGTGGACATAGAGAGAGAGCGATCAGATGTTTTGTACAGCGCTTTGTGATTTTAATCTGTGAAAAGCGCTTTATAAATAAAATGTACTTACTTACTGGTCACTGTTGAGCCACAAGAGGTAAAATAGCGAGCAGAAATGGACAAAGAGAAGGGTACAATATGAAAATGCCATGGCCAAAGCCATTGCGAGTCGTTCTCCCGTCAAGTAAAGACAAATTTTCGCCGTGATTCGTTTTCACTAAAGCAAACGCCTGGTGAAAGTTGGTTGGAGCTTAACTTCCGTGTTTCAATTAAAGTTAGCATTAATAACATAAAATGTCGATATTTACTGTAACTGCTTAAGTAAAATGGCTTAAAAACTCAGCAGAAATGAACGACGGTAGGCAGGATTGTATTGCAAACAATCACGTCTGTCGCCAAAACGTGTCAAGACACCTTCTCAAACCAGTCACACATTTTACAGCCCGTCAAACTACAGTAACAAAATAAACATGTCTTACATTATGATCATGCTTTGTCAAAGATGTTTTGTAATATAATCTTTGATATTTCTACCAAAATAAATGCTAGTACATCTGTTGAGTAATGTAGAGGGGATTTTTGTGTCAGGCTAAAATAAAGTGTATATCTTTTTAAAACATGTTCTGTTTGAGTCCTCAATTACAGAATGTTTAGCAGGCTGAATATTGTTTTTTTTAGTAAATAGAGAAGGTTAAAACATTGTCATGCAGCGATATGAATATCAATAACTTGTACAACATGTCATGTAAAGAATATCAGAAGCATTTATTCAGGTATAAATATCGCAGATTACATTACCAAACATCTTTGACAATCAAAGCCTGTTAGTAACAATCCACATTTTGTGTTAATAATGTGTGAAACATGGAAGTGTAGCGCCTCTTCTCTGAATGCAAGTGCTCCTACAGCAACAATACAAATTCTGTATTCCCACAAAACTCAAACTCAAACAAGACACCGACACACTGCAGCTATTTTTATTTATTTATTTATTGTCATTAAAAGTTTGTTTAGTGTTGAGCTTGTTTACTGCTTACTTTTACAACTACATACATTACACTGTTTTCAACTTTCTGCCTCCGTAAGTCGGTCCGTAGTTGTAACTCGCTCCGCTGTCACTTCAAGTTTTGTCTGCCACGTCCTTTGTTGCTTAAAGTTGTGGTGCAGCTTGATATTATTGTTATGGCGTTCGTCTTTGTTGTGGCTTTTGCAATTGTGCTCTAGCTGAGCGTTTTTGTGTTGTGGCTAATTTGTTTTGACCTTTTCTTGTCCAACATATTTATCTTCTTTATTTTTTTTTTGGTCGACTGATGGCGATGACGCCACAGGCAGGCAGACTTGAATAACGTTTAACGTCCATATCATTAAAAGTGCTAAACTTTATATAAAGTCTGCCGGTCTTAAATCCAATGTTTTCTTTTTCTTAATATGGATAAAATCGATGAATTGCCTTTTAAAAACTTGTTGGATAAAACCTATCTTCCGGAAGGCAAACTTGCTGTTCACAGATTGATGTAGTTGAAACTAAGAAATATATATCGACATATTGATTAACCGTTACATCTAGATGTGACTTTATACCCACAATATTGTGGAACATGTGCAAGAATCATGTGACAGCACATTTGGTTTCCAGTGAGATTCCACTGATTAGTTTACAACTGTCCTGGTTGTCCACTCAGCCGGGGGTCAGTTGTCACAAGAAAACAACTGTGAAAACAACTGTTTTCAAAACATCAGATTCAAGGCGTCGAAACAACACAGTATGTTGACCTAGGGCCCTGTCCCTACAGAACTGTTTTTAAGTGGAAACGGTGAAGATATGTACTGTTTCAGCCCATGCAAACTGCTTTTTTGGTTGTCTGAAATGAATGTTTTTGAAAACTGGTTCTAGAGTGGGAATGTCTGAAAACTCCGGCATTGTCGTTTCAATGGGACGAAGTAAGCTGCCATAGTACCCGAGAATGATGACGTTGCCACCTCCTTTCCGCTCTGTCGCCGCATCGTCTCCTCCGCAGCTGTCCTGTGTCTAAGTAAACACAGTAAACAATTTAGAATGTTTCATCACATCAACATTCTAGCTAATCTAGCTCTGAAGTAGCATACCAAGTAGTTTGTAGAATAGAATAGGCTTCTTATTGTCATTGCACATTAAGAACAACACATTTGTGGAATACTGATGGTGGAAGCTGCCATGCAAGGCGCAAACCATAACCCATCAGGAGCAGTTAGGGGTTCGGTGTCTTGCTCAAAAACATCTCGACATGAGCTTGCTAGCAAGTAGATCAGTAATGGTTCTGAGGAAATAATACAACTGTAAATGACGCAATATGTTATCGCATACGACAGCAGGTAAATTTGTAGCCTTTGTTACCTGTTTAAAAATATTTTCTATCATCACTTCTATGCCAAATACAATGTTGTGATATATATATATATATATATATATATATATATACTGTGTATATATATACTGTATATATATGTATATATATGTATATATAGTTATTGTAATAGAGTCATCAATATATATTGCGATATAGATTTTAGGCTATATCGCCCATCCCTACTGTAATGTGATTGACTCGTGACAAGTGCAAGGTGTGTCTAGCTTTTCACCCAAAGTCTGCTGGGATAAGCTCCAGCTCCCTTGGCAGTCTGAACAGGAATATCGTAGAACATTAATTATTGATTGAATATTTCAAGTTGTGTGGGTGTGCAGCAGCTCAAATCCTGAACGAAATATAGGATGGATGGTTTGAACCTGCGGACAGAACTTTGCAACTAGTTGTTCGGGGAGATAATATCTGCCTTCCTGACTATTGTTGATGTTGTCTTGAGCAAGGCATTTACTGAACCCCCCCAAAACTCGGTAGTGCAGTCACTATTTGCATGCCAGCAGGCGTTTGGTGTGCTACACAATAAATACAGCGGAAGGAGTAAACACGAGGCTGGCTGCCAGCCAATCACAGGGCACATTTTAAACTGATCCTCATTTGTCAATTGACCAATTCTTACGTGTCTATGAAGGTTCTCATTCATCCAGGTCAATGTCCTCTCAGGGCATTCAATCAATCGCAACTGGAATGCTTGGTTTGTCTTGGAACTGATAAAGCCTACTCGGATGAGCGGCGAAACGTCTTCCAAGACAAACCAAGCAGTCCAGTTGCGATCAATTGAATGCCCTGAGATGACCAAATCTTACCGATCGATTGAGGTATTTTGCCTGTACATTGTTTGAATTTGTTGTAGAAATACTATAAGCTGTCCACTGAACAGCCGTCGCCTTAGGGAGCACAACTCACCATAGGTGTAATGATCAGCACACATCCTAAGGTTTTGCTAAATTAAAGGCAGGTTCTGGAAAATGGCCTTGCACCTCCACTAACTGACTCATCAATGGAGTTGGATAAGAAAAGACAAGAGTGGGCTGTGGTAGTTTCAGCATTTGTAAAGAAGTAATTCGCAGAAAAGGCTCTACAATCCAGCAAATCCTTTACTATCATTCTTTTGTCAAAGTGCAGTCGATGGATCTTTGTGGTGAGTCCCGGTGTCTTGGGATGTGTCGCAAGAAGAAGGGAGGGACCATTTTTCCTGAGCCCAGATGCGTGAGGGGAAGGCAGTCTGTGGCCAGATCAATGGATATGAGCAGAGTAGGGAGTGGGATGGCCCTGAGGCTGAGGATATAAATAATGTTAGAAGGCAATGACAGCAGCACTCTGTTTTTAACCTCAGTCAGTTTCTTTACCCCTTTTCGATAGCTGGGTCATCAAAAACATGATCCAATGGATAGTCTTCATTGTCTTGTTGCCATTAATTAAATAATGTAGATTTTGATATATTCATTTTTATTAGGAATTTAGCATGAGGCCAGTTTATTGTCTTTTCCTCATTGTTTGTATATCATGCTCAGTGGAGCAATGCAATGGTGACACACAGACTAAATAAAATTTTTCTCTGGTTGCACGGGCCTTACTTGCACAATTGCCGATCAAGCAGGTCAGATGTCATGTTGTATTCGGACGACAATAACCTGCTAGGGAAAACAAAATCCCAGATGTTTCTGTTCTGGCATTAGTGATGCACAGTCGAGCAAAGCATTGTGTTCCAGAGATTATAGTTGGTTTGGTATAATAGGGGTGTCCTGATCCGCTATTGATATTGAATATTGGTCCCATATCAGCAAAAAACAAGTATGGGATTATATCGGTTACCGTATTTTTCGGAGTATAAATCGCTCTGGAGTATAAATCGCACCGGCCGAAAATGTATAATAAAGAAGGAAAAACACATATATAAATCGCACTGGAGTATAAGTTGCATTTTTTGCGGAAATTTATTTGGTAAAACCCAACACCAAGAGTAGACATTTGAAAGGCAATTTTAAATGAATAAAGAATAGTGAACAACAGGCTGAATAAGTGTATGTTGTATGACGCATATATAACCAACTGAGAATGTGCCTGGTATGTTAACGTAACATATTATGGTAAGAGTCATTCAAATAACTATAACATATAGAACATGCTATACGTTTACCAAACAATCTGTTACTCCTAATCGCTAAATCCGATGAAATCTTATACGTCTAGTCTCTTACGTGAATGAGCTAAATAATATTATTTGATATTTTACGGTAATGTGTTAATAATTTCACACATAAGTCGCTCCTGAGTATAAATCGCGGCCAAACTATGAAAAAAACAGCGACTTATTGTCCGAAAAATACGGTATGTCTAAAATATCAGATATAATCAGCCGGTTAACATCTAAATGTTCTCCAATAAGTACACAAGGTTGGTCAGAGCCGCACAGTGCGACCGATTTACTCGCATTTGCAACTAAAAATAGGTCGTGCGACTAGAAAAAAGAAAAAAGTAGCACTCGTGCGAGTACGGATTTCAACCCTTTCATTCTTATTTTGCTCCGAAAATAAATCCATAAGAAGTGGATCAAATGGAATAAGATTTGGGGAAAAGAAACCTTTTTGTCAACAGACCATAGATGCCATTTCAACTCTCTGCGCATCATGTACACAGTATCGCCGCTCTCGCGACATGCCAGATTAGCTGCTGCCAAAACAACTAGCCAGTCATCACGGATTTTAGTTCAACAACAAAAGATAGAAACTTTGATAGTAAATAAACCCATGTTTCCATTGCTCAATATTCTGCTCATTCATGATGATGGCGTTTTAACGTTTAGCGGATGTGCTGCAATGAAATAACAAACAGTCTGATACTCTAAATGGCGGCCGCTGTTTTGTTTTGCTAGATGGCGTCTGCCATACATGCTGCTTCTGACGAGATGGGAAGCAGGGAAAGAGAACACAGAAATGCCACTAAAGAAAGAGATAGAAGTGATTATTGGTGGTCAGCAGACTATCAAAGTTTATATTTTGTGCTTTCAAGGCTAATGATCAGCCCAGTGATAGTATTTCAACGTCACCGTTACAAACTTTGGTCTCTGTCTCTTCTTTTCTCAGGCTGTGGCTCATCAACACCACAAGCAAATATCTGCACTTTTCAGATGATAATTTTGTGTACTTTAACATTTGTGCTATTCTTAGCAAAACAGTGACATCAATTGCGGTTAAGAATGTTTTTTTGTGGTAAAATCAGCACTTCTAATGATATTTTGGTTATTTTTTTATATTTCCTAATGTATTAAGGTGTTATTTATGTTGTTACAAAATTAGAATTATATATGTCATGACCTCGTGACAGTTTACATTTTCAACATAAATTAATCCATCTGTTCTTATAACCACATAACATAACACCACCTAAGGAATTCAATACAACATTTTTAGAAAAATAAGAATATTAGAACTAGAAAGAAATACATAATTTTAAATATATGATAAATAAATGATATGATAAATGGGCTTAGCAGTTTGCAACTTGCTTTCAATTACATCTTTCAAACAGAAATTATACCAAGAACACCACAGGCTAGGTTATGTTACCATTAGTGGTTTAACATAACATTATTGTGTAAGTGTCCATATTCTTCATATTTAGTAATTACAGTATATTGAATAAAAATTGCCAATTGGTCTGAGGAATTTGTTTGGCGTTCTTGCTTGTCACTCACCGCAGGGAGCGTGTGCATACATACAAAAACAGTCCAAGAAAAGCAAATAACAATTTGCAGTCAACTCACAAAGCTAATGCGCGTGCATATGTTACGTACGGACAT
The DNA here is from genome assembly GCF_033978785.1 of Entelurus aequoreus. Lineage (NCBI taxonomy): Eukaryota > Metazoa > Chordata > Actinopteri > Syngnathiformes > Syngnathidae > Entelurus > Entelurus aequoreus. The sequence goes on along the minus strand of NC_084731.1, from coordinate 77,786,398 downwards.
AGTTATGTCATTACATGCTAAAAGCCCTATGTGGGCGGGATATAACGCTTAAAATACTTTGGAAAGTTAGCGCCCTCTAGGCATGTGCACAAAAGTTGCAAACAGCCACTTTTTGTGGGATCCCACTGAATTTTCCAAGGACTGATACAAATCACCATTTGTGGGTTCTGGGCACTCACTACATTGAAAACCTATCAATATCACTGGTCATGCTGGCATGTCTATAAGTAGCATTATGATCAATAATTAATTGCATGTGATGTGATGCCAGTCATTTTATATGACTGATATCGTGTGTCGCTCTGTAAAAAGCTGTGGGACAGGAATGTTTAATTGAGTTTTGCATTAGGCCTTATGAAACCACTGTGTTTATATGTATGAGTGTGTTAGTGTGTGTTACTGTGTACATTGTTTGAATGTTAATAGTAAAATTGGGTGTTTTATACATTCCATACTAACTGCTCTTAATTTTTTCCTGAGCTACATTTTTTCATTTAATCACACCTGTGCTCTTAGTAAAAAAAGCTTAGCGTACAGCCCTGTTGGTCTTTTTTTGTATGTTGGTGAATTTATTTACAAAAGGTAAACATGGTAGGCTATAGGCTACTAGGAACTAGCAGCTACACAACAGCTAAGCACAATAGCACACAAGCTTGACCTAAAGTGCCCTGAATTGAGTACTCTGCAGTCTAAAACAAGACATGTATCAATATAAACAAGTATCAAATAATTATAGTTGCGTATTACTTAAAGATGTGTCTCCAAGACGAAGCATATTAGAAAGTATTCAGTTACAAACGTGCCTGCATCATTCAACCTACTGTGTCATGCTTAACTTAATGACTTATCGTGGCCACTAGGTGTTTCCAAAAAAACAACTACCACTCAACTTAAATTTAAAGACAGCATAAATCCATTCCAGACGATTAATATGAAATAGAATAGTGTTTCTCAAACCTACCGTTGTTCTCTGTTTGAGTCATTTTTCTTGATGAAAAGGGGTCTAACAGTCTTCACTACAAAATAATAAAATATGTATGATACTGGTATTGTATCTGATCAATATCGGTATCGGCCTGTAAAGTAATCAAGGCTCCGATGTTGATGTCGTATTGGAAGTGTAAAAGTAGTATCGAGACAGCCCAAGTTGATTTGTTGGCAGAAGTAATGAAGTTGTTCTTTGTCTCCAGAACCATTCTTCCTGTGGGATGTTTTTTTATTATCAGCTCTTAGATGCTCATAGACACAAGGATTCTGGGATGAGCAACGTCAACCAGAAACTGACATTTAAAAAAAAAAAAGTCTGTCTTTCAGGACTTGGTTTGCGCAACCAAGGGTTGCAGGTTAGAATCCTGCAGTTGACCAAAATGATTGTGTTTTGTTGACTAGAGAGGAACTAGTCTTCTAGAACTGTTCCATTGTTAAGGTGCCCATGAGCAAAGCGATTCATCCCTGCACAGTTAACTTGAGTTGCCAGTTGCCCCGTCACACATTTTCCCTTGCTTGCATGAGTGTGAAATTTGTGGATTTAGTTTAATCAATAAATGTAACTGTATACAACCTATGTACACATGTGTATACAGTCGGGCTGATTTGAAGAATGATGACGTCAAATAAATAATTCAGAGGGGAGGCGTAACAGAAAATAATAGAGAAGCACTGCCCTAAGGCCATTGTAAACAAACATGGCGTAGATCGCGTGGGACTACGTCATTGTTTCACAGGATGATATTTTACGTGCCGTTTGCAAGGAGGGGAGGGGGGGACATTGCTCTTCAACACATCGAACCTCATCAGACACCTGAAATGCCAAACTCGGTATGGAAAGCCTAAGAAAATGCCTGCTGCGTAAGAAGCTGCTCCGAAGCTAGAGGCAAAGAAAGGTGGAAGTTATCTGTTTCGACTTGGCTTAAGAAGCATTACTATTTTACGGACTACAGTGTGCACCAGCCGCGCCCACTAAATGTTAGAAGAAACATATTTTCCCTATATTAGCCGCAACAGATAATGAGGCACAGATATATACGTTGTAAAACAAGTTTTTTTATACAGAAATATTTTGTAAATGTTTGTTTACATACCTTAATTATTTTCAAACTGTGCTTGTAACACAGCAGTAAAACGGCTAATCAAACAAAACAGAAGACATTGTCACGGACCCACTAGCTGCAGAAGCTAGCTCTCCAATCAGCTAAACAGACTTAATAACTCCATAGTGACTTTTTAATGACTTTACGAAACTGAAACGATAGAAACAGAATACCATTGTAAGTTACTAATAGCAACACAGAAACTCGTAAATGTGTTAGCATATTAGGTAATGCTATCAACGCTAGCTTTATTCCATTACGATAGCACGTACAAATATCCATGAAAAGTCCTACAGACATCACACATGGGACGGTTTAGTAAGTATGAATAGTTTTAGTTATATTGTAAAACTTACAAACGTTGCTTGAAGTGAAGAATGAAGAATCCGTAGAGTAGAAACGTTATGGGCGACTAGAAGACATAACGGCACTTGTACTTCTGGTTGAAAGCACTAAGCCGAAGGAAATACTGTCGACGTTCACCCCGCAGCACCTGCAGTGAGCAAACACGACCAAAAGATGGTGCCATAGTACAAACAATAACACACCTTTTCAGTGTCTGTTGAAAACTATTTGTTGAATTCAAAATATTAGTGAAGACAAATCCATAAATTAACCACACCACTTTATAAGAGTTTAGAGCGTAGGAAAAAAGCAGAGGCTTATAATCCGGAATTTAGGGTAAAACAAGCCATCTGTTTATGGTTAGTTTTTGTTGCTCAGCTTTTTTGTTGTGCAGAAATCTAAACTACATTGTTTAACACACAAAGCAAAAAAACAAAAAGTGACCGTAAAAACTATTTAATCAAGTGTTTCAAATCTTTCCTTCTCTCTGAAAGTATGGTACTGTAGTCACCTTTAAGCAGACTGCACTGGATTAGTCTGTCGACAGGAGCAAAGAGCAACATGCTGCTTAAAGCGTATGTGAATTGTTTTCTTAAGGAGTCTCAGTCCTCCTAATGTTGAGTCTGCAGCTGCACATGTTCCATCTGTGTAGGCCAGAAAAATAACTTGAGGACCTCAAACAAAAGCAGCTCCATGTCCATCCAGTACAGCCGTTTGCAACAAAAATGCCTGTCATCCAGTCTTTGATTTGCCGGCAGCCAAGGAGAAAAGGAATACTAATGATTTGTTCAATTCAGGCGAGTGTTTGATGGCTGCTGTTGTCCGGATGCGAGCGGTGTGTGGGCGTTTTGTATAAGCCCACAGCTGCAGTGATGTCTGCATGACACACCGTCTCAGATACACTTTCTCCCGTACACTTGCCTTTTTGATACCTGTAATAGCCCGTGGGCATGACCAGATGCCAGTTGTTTCATATGATTAAAAAAAAAAATACATATTGATCTCGAGGCAGAAATGATAGCCCATCCCCCTCTTGCATGCACTCGGCTGTCCCATTTGTGAGTTGACTCTTGATGCGTTTCCCAGCAGTGAAAACCAGCATTCCAAATGGGACTGAAACATGAAAGCAGGCCCATTTTGTAATGGCGGTAATGCATTTTATTGTTACACATTAGAAACAGCTGCAATATTTGCATCCTCTGTCGGTCTTGCTCGTAGCCTCAGTTTTAAACTGTGAAACAGCTGCTATAGCGCTTCACCACATGTGGGAAACAATTTGTATGGTTGTCAGATCATCAGTACTGCTTTTCTCCTCGTTTGCAGGGGTGAGAGAAAAAATATATTTTGATAGGATCAAACTTTCTAACTGGACAAGTTTATATACTAATTTGAACACTTTGTGGACGTGTATGCCTTCCAAACTATTAAGTCTGATAATCATCACTGCTAACCTGTGTAAATAATGTTATTAGAAATTGAATCCATTGTGTTCCACAGGACTGCAAGCTATCTGCGGTGCGGCAGGTTGATGCCATCATTGTTTTATTTAAAGAATTGGCCATGAGGCTTGTGCATGTGATTTTTTTTTTAAAGGATGCTCTCAGCATCTGTCTGCCGTTTGCAGTCATTAGACTCGGTTACAAACGCGACAATGGGGAAGTCAAAGGAACTCAGCACAGATCTGAAAAAAACTAATCATTGACTTTAACAAGTCAGAAAATAGCTATTTCAAAGCAGCATAAGGTCCCAAGAGCAACTGTGTAGACAATTGTTAGTAAGTATAAAGTGCATGGCACAGTTTTGTCACTACCAGGATCAGGAAGAAAACGCAAGCTATCACCTGCTGCTGAGAGAAAATTGGTCAGGACGATCAAGATGATCAACCGAGAACCACCAAAAAGCAGGTCTGCAATGAAATGGAAGCTGCTGGAACACAGGTGTCAGTGTCCACAGTCAGTCAAACAAACCCAGATATATATGCTGAAATAGGTAATTTTATATCCCTGTAACGTTATGTATCATTGTGTATTATTTTTATCTACACTCACACACACACACACACACTGGAGATACAATACGAAAATATCATATCACAGTTATTATTATCGTGGTATTGTTGAATATGCTCGAAATGTACTTAAACACACTTTGAAATCTTTAGACCAAGTTTTATTTAAAAAACAAACAAAACTAAACTAAATGGACTTTTGGAAAACCCACTATTGTTTATGTTTTGTGTTTCTTATGCTTCACTGAAAGGGTTTCAGTTTTAGTATTTTATGTTTTAATGGTTAAGCTTTTAATGTTTTAAATATTGGTTTGCACTGTAGCACTTTAAGATTAAATTAAATGAAGAGTGCGTATGAAATAAAATCTATAATTATTATTGTTTATGATTTCTGGCGGGCATTGTGGCGTCCTACTCTTTTCAGCGGTCCTTGAACGCACCTCTGTCCCGTATTCCTTTGAGTATAGAACGATCACTCTGTACCAAGACAGCACAGCTTGCAGGTTCAATGTACACAATTAAATAGCTCAGTTGCTCAGACAGCAACGTGGTTATATACATTTAGATGGGGGCATGTCATTTGTAAAAAAGAAAGATGCCAATGTCTCTTGTTTTCATGTTAGCATTTAAGCTAGCGAGTCCGGGAGTTTATCAAAGTGCAGTTATTAATCATTGTTTTTCGATAATTTTAAAGGGTATTACTAACCGTCGAGAGTTTTACTGCGATTATCATTAATACTGTTTATCGTTGCATCCCTAACACAAACACACATACGCACCTACGCAGAAAATTCATGCCAATTTCACTTATCTTTTCTTCTTTTATTTGTAAAACACATACTTTTTATGTAAAAAGGACAAGACTATTAAAAAACAAACAAACAATAAGACATATTTTAAATGCCATTTCAACACATACATTTAGAGATTTCATTGGTAACTTCCCGTCACCTTTTTTTTGGCATCAATTTCTCTTAGTTTTTTGGTGGTTTAGCATCCATTGTGCTTTTCCGTTTGTTTCTACTGGACTGCTAAGTTGTTGACATCAATACTCATACCTGCTCTTGCTGTTAAGTTCTTTCAAGTGACGTAAAAATGCTAATGTGAAGTAGCAGTGTTGCTGTAGCTACCTTAGCAGCTAAATGACCATATAAACTAGGGTTGTACGGTATACCGGTGCTGGTATAGTATCGCGGTACTAATGAATCAAAAATGGTACTATACTCTGTTTGAACTGTACCGGTTCCCAGGCATGACGGCGCGCCGTCGTGACATTGCTGGTTTTATTTAGCAGAGGAGCATGTTCGGCAGCGCACAATCACAGAGTATTTACAAGCAGACACAGTGTGTAGACAGAAAAGGGAGAACGGACACATTTTGGACTAAAAACTAAAGCTAAAAGTGAAGTTATAACACTGAAATGCAGGAAGAGGTCCTTTCAAATATGGCTAGCTAGCTAGCGGCTAACGTCCATTCGCAGCCGGCAGTGTTTTAGCTACTTCGAAATCACTAATCCTCGCCTCCATGGCGACGAATAAAGTACGTTTCTTACAAGTATCATCACTGCAGGACGAGGAATAGCTAAACATGCTTCACTACACACCGTAGCTCACCGTCGTCACCATGTAAACAAACGCCATGGATGGATCTACACCTGACATCCACTGTAATGATACCAGGTACAGGAGCGTATCTGGTCGATACTATTATGATAACATCGATATTTTTTATCGTCACACAATCTTTTTTCCTTTTTAAAAAATGTATATTATGTTTATTAACTCATGAAATACGTCCCTGGACACATGAGAACTTTGAATATGACCAATGTATGATCCTGTAACTACTTGGTATTGGATCGATACCTAAATTTGTGGTATCATCCAAAACTAATGTAAAGTATCCAAACAACTGAAGAATAAGGGATTATTACATTTGAACAGTAGTGTAGATAGAACATGTTGAAACAAGATATTAACAGTAAATGAACAAGTGGATTATTAACCCATTTTTACAGCTTGTCCCTCATAATTTTGCCAAAATAGAATTATAAATGACACAATATGTTACTGTGTACGTCAGCAGACAAATTAGGAACCTTTGTTTGCTTACTTACTACTAAAAGACACGTTGTCTAGTATGTTGACTATTTTATTTAAGGCCAATATTTTTCTTCGATTGCAATAAGAAACATATGTTTAATGTACCGTAAGATTTTTTTGTTAAAATAAAACCAATAATGCCATTTTTTTGTGGTCCCCCTTATTTAGAAAAGTACAGAGAAGTATCGAAATACATTTTGGTACTGGTACCGGTACTAAAATATTGATATTGAGACAACCCTAATATAAATAATAGATCATTATATCGCACGATACACATATTGTTGTATTGCACAGCACTACATGGTTCATTGCTTTAGTGTTTGAAATACTGGTAAGGATCTTGTTGCTATTGTGTTGTCCAATGAAGTTACCTCATTGTCAACGACTCTTCATCTTATATGCGTAAAAACTGGTTAATATGCAGCAAATACACTTGCACATAATAGGTGTCAATGCAACTGTAATCTTAAATCAACATGTGCAGGTTAGCTAAAACGCTGCTGCTCACTCCTCCCCTCACCTCCCAGTGGGTGATCAAGGGGGATGGGTCAAATGCAGAGAATAATTTCGCCACACCTCGTGTGTGTGACAATCATAGGTACTTTAACTTGAACTTTAATAGCATTGCAGCTAATTCGTTTAGCAGTCAGATGTTATTTAATAAATCAACACTGCTCTCATTCTTAATTTATAATGATATCAGAAAGTCAATAAAGCATCACACTTAAGAAAAGCCATTAATGCTTCAAGTAGATCTCTGAAAGTGTTAGAGGACTCCCATCAGCAATGACTTATGTACCGACAGAGAATGGCATTGCCCGTCATAACACAGTGGGACCTCGGGATATGAGTTTAATTTGTTCTGTGTCACAGCTGGTACCTCGGAAAACTCGTTTTGCAAACCACAGTGAATTGAAATTCAAGTAATGCGTACAGGGCCCCTACAATACACCACTGTTTTTATACGTAACATCTTTTAAATATGAAAAACAAACTTCTAGATAAGAAATATGTATTAAGCATTACAATAACATATACTGCAAATAACCACAGTAGTTTTATGAAGTTATGTAATAATAATGTACAGCATTTATTTATCTTGGAGAGAGGACTTCTCGGGTGTCCTTCAAGCTGTTTGTCACACACCATCAGTTACACGCCAGGTTATGTTTTTATTAATTTATTTCTTAACTTCAATGAATATAATTTGTTTCCTATTCTCAGCATTGTCCTTTACGCTCACTTTGGCCTACTTCACACTGCAGATCAATTCCGATTTTTTCCCCCTTATCTATTGAATTTTTTCATGTCATTGTGAACAGTGAAATTCAGAATTTTCCCAAATTCCACCGAATTTGGGTCGAATTACATACATATGTGGATATGTATCCGATGCAACTGCAGTATGAACGCTCCGGTTGCATTCATCCGACCAGAACGTCATCAAAAAGCGATAGGCGTCATAATTAATGGCCAAAATAGACGGTAGCAAAATAAATATTTGACACATGAGCAGAAAACAGGTGAAAATAATGTTTTAGAAACTCCTCAATGTTCCACCACTCCTGTCTGGGTCTCCGACTGCTCGCCCACACACTCCACAGAGCAGACGTCTAAGGTCCCGTTTACACGAAGCCGGATAAGGTTATCCTGGGTCAATCACTCCTAACCTTATCCGTGTCCACACACAAAAATGCCACCGTTTAAGACCCCCGGCCCCCTCCGTCCGCCGGCGCAACGCATTTTTTGGGGAAATTAATTTGATAAAACCCAACACCAAGAAAAGACATTTGAAAGGCAATTTAAAATAAATAAAGAATAGTGAAAAACAGGCTGAATAAGTGTACGTTATATGACGCATAAATAACCAACTGAGAACGTGCCTGGTATGTTAACGTAACATATTATGGTAAGAGTCATTCAAATAACTAGAACATGCTATACGTTTACCAAACAATCTGTCACTCCTAATCGCTAAATCCGATGAAATCTTATACGTCTAGTCTCTTACGTGAATGAGCTAAATAATTATTTGATATTTTATGGTAATGTGTTAATCATTTCACACACAAGTCGCTCCTGAGTATAAGGCGCACCCCCGGCCAAACTATGAAAAAAACGGACTTATAGTCCGAAAAATACGGTAACTGGAATCCAGTGTGCTGTGGGGTCCTATTGTAGTGAATCACACCTGAGCCATCATACATTAATTAAATCTTTAATCGACATGAGCAAGTAGACAATGCGATAACAAACATTTTACAACAATTACAACAATTAATCTAGACAGAGAATACCCAAAGTATTGTTGCTGTGGGTTGGGGTATTCTTTCGTGAGATATGGCGTCAGGGGATAAGCCGGGTCACCCAAAATAAAAAAGGGCCCGGATCTTCATCTTCCAGCAGTTGTTTGGGACACGAGGGGGTGGTTCCATCTTTCAGCTGCGCGCTAATGGCAGAATTAGCAAAGATGCGGGCATCATGCACGCTGCCTGGCCATTTCACAGTCACACCCATAAAGCAATATTTATAGTCACACACTGGCTGTATCCCATCCACGGGAGGAAGGGACGAAGTTTTTCGGTAAATAGACTCACAGCTGACCCGGACATTTGAAAGTTCTCTTGCCGTCTGAGAAGTGTTGTATCTGAAATAGCTGCAATCGCCCGTTGTCTTCTCTTACAGTATTGATTTGTGATTTTACCTAGGGGTTTGGTGAGTCGGCCTCAGGGGTTCGGCAGAGCCTCCGCCGCAGCAGTCAAGTTACACCAGACTCATGAATTGATTAACGTGGACCCCGACTTAATTAAACAAGTTGAAAAACTTATTCGGGTGTTACCATTTAGTGGTCAATTGTACGGAATATGTACTGTACTGTGCAATCTACCAATAAAAGTTTCATTCAATCAATGTTGACTTTGATTGCACAAAATCCTTGAAATTGCCACAAATGCGTCAGTATTGGAGACCGATTACAATTTGAGCCATGTTTACTTCGTAAACAACGTAGCCTTTCTTCGTGGTTGGAAAAACCAAGTTATATGGATCTTTAGCTATAAGATAATACTAGCGAGTAAGACACAGGATGTTTTAATCGCGTCGTAGGGGTTCACTGTAGCATCAAACCTCATCAACCACCTGAAATGCCAAAGTCGCCATGGAAAGCCTAAGAAAACGGCTGTTGTGTAAGAAGCTGCTCTGAAGCTAAAGGCAAAGAAAGGTGGAAGTTATCTGTTTCGACTTGGCTTGAAATGAAGCATTACTATTTTACGGACTACTGTAAGCCACACTCACTAAATGTTAGAAGAAAAAGATTTTCCCTATATTTGCCACAGCGGATAATAAGCCACAGATATATACGTTTTGAAACGAGTAATTTACACATAAATATTTCGTAAATGTTGGTTTACATACCTTAATTGTTTTCAAACTGTGCTTGTAACACAGCAGTAAAACGGCTGATCAAACAAAACAGAAGACATATAGTCATGGACCCACTAGCTGCCGAAGGTAGCTCTCCAATCAGTTAAACAGACTTAATAACTCCAAGGTGACTTTTTAATGACTGTACGAAACTGAAACAATACAAACAGAATGCCATTGTAAGTTATTAATATTAACACAGAAACTGGTAAATGTGTTAGCATATTAGCTAATGCTAACAATGCTAGCTTTATTACATTACGATAGCACGTACAAATATGCATGAACATTCCTACAGACATCACACATGGGACGGTTTAGTAAGTGTGAATAGTTTTAGTTATATTGTAAAACTTATTACATATGTTGCTTGAAGTGAAGAATGAAGAATCCATAAAAGTAGAACGCTATGGATGACTAGATGACATAACGGCACTCGTACTTCTGGTTGAAAGCCGAAGGAAATACTGTCGAAGTTCACCTGCAGTGAGCGAACGTGTCCAAAAGATGGTGCCATAGTACAAACAATAACACACCTTTTCAGTGTCTGTTTAAAACTATTTGTTGAATTCAAAATATTATGGACGTTAGCGAAGACAAATCCATAAATTAACCGCACCACTTTATAAGAGTTTAGAGTAGAGATGTCCGATTATGGCTTTTTTGCCGATATCTGATATTCCGATATTGTCCAACTCTTGATTACCGATTCCAATATCAACCGATACCGATTTATACAGTCATGGAATTAACACATTATTATGCCTAATTTTGTTGTGATGCCCCGCTGGATGCATTAAACAATGTAACAAGGTTTTCCAAAATAAATCAACTCAAGTTATGGAAAAAAATGCCAACATGGCACTGCCATATTTATTATTGAAGTCACAAAGTGCATTATTTTTTTTAACATGCCTCAAAACAGCAGCTTGGAATTTGACATACTCTCCCTGAGAGAGCATGAGGAGGTTGAGGTGGGCGGGGTTGGGGGGAGGGGTTGAGGTGGGGGGTAGAAGGTAGCGGGGGGTGTATATTGTAGCGTCCCGGAAGAGTTAGTGCTGTAAGGGGTTCTGGGTATTTGTTCTGTTGTGTTTATGTTGTGTTACGGTGCGGATGTTCTCCCAAAATGTGTTTGTCATTCTTGTTTGGTGTGGTTTCACAGTGTGGCGCATATTTGTAACAGTGTTAAAGTTGTTTATACGGCCACTCTGTGTGACCTGTATGGCTGTTCACCAAGTATGCATTGCATTCACTTGTGTGTGTGAAAAGCCGTAGATATTATGTGATTGGGCCGACACGCAAAGGCAGTGCCTTTAACGTTTATTGGCGCTCTGTAGTTCTCCCTACGTCCGTGTACCACTCCGTACAGCAGCATTTTAAAAAGTAATACATTTTACCTTTTGAAACCGATACCGATAATTTCCGATATTACATAGGAAAAAGCAGCGGCTAGTAATCTGGAATTTACGGCATCCAAAATGGATATGTATCCGATTCGTATAACCTGAATTTTTCCTCGCAACCTAAAGCACATTTTTATCCCTATCCCGAAAAATCTGTAACCTGTGTTCCGAGGTACCGCTGTATAGGAAAAAAAACGAAAACGGAAAGGATAATTATAAAGTAAAATGTTTCAAAATAAGAATCTCTGCATAAACATGGATAGTTCCTAACAGGTAGCATCAAATCTATTTGTGGCGGCACACCAAAAAAACATTAATGCATTGGAAAGACTACAATCAAGAACTGTCAACCTGATACCGTCTTGCTCAACGTGTCAGCTGCAACACTGTTAATGTTAGGAAGCACAGCTTTACAAAGTCCACCACCTCCTTTGCCGCATATAACCATAGGTCTCCCTCGCTCAGGTCTCTATAATGTTGCTCTTATTTTAGTCCGTACAGCTGTGGGCATACCACTGCTCTGTAATTCCCCTTGGCAAGTAGCATGGGGGAGCACCCATGCCGCCAACCTCCCACATGGCTGTTGGCATATCATCGCCGGCATGTGTGCGATGACTGCGTATACACACGCGTGCGCATAGGTGTCTGATTTACCGTGTGTGTGTTGCAGGGGACCCTTCAGCGTGGTGCGCCGCTGCATCAACAGGGGACACAGGCCAGCAGTTCGCTGTAAAGATCGTGGATGTGGCCAGTTTCACCTCCAGCCCCGGCCTTAGCACAGAAGGTGAGAAAGTGTGCGGGTTGTGTAACGATGTTTGCATTTAAATCTTGGCCTGGTGCACCTGCAGCAGCAGATGGGCAGGGTTCATGACACAAGGGCACAGGAAATTGCCTGACATGTTACTTTGAAGACCGAGTCTTATTTGAAAGTGTTTGCATTTGATCAAGGGCAATGACACGGTTCATGTGTTACCGTGATTATTATTGTTTTTTTTGCTTTGTCATGCCGAGGACCCAAGACTGTGATTATAGACTTGTGAATGTGTGCTAGCGAGGGTGTTGGCGCTTGCCATGTGCCATCTGTGATGCCCCCGTCAGGGATTAGCTCGACAGCCAGTAACAGCAAGAGAAGGAAATGAGCCCCTGGAGGAGAAATGGGGACTGGGAGCGAAGATTAACAATCAGTGTTTGTGCACTGCTCGGGTCTGAAATGAACTTACCGGTCCTACTAGGGATGTCCTGATCAACATTTTTAGCCTGCCATCAGATGTTTTGGCCTCCTATCTGATTTTGAGTCCCGATCCGATACCTTGACAATAGATTAAGGAAATGAAAAATGTTTATGGCACATATAATACACACAGTAGCACATTTGTATGAAGTTTATCATAATCAATTTTGAATGTGCTCGTATTGTTGTAAATCAGATGATGTATTAAAGGGAAACTGCACTTTTTTTGGAATTTTGCTTATTGTTCCCAATCATTATATAAGACATGACGACGGATGTTTTTTTTAATGCATTCTAAATAGGGTTGTAGGTATACCGGTATTAGTATAGTACCGCGATACTAATGAATCATATTCGGTACTATACCACCTCTGAAAGGTACCGGTCCGCCACATACCCCCCCCCCCCCCCCCCCCCCCCCCCCACACACCCCTGTCGTCGTCATGTCGTGTCATTGCTGGTTTACGAGCAGAGGAGCATGTTCGGCAGCGCACAATCACGGAGTACTTACAAGCAGACACTGTGGGTAGACAGAAAAGGGAGAACAGGCGCATTTTGGCTTAAAACCTAACGATAAAGGTGAAGATATAACACTGAAACGCCCACCGGAAGAGGTGCTTTAAAGACATGGCTAGCTAGCTAGCCGCTAAAGTCCAGACCCAGTCTGTAGTCTTTTAGCGACTTCTAAATAACTAATCCTCGTCTCCATGGTGACAAATAAAGTACGTTTCTTACAAGTATCATCCCTGCAGGACGAGAATAGCTAAACATGCTTCACTACACACCGTAGCTCACCGCGTCAAAATGTAAACAAACGCTATTGGTGTATCTACACCTAACATCCACTGTAATGATACCAAGTACAGGAGCGTATCTAGTCGATACTACTATGATTACGTCGATATCATTTGGCATCACAACGTCTTCTTTCGTTTAAAAAAAATGTATATTATGTTTATAAACTCAGGAACTATGTCCCTGGACACATGAGGACATTGAATATGACCAATGTATGATCCTGTAACTACTTGGTATCGTATTGATTCCCAAATTCGTGGTATCATCCAAAACTAATGTAAAGTATCAAACAACAGAAGAGTAAGTGATAATTACATTTTAACAGAAGTGTAGATAGAACATGTTTAAAAGAGAAAGTAAGCAGATATTAACAGTAAATGAACAAGTAGATTAATAATTCATTTCTACCACTTGTCCTTAATAATTTTGAGAAAATAATAGAATGATAAATGACACAATATGTTACTGCATAAGTCAGCAGACTAAATTAGGAGCTTTTGTTTGTTTACTAACTAATAAAAGACAAGTTCTCTTGTACGTTCACTATTTTATTTAAGGACAAACTTGCAATAGGAAACATATCTTTAATGTACCGTAAGGTTTTTTGTTAAAATAAAGCCAATAATGCAATTTTTTGTGGTCTCTTTATTTAGAAAAGTACCGAAAAGTATCAAAATAATTTTGGTACCGTTACCAAAATATTGGTATCGGGACAACCACAAATTCTAAATATTAAATACATGCGATCAAAAGGCAGCTTACAATGGAGCCTATGAGAGCTGCCCTATTCTGCCTATAAAAGTCTTTAAAAAACATCCAAACAACTCCAGTGAGGTTTTATATACATGTTGTAAATGATGCCATGATGACAGCACATTTATAATAACATTTAATATTTACGTATTTTGCTGATTTCAACATACGCAACACATTAATTTAAAAAACACATTATGACGATTGCTTTTTTTTCCCAACTGCATCAATGAATATTACTCACTGCAGACATCACGTAAGCTAACAAACATAATAAAACATCACTTACTGTACAATATCAGCTGTCATTAGGATGCCGACTGCTAGGATGTTCATATATTCCCATTGAGATGAAGAATGACTCATAATTGTCGCAAAAACAAAGGGGGTGAACCAAGCGTCTCATTTATTTGTTGTCGTTCTCGCCATTACCGAGTATAAATTGGCTGTCAAAGTGTACCAACATGTCGGATAACATCCTCGTCCTTGTACTATTCAGGTGAGAGGCATGATTTAGAATTTAGAATAAAGTTTGACGAGCAAGGAAACGAGGAAGCGGGTAATCGATCATATCAACATTGGGACACAAGCTCGTGATCACGGCGCCACTCTATATAGTTTGTGTGCGTTAGCGCTTCTAATAACAATATCACTAATACTTGGTTATTATTCAAGTCACAAAATGTAAATTGAGTAATGTTGGCGCTTTTTGGATGTTTTTTTATTGGGTTTTATGGGCGGAATAGAGGATCTTTTATCACATTTATTAGCGAGTTAGAATACATAAAAAACATATCTGTCGTCATGTCTTTCATAATGATTGTGAATGATAGGCAAAATTCCAAAGAAGGGAAATTTCCCTTTTAAATGTGTGGTATTTAATGCTACATTTAAAAAAAAAAATATTTTTTTTAAAAAATGGAGTGGCTAGTAAAAGAGAGAGATTTGTTTATTGAGGACAATGTACATTGATGAACAA
The DNA here is from genome assembly GCF_033978785.1 of Entelurus aequoreus. Classification (NCBI taxonomy): domain Eukaryota; kingdom Metazoa; phylum Chordata; class Actinopteri; order Syngnathiformes; family Syngnathidae; genus Entelurus; species Entelurus aequoreus. Next base: position 77,771,263 of record NC_084731.1, on the reverse strand, counting down.
TCGGATTTACAAATTGTAAATTAGCCAGCTTATAGCATAGTTGCTCATTTACATCAGTAGTCCCAATACATAAAACACAAACACAGAAGGACGATAAAACACAAAAACAAACAAACAATGAAATTAGTCACAGTGTCGACATGACTGGGTTAGGGTTAGGGTTAACCTTAACCCTATTTTAAAGAAACTATTTGAGATGCTTTTTAAAAGTGTAGAAAGTGGGACATTGTCTAATATGACTGGGAAGTCTGTTCCAGAAATGACTTCCTTGGACTGATAGAACTGTTTGTCCATGTCGATGTCCCCTCTGGAGCAAGCTCTGGTGCCAAAACCTCTGTCAGTCCTGTATGTGGAGAGAAGGGCTGGGGCTAGTCCATGATTAGCTTTATAAATTAAACAGAAGTTTTTCATTAAACAGTTTTCTTTTTGTTTAGCAATAAACATGATTTAAGAAGCCAATTCTGAATACTTATTAGGGCTGAGGAGTGGATGGATCATGCCTCTTTTGTGCTTTTGGCAGTTGTAAAGATAATGGCATCATCAGCACACATTTTAAAGTTCATATTTATGCAAACATTTGGCAGGTCATTTATATATAAAGACAATGATACTGGTCCCAGAATAGAGCCTTGTGTAACCTCGACTGGGCACTCAAAATAAGATGACAAGGTCCTACCAACCCTCACTGATTGTCTTCTGTTGGACAAGTAAGATTGAAACCAAGCAATGGTATGTTCTGCAAAGTTGAAGTGAGTCAGTTTAGACAGGAAAGCTTGATGGTCGACTGTATAAAGAAGACAACACAGGTAGATTTATCCAGCAAGAACTTCACTGTTTTTACGAAGACACAGTTTGCCGTTTTGATGGAATGTTACTGGCAACACCCAAATTGCATAGAGTGCAGAAGAGAACGGCCATGGCTGAGATGTTTATTCAACAACTTGGCACCACTTTTCCACTACCTTAGACACAACAAGAAGGATGCTAATTGGGTGATAGTTGGACATAATTGTTTTGTTTCCTAAATTTAAAAACTGGTGAGACTGTGGCCACCTTTCACCGTGATGGTACAACCGTTATTCTGATTTATAAATTAATCAGTTGTGTTATCAGGCAAACAAGTCTCTCTTTGTGTGTTTTTAAGAAGTATGTGTCAAGACCATATTCATTTAAAGGTTTCATCGACTTAATGGACAATAATAACTAAACAAAAAGCAGTGTTTCCCACACATTCATTTATTTGTGGCGCCTGCCACGAAAGAATTACGTCCGCCACAAATAAAAAAGATAAAAAATAAAAAATAAAACTTTTTTTTTTTTTTTTTGTCCTGTCCAGCTTCTCAGGCAAATCATATAGTTGATGTAGATGCCCATATAGGCTGTTCAGATTTACTTTACAAAAGAGAAGTGTAGGATACTTCTCTTGTTGCCTTATTTGTATTTGACCACTACTGTTTTCTGTTTATTTGTTACTGACTGTGGCAGGACACCTCTGCCTCTGTTTCACTTTATGTTGCTGGTAAATAATATGGTTGTAGTAGTAGGCTAAAGTTAAATTATTTAGTATGCACTAATTAAAGGGGCAGAGCTTTAAGAGACATTTTAGCTTTTATATTTTATAAGATATATATTTTTTGTAAGAACCACAATTAATAAATATATTTCAGTGAATAACTTATTGTTCAAATCTGTATATAAATATGTACATAAAGTGTTGTAATTATATTGTAAAATGGATGGATGGATGGATGGACGTTTAAAACAAAACTGTTATTATTAATTAGTAAGTATACATTTTTTGAGCCTTTTTAGAGAAAATCATATCATTGTAGTAAATTATGCAAATTACTCAATGATGTCATGGTGACCACGCCCATAGCCACGCCCCCACCGCCACAGGTATCTTGGCAGTTTATGGGAAACACTGAAAAGCAAAAACTATTATTGTCTTCCATTTAAAGTGGAACAACACTTTTTGTGGAATGTTGCCTATCATTCACTATCCTTATGTAAGACAAGAACACATTTTTCTTTTTTAATGCAATCTAAGTTGTAAAATACGGCCACTACTAGGTGGCTAACAATGCAGATAATGGGGGTACAGTATTCCGCCCCTAAAACCCTCTAAAAACATTTAAAATACGGCCACAATACTCCATGTACAGTATATCTTGTGACCAGAACCATTTAGACCATTAACCAAGTATTAGCCATATTGTTCTTATAAGCGCTAAAGCAGACAAACTGTTTTTAGCGGCGCAGTGATCACAGAGAGCTAACTATCTTATACTGCTATATTGACATATTGAGCTAGTAAACTGGTGAAAGGTAATTCTAGATTATAAATCATGCCTCTCACCAGAAGGTCGACGCCATAAACTGAGGAGTTGGCCGACTTTGACATTCAACTTATACTCGGAGATGGCGAGAAAGACACAAAAAAACACTCATTTGCATCACAATTTTTTAAAACTCTTCGTGAGGATTATGATTAATTCTTAATTTAAACAGAAAATATGAACGTCCCCCATCAGTCGGCATCCTAGTGAGAGCAGACATTGTACAATAAGTGATTGTTTTATTATGTTTACAGTTTGTATATTTTGTTCAGCACTTAGCAATACTGCTGCATTAGTGTTGTTGTTGAAGGGATAAGTGAACATAGTGATACGTCTGTGAAATCAATATGCCACCGTACGCTTAAAATTAGCAAAATACGTACATATCACATGTTATTATTAATGTGACTGTTACTACATCACATATATACTTACAGCGTGTATATAAAATGATAATAGAGGCTTTTGGATGTTTTTTGGGGAACTTTTAGGCGGAATAGAGCACCTCACGTTGGCTCCATTGTTAGGTAACTTTTGCTGACGTTTAAAAAAAAGAAAAAGAAAAACATAATTGTGCTTGTCTCTCATAAGGATTGTGAATGATAGGCAATATTTCAAAACAGTGCAGTTCTTCTTTTAAATAATTTGGGTTTTACCCTCAAAGCCGTCCTGTATCCAAAGTCATACTCCCTGACTTTGTAAACAAAAACGACCAAAACAATGATTTTATAATAATGAGAAAAAGGGAAATATTGATCTAATCACTTTAGTATCGTTCATATACAACATACCATGTTGTTCCAGACCACAGCAAACGTTACCCAGCTTGCAAAGATTGTAATAAATCCATTGGAAGAAGACAGCCTGTTCTTTCCTTAACTTGGGCACACACATCTATACCTTTGGCAGTTTTAAGCCAGTAATTTCCAGGAGGTATCTAACCCTCTGAAACACTTAATGTGTTGCCTGCATTTACACTTACATAAGGCTTTTAACTTTTTGCGGCTCCACACAGATTTGTTTTTTGTATTTTTGCTCCAATAAGGCTCTTTCAACATGTTGGGTTGCCAACCCCTGCTCTAACGGTTAGCATCTTGACGTCCTGCTCGGTATGTGTGTAGCATGCTTTGCCATTCCCTTTCCTCTAGTCTTCCAGTGATAATGATACTTAAAATAAACAGTTTATTTTCCGCCATGTTGATGAGGATTAGTATCTTGGAACCGGATTGGACCTGGGGAAAGACAACATATTCGTTACAGCTTGCCTTCAAATTCGAGCCGGTGTTGTGGCAAGACATGCACTCTCCTGGAATTCATGCAACTCCTGCATGTGTTTAATAAAGAATGTGGAAATGTAATTGTGCATCCCTTTTGAAGGAATCTTGAACCATGTGAACACTGGGACACAGCTGTGGTAAAAGGTCAGGCAAAAAAGGCAAACATTGGGCTTTAATCCTGATAAATGTAGGTTGTTGTCATGATTCTAAGGCCTTCAGAACATATAAAATGCCTTAAGAATAAGAAAGCGCCAAACATGGGGAAAATACAATGTGAGCCTTCTCCTCATTTTACATTTGGATGAGCTGCTCTTGATGGAATTTGGTGATTTGGGTTCTCTTCCCCTATTTTTCACCCCGATGATAGCCACTCAGTCCTCGCATGGACACTGGGCCTCATTGTCTTCAACAAGAAAGAGGAAAAGTTTAAAGGGAGAAAGAAAATGGCAACGTCTGTAGGGGAGGCGGAATCATTCTGCCAAGTTGCGTAATAATAATGACCCTGGTCTGGCAATGCGCCCCAATCAGTGGGTGTTTAGATGAACTAATTTGTCTGCATCAAACCAAGTGTCTCCTCCATTTTGCTTAGGCAAAGACGAGACAAAACAAGACATACCACATTGCAGGTTTGTGATTGTTTCACTCACAAGGACATTTAAAAAAACAAAACTGTATTTGACCTGTCTTTCCTCCCTTCATCCTCTCGATACAAGGCTGCATGCTCTCTAATGCCATCTAGTGGTCCAAATTTCATAGTTTCCCTCAACATGAAAATGAAGAAAGTCAACAGAAATATGTCTTTGTCGTTTGTCCGTGTTATGTTGTCATTCATGAAAGTACAATGGATCTTCCACATAAATGCAATTTAAGTGCATTAATTTGGAACATCCATTCTACTTGGTTTTTTCCATGCCGACGGTATTATGCTTTTAATTTTAAAGGCACCTTTACATATTTTATATACATTTTGAAGCATTGCTAATGAACCCCCTTTTTTCTGTTTGTTTGTCAGATCTGAAGCGCGAGGCCAGCATCTGTCACATGCTGAAACATGCTCACATTGTGGAGCTGCTGGAGACGTACAGCTCTGACGGCATGCTGTACATGGTCTTTGAATTGTAAGTGTCAGCATCACTCCTATGTTAACCATTGCTTTTATACATGCAAATGGAAGGAAACTCATGTGGACAGCAACAACAAATGTATTTATTTGATTATGTTTTGCTTTCAAAGCTAATTGGTTCAGAATGTATTCATATCAAGCAGTATTTATGATGTATTTGCACAATACTTAATGTTTCTTTTCGATATATATAATCGAGGATCATTTAAAAAAAATCAACTTCTTTGCTGTGATATAATTTAATTAATGTTGTCTGACGGAGGTTGTTTTTATGTATTCTGTCCTTTAACTTTAATTTGAACTAAACACAGAACCACTTGGCTTGTGCTTTTAATAGTTTGCTGTCAATAAATGATTATAACCTAAATGTGCCCACACTAATCGTATCCACTTTCAGTATGGACGGTGCTGACCTCTGTTTTGAAATCGTAAAGCGGGCTGATGCTGGATTTGTGTACAGTGAGGCTGTGGCCAGGTAAGTCATTCACCTTTTATAAGACAATTTACAATTTGCAGAAGGCCGTTATTTTCTCTCTTCTATTTTAATACAGCCACTACATGAGGCAGATTTCGGAGGCACTTCGCTACTGTCACGACAACAATGTGATCACCGTGATGTCAAGGTGAGACTACATGAACCATGAACCGTAACCTTACTTGTTCCGCACAGTGGCATGTTTGGCGTTCAGTCAGGAGATCGAGGGTTCAAATCTCTGTTTGGGCATCTCTCTGTGGAGTTTGCATGTTCGCCCTGTGCATATTAGCTTAAAAGGAATGTCTTAATTGTCCATAGGTGTGATTGGTTGTTTGTTTATATGTGCTCTTTGATTACGGATGGGGATCTTCAACATTTGAACCAATAACATACAAGTGTCCCGTACCTGATAATCAATAGGGGTACTAATTTTCGGTACTTTTGAGTATTTCCATGGGGGAAATAATGTAATCTCAATTGATTTTATTCTAGATTTGTTGCTGTAGTCAGGAAGTAGTTTTTGCCGTTAAGTTAAATATGACAGTCTTACCTTTTTGAGTCCTCAGTGTTTATAATGTAAGCACTGATGTTGCTAGGTACTTGTCCTGCGTCCCCGATAGGACAGGACAATTATTCAAATTTCGATTTCAATTTTAGCTTCTCATGATCATGAAGATATTATATTAGTGGTAGTAGTAGTAGTAGTTTATTTTTCACACGTTCAAAACAAAGCAAAATACATATTCAAAAAGCATTACAGTAAAGTACAGAAATAAAAACAAATGGCTGAATTAGAGCCACTGAATATGCTTCATAATCCGATTCGTTGACTAATCTTTAAAAGGAAACTGCAATTTTGGGGGAATTTTGCCCAATCCTTCTATTTTTATACATTCTAAATCATAAATAAACCTTAGCAAAGATCAGCTAACAATTGAGCTAATAGGAGTCACTCTATTTCAGGGGTGTCAAACTCATTTTAGGTCGGGGGCCACATGGAGAAAAATCTAATGCCAAGTGGGCCGGACTGGTAAAATCACGGCACGATAACTTAAAAATAAAGACAACTTCAGATTGTTTTCTTTGTTTAAAAATAGAACGAGCACGTTCTGAAATTGTACAAATCATAATGTTGTTGTTTTTTTTACACTTACATGTTGCGGTTAATAGTATTATATCTTTATTTGTCGTTACTTATATTTTCTGAATAATTTATGTGACGATGATCATCAGTCAACTCATTGGTGTTAATTTTCAATCTAACAAAAAAAAAATTATATCAAAATCAAATTAGAGTATGTTATTTATGTAGTTTGATCATTTTCCTCGACTGATGTACTAACTAATCCGTCATGATACAAAGAATACAAAGATACAAAGTATTGCTATTGCGACATCCAGTGGACACATTTAGAACAGCTGTTTCTTTAATTAAAAAATTTCAGGTTAATTCTTATACGTAGAAAACTCATCCCTCGGGCTGTACGTTAGACACCCATGCTCTATTTCCATAAACCTCCAAAAACCTCCATCGAGGTTTTATATACATGATGTAAGTATATATGTAACATAGTAACAGGCACACTCATAACAACATGTAATATTTACATATTTTGCTCATTTTACGGGGGCATATTATTTCACAGATGCATTACAACGTTCAGTTTTCCATTCAACAGGGGCGGCGTGGCTCGGTTGGTTGAGCGGCCGTGCCATCCACTTGAGATTTCCATGTTCAATCCCTGCTTCCGCCATCCTAGTCACTGCCGTTGTGTCCTTGGGCAAGATACTTTACCCACCTGCTCCCAGTGCCACCCACACTGGTTTAAGTGTAACTTAGATAATGGCTTTCACTATGTAAAGCGCTTTGAGTCACTAGAGAAAAGCGCTGTATAAATGTAATTAACTTCACTTCAACAACAACACTGCTAATCATGACCGACTTTGTGAGAGACAACAAAGACTACTTTGGGACAATAGATGATCCATGACCTTAGATTTTTTTAGCCTAAAAATAAGGAGGACGAGCTACAATTGTAAAAAACTGTGCTAAAAGGATACAGATTTTGTGAAGCACAAAGCATTGCTAAGTGCTTGAACAAGAAATACAAGCATAACAAAACAATCACTTACAGTACAATATCTGCTCTCACTGGGATGCCGACTGATGGGATGTTGATATTTTCCCGTTTAGATGAAGAATTAATCATTATCCTCCCGCAGGTAATAAAAAAAAAAAGGTGCCACAAACGAGCGTCTTTTTGTGTCTTCCTCTCCATCTCCGGGTCTAAGTTGGATTTCTCGAGTTATGGCAACAACCTTGTACTATACAAGTGAGAGGCATGATTTATGATATAGAATTAACTTTCACGAGCTCAAAGGCAATGCATTAGCTGCTTCGTATGTCAACACTGTAGATGCATAAGCTAGTTGACTCTATGTGATCACTGCGCCGCTAAAATACTTTGTCGGCATTAGCGCTTATGATGAAAATATCTCTTATACTAGGTTAATATTCAGGTCACGAGATGTAAATGGAGTACTGTTGGCGTTTTTAAAAACTTTTTTTAGAGGGCTTTCTGGTTGCAAAAGAGTACTCCTATTATCTGCCTTGTTAGCCAACTTGCACTTGCCGTATTTTGCGACTTAGAATACCGTAATTTCCGGACTATAAGCGGCTACTTTTTCCCCTCGTTCTGGTCCCTGCGGCTTATACAACGGTGCGGATTATTTACGGCCTGTTCTTCTCCGACACCGACGAAGAGGATTTCGGTGGTTTTAGTACGCAGGAGGAAGACGATGACACAATGATTAAAGACTGACTTTTCATATACCGGTAGGCTGGTTATTTTGATAACGTACAGGCGAGCACTTTGTATTACTTTGCACCGTTGTATTATTTGTACTCTGCACGAATGCTGTTCGCCATGTCAAAGATGTGAAAGTTTGATTGAATGATTGAAAGATTTATTTTTAATAAATGGGACGCTCTGCGTTCCCAAACAGTCATCTCTGTCCCGACAATCCCCTCTGTGGTAGCAGGAACCCCTATATAGTACGGTAATTACACATCAAAACCCTGCGGCTTATAGTCGGGTGCGGCTTATATATGGAGCAATCTGTATTTCCCCCTAAATTTAGCTGGTGCGGCTTAAGTCAGGTGCGGCTTATAGTCCGGAAATTACGGTACATGAAAAAAACATGTGTTCTTGTCTTTCATAATAAAAAAAAACCACATTTCAACTGCTCAATGCTGAGCTCATTTGTTGCGAAGGTGTTTTAATGTTTAGGGGACGCGTTGTAACGAAAAAAACACTGTGGTGATGAAAAATGCTTTGAATGGCGGTTGCCATTTTATTATGCTCAGACGACGTTTATGAAAATTTTGAATTTTGGTTGTTTAATTTCAGATACATTTCGAACACAAATTAATATATTTGTTATTTATGACCAATACCTTATCACATCACAAAATTATAAAGGATTTTAACTCTGCAATTTAAGAAAAAGACGAAGATAAGAAATATAACTTTGGTTTTGATTTGGGGAACCATTGAATTATCTTTTAAACTCAAACATCATCTGATCATACCAAATACATTGTAATAGTAATAGTTTATATTATATTTGATATTATATTTTACTGTATAAACTATTCTAAAAAATGTTTTGTAAGTTTTAAGCAAGTTATCCCAAAATTTGTATGTAAAAAAAGTGTAATCAAATGCATATGCATTTCTGTAATATCATGGGGTAGATTATACATTTATGTTCATATATGTAAACATAATTGCAATGTTGCCGTCAATGAAAACAAGTTTGACACCTCTGCAATACAGTATTTGTGACATTGTAATATATTAACATACTGTGATATTTTACACGATGCATTTAAAATGTAGTTTAAAACACAAGTTGTATATACGTACGCCAGAGAACAGTAATAATCTATTGGACAGACTGAGTCAAAAAATGTCCATTTAATGCAATTGTACAGAAAGTGGATCAAGTTTCTTGGAAAAAAAACCCTCTACTTTTAACTGTCCACTTCTTGTACTGCCTTGCTCCCCACTAAACGAACAGCGAGTCAGCTGTACAGTGACACTTTGCAAAGTGGAGGTGCGGAAATTGTGCTTGATTTGAAATCAGCCCGAAACATGACTTAAATTTTTTTAATTAAAAATGAATATTCCATTGTAAGAGAAAGCATCGTTATGTACCGTATTGCCATATAGATTTTTTCTCCCACCCCTCCTTTTAATTTTGAATGCCAAATTTGGAGGTGTTGAAATCGACAGACAATCGCTAATGCTAATCAGTAGCCTCTATATGGCATATCCATATATGCAAAATGCATCGAGCTAATGCATTTGGAAAAGTAGAGTCTTATATTTAAACACCTTCTGTCAGGCATGTTTGCTTTGTTGGCATGGAAAATTGCAATACCGTCCATCTCGAATACGCCCGTTAGCCGGTCGTGATGTCACATGCAACAATGGTATCAAAATATTTCACGACAGAATTCAGTCGGTATCAATCCCTACCTATGTTTAGCTGTTGATGGTGTACCCCGACCGAGTGAGCTGTATTAGGCTCCAGCGTTAGACTTATTCCACTGCAGCAATACATTTTTCCAAACACTGTCAGGATTTGTAAGATACGTCTGAAACAGTGATTCCAAATAAGATTAGACAGTCCACAATATGTTTATTGAGCTACACAGCAGACACATGACCACTACACATTGATGGTGTTCGTAGAAGCCCAACAAGGACACGTTTATTCGTCATGTATAATAAATATTTACCGTGAACCACTTTTAGAAATTAAGTCTACCCTTCGAGGACCGCAGTCCACACTTGGTAAAGGCATAAGTATTGAAGGCCTTCGGCTCTCTGTTGTTGAGCTGTTGGACGTGACTTCATTTAGATTGGACATTCGGTTGCCAAGATGGTGTTCAAGAGTACGGAAGGCAGTTTTGCGCACTGAGCCAGACAAAAGAAAGTACATAACAGGATCCAAACAGCTGTTGAAAGCTGAGAATAACAGCATGACCTCGTTGATGTTGTCTACCAGTTGCAACGTGTCACAAGAGACTGTCGAATCCAGCTGGGATTGAATGTAGAAGGGCCGAAAAGTATGGTAAGGAGCGAAGCATAGAGTGAACAGGAAGAGGATAAAGAAGGATTTCTTGGCAGTACGTTTGTATCGTTGTGCATTAGGAAGTTCTGGCTTGTCCTGCGACACCTTTATCAATTGATAAGCAATTTTTGCGTAGGACACTATGAGCATGAGGAAGACAAGCCAGAACAAAGCCACCAGCATGTAATTGAAGTGTGCTTTCCCACTGGCTTGACGCCGTTTCTTGAATTGGAAGCATTTGTCTTTGTCTTCTTTGTCTTCCGCTGTAGCAATCATTGAAACCGATGCCACTATTGACACGGCCCAAAGTGCCCCGCATGCCAACTTACTCCACGGCCATCTACAGTCCATGAGTCTCATCCTCTGGTCTCTACTCACTCTGCCCTTCTTCTGCAACCTCAAGTAGCGGTCCAGGCTTATAAGCCCAAGTAGGATGATGCTAATATACATGTTCATGTAGAATAGATTCCCTACAAGCTTGCAGGCTGTATGTCCCAGGGGCCATTGGTTTCCATTAATGTGGTAGAAGATCCGGAAGGGTAGACAAGCTAGGAAGACAAGGTCTGCCACTGCGCAGTTGATGAGAAACACACGTACCGAGTTTCGCCTGGTGTGAATAAAAATGAAGACCCACAAAGCAAATAGGTTACCGACTAGGCCAAGGAGGAAACACAGTGAATATATAAGAGGTAGTAGCAGACGAAGGACTGCGTCGTCAAAGGAACACTCAGTTGGGTTTGGAGTGGAAGTTTGAGTAGATGTGGCTGAGAGTAAAAACACAGAACTGTGACTAGGAGTGGTATTGAGTGAGACTTCGGGCTGCAGAGACGAGGCAGAAGAGCTGTTCATTTTGTTCAGTGGCCGGTGTCCTCCGGATGCACCAGATTCTGCGGAGTTCAAACACAACTGTGAGATATAAGAATATTTAATCATTGGATTAAATAAGTTAATGCCTGAGGTCTGCAAAGTGGTGCTTGCCTTACTTACAGACAAGAACAGATTTCAAATCGGCATACCAACTCGAGTGTGAACCAAGTGAAGATACAGATTGTAATCACTGTTTGGAGCTCAGCATGTTCTTTTTGTTTCTGCCAAACGTTACAATTTATTTCCACAGTCTAAAGACATGTACTTCTACTACTAAATAACAATAATAATGTTTTCGAAGAACAGAAGTAAACATTCCAAGTCAGACCTGAGCAAATTACGGCCCGGGGGCTGTATACGGCCTGTTAAGAATCCAGCTAGCCGGACATTTCCCCAAAACATTTTTTAACTTTTAACATTGAAACTGTAGCCGCCATTAGGATGTTTTCAAATTACCTTAAGTCTTTAACTATATTACGTATTTCATTTGTTGGAATCTGCGCTTTTGAGTGATATTTGGGTTATTACGGTAATCTATGTCACAGCAGCTCAGGTGAGGCACCAAGCAGTGTGGGCGGGGTTTGTTTATGGAGTGGCCAGTTTGAAACGCGGGTGTCTGCAACAGATGTGAAAGCAATTTTTTTACAACAAAGTTCAGCAAAAAAAATATTTTTTACCCTTTGCCTTCATATTTCGCCGTGTTTGTTGCTTTTTTGTTATGTTTTGTGTGATTGTAAAAGATGTCCATCGAGGAAGTGGTCTAATGTTGTTCCATATGTTGTTAGTATTAGTGTTTAATTGTTCATAGTTAATATTGTAAATCACACATTCTTTATTTTCATGCACATTTTGGGTGTCCCATTCAGTGAAAAAAAATTACAATTCCGTTCCGTTCCGTGAGGTGGTCTGTCATAACGTTTTAGCATTCTATCAGACATTATTGTGTGGTTTTGTATTGGTTTTGTTGAAAAAAGGACCCAAAACACACATACTGTACAGCGGATATTTTCACTCACACACACACACACACACACACACACACACACACACACACACACACACACACACACACACACACACACACACACACACACACACACACACACACACACACACACACACACACACACACACACACACACACACACACACACACACACACACACACACACACACACACACACACACACACACACACACACACACACACACACACACAAAAGTATACATACAGCAATGTTAATATTTGGTTACATGTCCTTTGGCAAGTTTCACTACAATAAAGTGCTTTTGGTAGCCATCCACAAGCTTCTGGCAAGCTTCTGGTTGAATTTTTGACCACTCCTCTTGACAAAAGTGGTGCAGTTCAGCTAAATTTGTTGGTTTTCTGACATGGACTTGTTTCTTCAGCATTGTCCACACGTTTAAGTCAGGACTTTGGGACGGCCATTCTAAGACATCACATGGACAAAGATAAGACCTTCTGGAGGAAAGTTCTGTGGTCAGATGAAACAAAAATTGAGCTGTTTGGCCACAATACTCAGCAATATGTTTGGAGGAGAAAAGGTGAGGCCTTTAATCCTAGAAACACCATCCCTACCATCAAGCATGGTGGTGGTAATATTATACTCTGGGCCTGTTTTGCTGCCAATGGAACTGGTGCTTTAAATGGGACAATGAAAAAGGAGGTTTACCTCCAAATTCTTCAGGACAACCTAAAATTATCAGCCCGGAGGTTGGGTCTTGGGCGCAGTTGGGTGTTCCAACAGGACAATGACCCCAAACACACATCAAAAGTGGTCAAGGAATGGCTAAATTAGGCTAGAATTAAGGTTTTAGAATGGCCTTCCCAAAGTCCTGACTTAAAAGTGTGGACAATGCTGAAGAAACAAATCCATGTCAGAAAACCAACACATTTAGCTGATCTGCACCAATTTTGTCAAGAGGAGTGTTCAAAAATGTAACCAGAAGCTTGTGGGTGGCTACCAAAAGCGCCTTTTTGCAGTGAAACTTGCTAAGGGACATGCTCCACTAACCACGTTAAACCCAGATTCTGATCTAACAAAGGTCTTAACGCATTCTCTTTCTATGCCACATCAATGTGGAATGCGCTCCCAACAGGTGTAAAAGAAAGGGCATCTCTATCCTCCTTCAAAACCGCACTAAAAGAACACCTCCAGGCAACTTCAACCCTAAACTAACACCCTCCCTTCCACATCATACCTCTTCGGATTGTAAATATTCAAATGTAAATAATCAAATGTAGACACTTTTTCTTATACTTTTTCTTATACTTTCTGATCTCTCTCTCTGTGTCCACTACCTGCTGTACATATCCTACCAAGTCAGTCCTACACTGTTCCAATGTCCATTTCTCTGATGATGCAATTGTTGATAACTGAAGTGTTGATACCAACCAATCCAAAGGAGGTGTTGTCGCCCACTGTCACAGACTGGGGTCTGTCTGTGAGGAAGTCAAGCAGCCAGTTGCATAGGGGGGTACTGAATCCAAGGAGGGCCGGTTTGCTCACCAAGTGCTGCGGGATGATGGTGTTGAACGCCGAGCTGAAGTACAGAAACAACATCCGCACGTGTGTCCTTTCCTTCCAGATGTTCTAAGCTCAGGTGGAGTGCAGAGGAGATGGCGTCCTCTGTGGAGCGGTTACGGCGATAAGCAAACTGGTATGGGTCGAATGTGGGAGAAAGTCTGTAAACAATGTATTCCTTTACCAGCCTCTCGGAACACTTCATTATGATGGGTGTGAGTGCCACGGGGCAATAATCATTGAGGGAGGAGATTGTGGGCTTTTTAGGCACTGGAATGATTGTGGCCGTCTTAAAACATGATGGCACCACAGCCTGGGTCAGCGAGGTGTTGAAGATGTCTGTGAGAACCCCAGCCAACTGGTCTGCACATCCCTTAAGCACCTTGCCCGGAATGTCATCAGGTCCTGCTGCTTTCCGGGGGTTCACTCTCCTCAGGGTTTTCAGGTCAACCGCTGTGTCCAGGTTGAGCGGCTGCTCATCAGGGCGAGGGATGGATTTCCTCGCCGGAGTGGTGTTAAGTGCCTCAAACCTTGCAAAGTGGTTGTTTAGGTCATTAAGGAAGCTGATGCTGTTGTCACAGGGACGGGGGGCAGCTTTATAGTCCGTGATGACCTGTATGCCCTGCCACATTCGTCTAGTGTTCGTCACGTTCTCGAAGAAGTCCTGCACTTTCTGACTGTGAGCACGCTTTGCAACCCTAATGGCACGGTTCAGGTTAGCTCTGGCTGTTTTAAGTGCTACCATGTTGCCAGATTTAAAAGCCTTGTTCCGAGCCTTCAGCATTGCACGTACCTCACTGTTCATCCAGGGTTTCTCGTTGGCCCGTGTGGGGATGTTCTTGATCACACTAACATCCTCCATGCATTTCTGAATGTATGCGGACACAGACTCTGCATACTCCTCCACACATGTGTGATGATTGTCGGTGGCGGCTGCCTTGAACATGTCCCAGTCTGTGCTTTCGAAGCAATCTTGTAATGCTTCCATTGCTCCCTATGGCCAGGTCCTCACCGGCTTCACTGTAGCTTGCTTTCTGATCAGCAGGGGCTTGTATGCAGGAATTAGCATCACAGATAGATGGTCGGTGGGGGCGGGGTGCAGCTTTAAACGCGTGTTTAATATTGCTGTGCACCACGTCCAGCGTGCATCTGCCCCTGGTTGCAAAATTCACATATTGATGGAAATGGGGGAACGCAATTTTCGTGTTAGCTTGATTAAAGTCCCCTGCCACGATAAAAACTCCCTCTGGATGTGTAGATTGCAGTACATTGATGGAGGAGTACAAAGCATTCAAAGTTTTTTTGTGTGTACACTGCTGTGAAGATCATAGCACTGAATTCCCGGGGTAAATAAAATGGCCTGCATTTTATAGTTAATATTTCTACATCGGGAGAGCAGTGACATGAGACTATCTTCCCATTGTTGCACCAGTTGTTGTTGATGTATATGCAAATACCACCGCCTCTGGATTTACCAGTGAGAGTGCTGCTCCTGTCCGACCGAAACATAGTCAGCCCCTAGATGCTTACTGCCTCGTCCGGAACGGATGGTTTCAGCCACGTTTCTGTGAGAAATATGGCGCAGTAGTCCCTCATCTCCCGTCTTGCATATAAATCCATCTTCAGGTAGTTTACTTCTCAAGCAGCCCAATAAATAGCGGCAGAAAAAAAACTACGTTGACAATACGACTCCAAGTTCTAATTTGACACAGTCACATACCAGGGCATTATTGCTAGAATTTTGAAACCAAAATATTACTATTTCTACTGTTAAAGCCCACATTTTTAGAACTCAATTATTTCTAATCCAGATCTAAACTAAACATTTTAAAGGCCTACTGAAACCCACTACTACCAACCACGCAGTCTGATAGTTTATATATCAATGATGAAATCTTAACATTGCAACACATGCCAATACGGCCGGGTTAACTTATAAAGTGCAATTTTAAAATTCCCGCCACACTTCCGGTTGAAAAACTCATTTGGATATGATTTATGCGCGTGACGTCACTAAAGCAACGGAAGTGGTTGGACCCCGTCGGACCCGATAGAAAAGCCTCTTGTTTTCTTCGACAAAATTCCACAGTATTCTGGACATCTGTGTTGGTGAATCTTTTGCAATTTGTTTAATGGACAATGGAGACTGCAAATAAGAAAGTTGTAGGTGCGATCGGTGGAGCGGCGGACTACAGCAACACCAACACCAGGAGGTTGTGTTGTGTTTTGAGCAGGATAACAGACGCACTACGGTGAGTCTAGCTTTGGCTTCCAAACATTTGATCGCTTGCCCGTACGTGCGTGTCGATATGTGCATGTGACGTACGTAACTTTGGGGAAATATATGTTTCTTGCCGACTCTGATGGCGGCCGGGGTGTCGTCAAAAGCATACAACGCCCGCCGCCGCATCTAAGTTACCTTCTGTTTTTTTAGCTTCGCCAAGTGGAATATTATTAATCGTGTATTTACATGTTCATGGTTTAATAGTATTATTGATCTTCTGTCTATCCATCCAGTCAGGGTTTTTTTTAAATTTAGTTTCTATCTGCATTTGAGATTGACGCTATCACGTTGGCTACGCAGCTAGGTTAGCGTCTGTTTTTTTAGCTTCGCCAAGCGGAATATTATTAATCGTGTATTTACATGTTCATGGTTTAATAGTATTATTGCTCTTCTGTCTATCCATCCAGTCAGGGTTTTTTTAAATTTAGTTTCTATCTGCATTTGAGACTGACGCTATCACGTTGGCTACGCAGCTAGGTTAGCTTCTGTTTTTTTAGCTTCGCCAAGCGGAATATTATTAATCGTGTATTTACATGTTCATGGTTTAATAGTATTATTGATCTTCTGTCTATCCATCCAGTCAGGGTTTTTTTTAATTTAGTTTCTATCTGCATTTGAGACTGACGCTATCACGTTGGCTACGTACCTAGGT
This sequence comes from Entelurus aequoreus, assembly GCF_033978785.1. Lineage (NCBI taxonomy): Eukaryota > Metazoa > Chordata > Actinopteri > Syngnathiformes > Syngnathidae > Entelurus > Entelurus aequoreus. The sequence continues at coordinate 77,754,558 of NC_084731.1, read as the reverse complement.
TAGCTTCTGTTTTTTTAGCTTCGCCAAGCGGAATATTATTAATCGTGTATTTACATGTTCATGGTTTAATAGTATTATTGATCTTCTGTCTATCCATCCAGTCAGGTTTTTTTAAAATTTAGTTTCTATCTGCATTTAAAACTGATGCTATCACGTTGGCTACGTAGCTAGGTTAGCTTCTATTTTTTTAGCTTCGCCAAGCGGAATATTATTAATCGTGTATTTACATGTTCAGTCACTGTGAATGTCCATTTCGCGTTCTCGACTCTCATTTTCAAGAGGATATAGTATCTGAGATGGTTTAAAATACAAATCTGTGATACACAATAGAAAAAGGAGAGAGTGTGGAATCCAATGAGCCAGCTTGTACCTAAGTTACGGTCAGAGCGAAAAAAGATCCGTCCATCACTGCCTCTCAAGTCCTTCGCTGTAACGTTCCTCATCTACGAATCTTTCATCCTCGCTCAAATTAATGGGGTAATCGTCACTTTCTCGGTCCGAATCTCTCTCGCTCCATTGTAAACAACGGGGAATTGTGAGCAGCACTACCGCTTGTGACGTCACGCTACTTCCGGTACAGGCAAGGCTTTTTTTTATCAGCGAGCAAAAGTTGCGAACTTTATCGTCGATTTTCTCTACTAAATCCTTTCAGCAAAAATATGGCAATATCGCGAAATGATCAAGTATGACACATAGAATGGATCTGCTATTCCCGTTTAAATAAAAAAATGTCATTTCAGTAGGCCTTTAAAGCTATATTATTAAATGATAAATGATAAATGGGTTGTACTTGTATAGCGCTTTTCTACCTTCAAGGTACTCAAAGCGCTTTGACAGTATTTCCACATTTACCCATTCACACAAACATTCACACACTGATGGCGGGAGCTGCCATGCAAGGCGCTAACCAGCAGCCATCAGAGGCAAAGGGTGAAGTGTCTTGCCCAAGGACACAACGGACGTGACTAGGAAGGTAGAAGGTGGGAATTGAACCCCAGTAACCAGCAACACTCCGATTGCTGGCACAGCCACTCTGCCAACTTCGCCACGCCGTCCGTATTAGTGTTCAAACGTCTTAAAACCCTTGCAACTTCTTGTCTACCTGCCTATGATACAAAGCTAAGATGTGGATTTTTGTTCAGATAATTTAACATATATTGATTGACCTGCATTTATCTTTATTGTACAAAATGTTTCAAAGTGGCCCCCACATCCTTCAATTTTTCTGTATGTGTCCCTCACTGGAAAATATTTGTGGACACCTTTGGTCTCGGTTGAGTGTAAGAGTTCACTCAACTGTACTTGGTGTGGATTACATGTCATAAAATATAACAGTAGCACGAGACCAGCTACATAATCATTAGTTTTGTATTAAAGGAACACTTACCATCAATGTTTTGCATACACTGGGAAATACCAGAGCTGGGTGCGAGCCTTGTTGTCCAGTGTGCTTTCCTTCATCAAACCTTAAAAAAAAGAAAAAGTGTGTTGAACGGTGGTGGTGAGGAATCTAAAACATTTCTCATGCACTTTGTGTTGCTGTGTGGACCTTTCACTTCAATCATTCAATGTCCCAGTGAGTTCTGTACTTGAGTCCGTTTAGTTCCCCCTTGCCACTTTGACTGAAGCCCCTCCTCTATTCTCTCTCTCTCATTCTCTCTCTTACCCCCTAACTGGTAACAACCTGTGTAAAATATGTCTAAATGGCAACATGTCCTCCTTATATAAAGCTGAGAGTCTGCACATAAAAATATTTTGACTGTTTGATTTCAAATACATTGTAAATATTTATTTCAGACATGTTACAAAAAAAAGAAACCCAAAACAAAGCAACAACAACAATGAGCACTAAGAGAAAATAGTAAAAGAAAAAAAAAACATAGTTATGTTTCGAACATGTTTACAGTTTCACATTCTAACTTGTCCTAAAAGGAGTAGGAGGAAGCAGAGCTTATTTAATCTTACCCCTTTCCTGTCTGAAAATAATTTCTAACACAATTGTTCACTTCCTTTTTCGATCTTAAACACAACAACAATGAATGGATAAATACATAAATATAAGTACAGTTCCTATGAATAGGTAGTTAATTTACTTAATGGTCCACACAATTTACTGAATATGTGATAGATTATGTAACTGCACTTTTTTGGGGAATTTTGCCTATTGTTCACAATCATTGACGACAAATTGATTTTTTTAATGCATTTTGTTCAAAAGTCTGCTTACTATGGAGCCAATGGGAGCCGTTCAATTCACCTCCATTAGTGTTTTATATACATGATGTAAGTATATATGTCATGTAGTAACAGGCACATTTATAATAACATTTAATATTAACATATTTTGGTAATTTTAAGCATATGCGGCACATTAATTTAAAAAACTCAACACATATGTTTTTGTTTTTTTTCCCTCATCACTGATTAACTGCAGACTTTACAAGAGCCAACAAACATAATAAAACATCACTTACTGTACAAGGTCTTAAGACCCTGGACCAAAACAATTTCTGATGTAGACCACTAAGTTAAATCTCTACCACAGATAGAGGCAAAAACCTCAATGTTTTTATAAGAGGAAAAAATTCCGTCTATGACCCTCCTTCAGAGCGATCGCTGTTACCAGCCTGCAGTAAAACCATCTCACAGAACACAATTAGTGGCCTACCCTTTGATTTAGTAAAGGAATAACAAATACTTTGATCATGAACATCATTGAACATAAATAGATGAATGTATATAGACTTATGACTGTAAGACATTTGCAAAAATATTTTTCCCGGCATTTGCAATGAATGTAGTTACCAATATTGTTAATTATCAATTGATTTTGAACACACAACTGAATTTCGTATGAGTCCATGTTCGATTAGTGCTCGTATAGATGGCTCGGTGGTGCCTCAGGCTGATGGCCTGCCGACACCTCGTTGGGCTTTTGGCTGCCTTGGTGAAGAAAGAGATCCACTCAAACAGTCTGTCTCTGTCTCTTCTTGGGGTGTGGTTCAGTCCATTGGGCAGACTGTGCAATGGCATGTGCGCGCTGGCCGCTTTGGGGAAAAGCTGAGAAAAAGTTGGAGCTGTGGGGGCTTTGGGGAAGGCGGGGGCAGAGTATGGGGCGTGGGGCTTTGGTCCAGGCCTCCTCGCCGCTTCGGCACTCCCGACACTTCTTTCCACAGCTGCTGGAGTCCTGGTGGACACATTGGCTGGCAACCTTAGTTGTTCTCGTCATCGCTGGCAAGGTGTTGTCTCGGTTCCTTCCAGTCAGGTATCGGGTGTTGGTCCTGGATTGGCTTTGACCGTGCCCCTCTAAGCGAGTGCAAGGGAATCTGGAGTGGCTGCTTTCATCCTCAAATCTGCACAGAGGAACTGGCACACAAATTCTACATTTTGCAAACTTACCATTTTGGTCTCATGGTCTTTCCACCTTCCTAGGAAGCTGCTGGTCCTGAGAAGTGCTGATCTTGTGACTGAAGAAGATTAACCTGTTTTCTTAAATTAGGTGCCGTTGTTTGGCCTAATCTTTTTGGGGAAACCATGTCGGGATATTAGATAATTCACAAAACATTTAATTACTGAATTGGCACCCTCCTTTGAGGTTGGGGTTGCTTCCGCCACCCACTGCAATTGTCAATCTAAATCATTACGTTCCTTTATCCTTGTACCGGATTGATCATATCGATTAAATAAAACCTCAACACGCTCAAACTTGACCCAATCCAAACTCACCTCCCCCCTCTGTCCCTCTTACAGGGACAGTGTTAGTCGTAGTAATAGTAATAGTAATAGTAGTAGTAGTAGTGGTAGTAGTAGTAGTTTCAGAAACATCCAAGAAAAAGAAAAGGCAGCTGATAGTCAAGTGCAGCAAGAACAGAGGCGGAGGACAGGTCATGTTTGAGGTCACTGTTCGCTTTTGCAATAGTACTTTGATATTTTACAACACCTAGTGAATTATTGTGGCCTCAATAATTCACTAAATAGTTGTATTTAATTTAGTCTATCTATGATGGGACAATGCACAGAAACATTAAGTTCAGAAACAGATATGTTCTGTACCAGATTATATCTAAATAGCTACTTTCCATCTGTAGTCCCTGGCTACCTAAATTAAAGGGATCCAAAAATCAAGCAATAAAATTATGACACTAATTAATCATAATAAATATATACATTCATAATAATCAATAATTAATCAAAAATAATCATACTGTAGCATGTAATCAATTTTAAGAAAAGTCACCAAATGCCCCTTCATGGACACATACTTAATATACAATACAACCACACCTTATTTACATCATCACACAAAGACAATACCTGTTCTTGTTCACATCTGTCATCATTCGTAACAACAACCAAGATTTTAACAGCCATACCTCAAAAATGCTCTCATGGATAAATATAATACTCATTAAATTGATGTGTCAACATAATGCCCATCTTAGTGACCGTGTGAGCAGCCTTGATTGATTGATTAACTTGAAATTTGCTATTCCTTTTGTTATAACGTGGAGAAGGCTAATTGGTCTGTACATGTTCTGGTCTTCTTTATTTCCTGCTTTATGGATTTAATCATAGTAGCAGTTTCTCGACGTGGTAGGGAAAGTGTTTTCCGTTATTGATTTATTTATCAATCGTTGTTATACGAGCAATAATACAATCCTTATATGTTTTTAGGAAGATAGTGTCCAACCCATATATATATCTCTAGATCGTGAGTCTGATAATGCAGTGAAGATTTTGTTTAACTTTGTTTCATTTGTTAATTCTAAAATTAGTCCATCCTGAATAAATGACAATTATTTGCACTGATTTTGAGGGACTTTTTATTCAGGGTTTGTACAGACTGGATGAAATGTTCATTAAAATTATTACTTATGTCCAGACTGTCTGCGACAGTAGCGCCATTGATATTTAATGTTATAGTGTTGTTTCTTGTTTGCTCTCTTCCGTAAGTTTATATCTGGTTTTCCATAACTTTCTAATGTTCCCTTTTGCAGCTTTGATTAATTCTAAATGAAAGTCAGCCTTAGACTTCCGCATAAACATTGTAACTTTGTTCCTCCAAACTTTTAAAATCATACGATCTGTATTTAGACCTGTTTTAATTGCTCTTATGAGAGCTGAGTTCTCATGTCTTTATTAGAATCCAAATTGTTTTATTAATCCAATGGTATTTTTATTTTACACTCTTCTTTCTGGTTTTGTATTCGTGTATTTACAGATGTTCTCTTTGATTTTTGTCATCCAATTGTAATTCTAGTAGGGCTGCTTATCATTTGTATCATGTAGAAGCCGTTTATAATATCCTTAAGTTTCTTTCTACGTGTTTTATTTAACCAGTCCAGATTAACGTCCCCCATGACGTTACTTCTTTCATACTATGCTGTTTGAGGATGTCTGAAAATGAATCAAGAAAAATGTCTTTATCTGTGGTCGGTCGGTATACTACAATTACCTTGAAATACATTTCTGAGGAAAATGTGATTTTAATTTCAACATACTCAAATTGATCTACTTTTAATGTTTTCCCTTTCATAAATCATAATTCCTCCCCCCTTTGTCACTCGATCTGTCTTTTCTGTAATCTTGTCCCCCGGGACATTAATTAGAACGAAAGGTGTTGTGGGTTTTAACCATGTGTCTGATAGACAAGGTAATCCGGATTAGAGTCTGACAGTAACTGCTGTATTTGTTCAGTATGTTTCCTGTGGTAGAAAGTTTAATAATGCAGACACGTTTGTTACTGAATACTTTCTACAGACTTCTGTCTCTCTGCGACTTTGTGTATGTAATAAGCAACTACAATTATTTGATATGCTTACATTTTGTTTTAGCTCAGCTGTTGTGTAGCTGCTAGCTCTTTGTAGCCTACAGCAGGAATTTCCAAATTGCAACCAATAGCTATGTTTTTAACAGACAACCGAAATAATTGAAAATGTGGTATTTGCGTATCGGTTCAATCAGCGGCAGCTACGCCCTGTTTTATCATTTGACCTAAATTTTTGGTTTCGTAGGCAGGACAGAGAGCAAAGGAACAATGTGGGTCATTAGTTGTCCATCTTATACCATTCTAATTGTTGTAAGGATAGTTCACATGAGCGGCCATACCTTGAGTCCCACCATATATAAGAGTCAAAAGGCTCCTATTATGAGTCGTCTAATTGGTGATCATACACTTTGGCGGTTTGGGTGGCAGGACACACGGACGCACCTCAGTCAGCCAGTGCTAGGACAGTTGGAGCAGTCCCTGTCCTCCATTCGTTCCTGGGAGGCGTCCCCAGTAGTTGTCAGCTGATGTCGTGCTGTCAGGCAACATCAGGAAGTTCCTTCTGTGCGGTATTGAATTGTCAGGGCACAGTTCGTAAGCAGGTCATTACAAGGTGTGTGCAGGTTGACCACAAAGGAATGCTTCAAAGATTGTGTTGAACATTGTCCGTTGACACTTATGTCCAGCAGGGGTCTGTTTGTATCCTGCTGTTCGTCCTGCTGTCACACCTGTATTTTTTGTGAGCATGTTCTGGCTACAACTTTGGAGCTTGTTCAGATTGGCAGTCCCCCTGCTGCATATCCTTTCCACCCTCGCTTGACCTAGCACAACCGTGGCTACCACCCAAGTCCGTCTGTATGGTTTTACGTTTTGTTGAGGTTTTTTCCTCCAGAATTTGGAACTCAAAACATGTACACCCATCGTTTTCATATCCTCTCGGTTAGTTCAATTTTGCATATCACGTTTTAAAATTACAGTCTTAACTATCCCATTAATTGCTAATCAATAACCTTAATTCAAAGATTATACGTACTACTTCATGTGTATTTAAGTACTCTTTTAATTCAGTTAAAGATTATCTATAAGTTAATTTAAACTATCATTTGTCTATCAGTAGCCGCGAGCAAGCTGTCATGCTTGCACTCTGACCTCCCGCTGTGCGTGATATTCTCCAAAACAAAAGAATGTTTTTATTCACGTTTCTCCTTATCTTTCAGCTAAATCTTTTAATCTTTTAACTTTTAACGTCCGCACTGTTTATTTTTATTGTCTGCATTTTAATTTTGCTTTTATTTTCTTTCATTTCACTTTGTTGCATGAAAAACGCCACACAAACAAAGCTGCCCCGCCTTGCCTTGCCTGTCTCCGACTGGTTATCCAACCTAGTCACAACAAACACACAAGGCCATGCTCTAAGCGCCAGGCCTAATCACACTTCTCCTCTTTTTAACACTTTACATATCGGCTCTTATTTTAATTATTAATGTAGGCTGTTATTTGTAATTATTATTCAACACTATTCACACCAAACAGTTGTAAAGTTATAGTTATTCGCATTATACTCTCAAAATCTGTAGCTAACTGAAAGCTGTTGAGATTTGGTTTGCCTCCTTCATCTCAGTGGCCTAGTGGTTAGTGTGTCCGCCCTGAGATCGGCAGGTCGCAAGTTCAAAACCCCGGCCGAGTCATACCAAAGACTATAAAAAATTTTGGGAGCCAAATCACCAAAAATGATTCCCGGGCGCGGCACCGCTGCTGCCCACCGCTCCCCCCACCTCCCAGGGGCGATCACGGGGATGGGCCAAATGCAAATTCCACCACACCCAGTGTGTGTGTGACAATCACTGGCACCCCAACTTTAATTCTAACTTTATTCTGTCATGCCATTATCCTCTTCTAGCTCAACATCCAGAAGTATGGTGTACTGCAATGTCTAAATAAAAATATAAATTACTCCAAACTAAAATGTCAGACTGCACTTTAAAGTTACTTTTATTAAATTAATTTCCAAACTAACCACCACCACAGCAGACATCTTCCTCAATCCTATCCCAATACTCCCATAAATTAAAAGTGTTTCACAACAGTGGTTAAGTAGTTATTTTAAGTAATAGATCTCAACATGTAGAAATTAATAAGACTAAATCTTTAACAGAAAGAGTAACTTGACAGAGTATATGAACTAACTTCTTGAGAATAATAATTGATCATAAATATGTTGGAAGCCACATATTGAACATATTAACGAAAAATATCCCAATCCATTGCTATTCGGTATAAAGTTAACACATGCTGAATAAGAAATGTCTGCATACGTTATGTCATTCATTTATTTTTTCCATATGTAACATTGTTTTGAAGTTTGGGGAAATGTTTATAGAAGAAATATAGACCCAATACTTAAACTTAAAAGGCTCATTTCAATAATACACAAAGCATTATTATTATTATGATCATACCAATCCAATTTTTATAAGTCATAATGTGTTAAATGTTCAGATAATTTAATTTTAAAACAATGGCAATTATGTTTCAGAGTAAAGAACAACAGCCTTCCAGTTTGTATTCTTAGCTTGTTTACATTATGAGGAGAAAACTATCATTTACGGGGGGTATTGATTTTTGAAATAGGTCAAGTAAAATAAAAATAAAAACACAAATGTATTTCAGTTTTAGGAGTTGAATGATGGACCATCATCAGTGATGAGCTGAACACATGTAGTTTTTTTTTTGTTATGGTTTAAGAGACCCTTGAAAGGTAAAGTTTTTTGAACATTATAAAATATAGTAACAATTACTTTCATCTTTTAACGTTGATGTTCCAGGTAATTTAATGTTCAGTAATTGTATATCATAGGCCAATATAAGCTTTGGCTTCCGCCTATTCTTTTTTCGGTCATTCTTTTTTCTTTTCTTTTCTGTGTGTAAATGTGTATGATTGTTAATATGTCTAATTTACTGTTAAACTGCTCACACAAATTGGTTGATGGTTGATTATATGACCAAAATAAACCTATTTCATTTATTCATTCATTATCTATCGCACTCATAGTTTTATTCCATTTTGCATGTCATTATTCCTATTGATTTCTTCCTATTTCACTCAAACAACTAAACAAACAAATAAACAAACTTGCAGCTAACCACAATCAACAGCATACCATTTACGAATATCTTCATTTGTCACTTTCTCATCTTTTCTTCACTTTCGTTTTCCTTTACAAACAACATCCTGTATCCATCTCTTCCTTACACTTCACCCAATGTTTCTATTTTCTGTTCTCCTAGAAACCATTCACATAACGTAAGGTTATAAACATCCTTTTCCCATATTTACTCAAACCATCCTCTTTACCCTCATTCTGTTTTTTCACCTGCTCTCTCTTCCTCTCTCTCTCACTTTCTCTCCTTCTCTCACAATACAAACACAATAATCCAAAATAATCAGTCTTATAAAATAATTTTAGCTTTAGATATGATTTAGGGCAGTGGTTTTCAACCTTTTTTCCCCCCCAGTAAAATAAAGAAATAAAATACAGCATAATGTCATCATTTTCTGATTTATTAAATTGTATAACAGTGCAACTTAGAAAAGCGCTATATAAATCCCAGGTATTATTATATATATATATATATATATATATATATATATATATATATATATATATATATATATATATATATATATATATATATATATATATATATATATATATATATATATATATATATGTGTATATATATATATATATGTATGTATGTATATGTATATATATATATATATATATATATATATATATATATATATATATATATATGTGATACTTAACGTTTGAACTGGAAAACTTTATTTTTTGCAAATATTAGCTCATTTGGAATTTGATGCATGCAACGTGTTTCAAAAAAGTTGGCACAACTGGCAAAAAAGACTGAGAAAGTTGAGGAATGCTCAACAAACATTTATTTGGAACATCCCACAGGTGAACAGGCTAATTGGGAACCGGTGGGTGCTATGGTTGGGTATTAAAGCAGCTTCCATGAAATGCTCAGTCATTCACAAACACGAATGGGGCGAGGTTCACCACTTTGTGAACAAATGCGTGAGCAAATTGGCCAACAGTTTAAGAACAACATTTCTCAACCAGCTATTGCAAGGAATTTAAGGATTTCACCATATACGGTCCGTAATATCATCAAAAGGTTCAGAGAATCTGGAGAAATCGCTGCATGTAAGCAATGATATTACGGACCTTGGATCCCTCAGGCGGTACTGCATCAAAAAGCGACATCAATGTGTAAAGGATATCGCCACATGGGCTCAGGAACGCTTCAGAATACCACTGTCAGTAACTACAGTTCGTCGCTACATCAGTAAGTGCAAGTTAAAACTCTACTATGCAAAGCGAAAGACATTCATCAACACCACCCAGAAACGCCGCCGGCTTCGCTGGGCCCGAGCTCATCTAAGATGGACTGATGCAAAGTGGAAAAGTGTTCTGTGGTCGGACGAGTCCACATTTCAAATTGTTTTTGGAAACTGTGGACGTCGTGTCCTCCGGACCAAAGAGGAAAATAACCATCCGGATTGTTATAGGCGCAGAGTTGAAAAGCCAGCATCTATGATGGTATGGGGGTGTATTAGTGCCCGAGGCATGGGTAACTTACACATCTGTGAAGGCACCATTAATGCTGAAAGGTACAGTACATACAGGTTTTGGAGCAACATATGTTGCCATCCAAGCAACGTTATCATGGACGCTCCTGCTTATTTCAGCAAGACAATGCCAAGCCACGCGTTACAACAGCGTGGCTTCATAGTAAAAGAGTGCGGGTACTAGACTGGCCTGCCTGTAGTCCAGACTTGTCTCCCATTGAAAATGTGTGGCGCAATAAGAAGCCTAAAATACCACAACAGAGACCCCAGACTGTTGAACAACTTAAGCTGTACATCAAGCAAGAATGGGAAATAATTCCACCTGAAAAGCTTTAAAATGTGTCTCCTCAGTTCCCAAACGTTTACTGAGTGTTGTTAAAAGGAAAGGCCATGTAACACAGTGGTAAAAATGCCCCTGTGCCAACTTTTTTGCAATGTGTTGCTGCCATTAAATTCTAAGTTAATGATTATTTGCAAATAGAAATTAAGTTTCTCAGTTCGAACATTAAATATCTTGTCTTTGCAGTCTATTCAATTGAATATAAGTTGAAAAGGATTTGCAAATCATTGTATTCTGTTTTTATTTACGAATTACACAACGTGCCAACGTCACTGGTTTTGGGCTTTGTGTATATATGTACTGTGTGTATATATATATACACTACCGTTCAAAAGTTTGGGGTCACATTGAAATGTCCTTATTTTTTAAGGAAAAGCACTATACTTTTCAATGAAAATAACTTTAAACTAGTCTTAACTTTAAAGAAATACACTCTATACATTGCTAATGTGGTAAATGACTATTCTAGCTGCAAATGTCTGGTTTTTGGTGCAATATCTACATAGGTGTATAAAGGCCCATTTCCAGAAACTATCCCTCCAGTGTTCTAATGGTACAATGTGTTTGCTCATTGGCTCAGAAGGCTAATTGATGATTAGAAAACCCTTGTGCAATCATGTTCACACATCTGAAAACAGTTTAGCTCATTACAGAAGCTAAAAAACTGACCTTCCTTTGAGCAGATTGAGTTTCTGGAGCATCACATTTGTGGGGTCAATTAAACGCTCAAAATGGCCAGAAAAAGAGAACTTTCATCTGAAACTCGACAGTCTATTCTTGTTCTTAGAAATGAAGGCTATTCCACAAAATTGTTTTGGTGACCCCAAACTTTTGAACGGTAGTGTGTATATATAGATACAGTATATTAGGGCTGGGCGATATATCGATATACTCGATATATCGCGGGTTTGTCTCTGTGCGATATAGAAAATGACTATATCGTGATATTTGAGTATACGTTATCACGCAGTTGCGCTTTTAGCTGCGGGCATTACACTGCTGGCTCTTCCCACTCTTTCTTGTCTCTCCTTCTCACAGAGACTTAAAACAAGCGCACCTTCTTACATACGTTACATACAACATCATACGCCCTCGCGGAGCAGAGAGGTAGCGGAATGGTAACATTAGCTGTGATGCTAACGGAGTGGTGCGAGTGGTAATACGAGAGAAAGAAGGTGCGAATCTCGTAACAAATGAAGGAAGAATTAATTCCCAAGAAAAACAGCACAGGGTCCATCGTCTGGCGGTGGTTTGGCTTCAAGCGGGAATATGTCGAACATACAACCGTAATATGTCAAGTTTGTGGCAAAATCGTACAAAATGTAGCAGCTCTACTAATGTAGCATCATTTGAAAAGTCACCCGCTAGAGAATGAAGAGTGCTTGAAACTCTGCATGTCAACATCTCCGTTTGGTGCCACACCCACAAAATGCCGAAGCAACCATTTCCACATCAACACCGTATTAAAAAAATAGTCAACAACAGAAGGAGATAACGTCCGCAGGAACCTACCACATAGCGAAAGACATACACTATGTGATTTCCTATTATGCAGCTCATTTTTATTTGACACTTATTGAAATACCTTGACATCATGCACAAAAGTGCACTTTATTTGTTTTAAACCATTTTAGTGGCATTTTGTACAAAAAGTGCACTTTAATTTAGCGTTGTTTGGATATGTCATCTTAGTGACATCATGCACAAAAATGCACTAATAGCTTGTTTTAAAATGTCTCTGACAATCTTGCACTTTCTGTTTTGGAAATGACATGAATGTTTGTGCCACTGCTTAATAACTGTTTAATAAATACAGTTTTGGTAAATTTACTTAGTTGTGCATGAAAGTTTAAAATGAGCATATATTAATGCAGTATGAACAAGAATGTTTTAATGTAGACACATAGAATCATCATACTGGTGTGATTATATGCATCAAGTGTTCATTGAAGGCTAAGGCAAAATATCGAGATATATATTGTGTATTGTGACATGGCCTAAAAATATTGAGATATTAATAAAAGGCCATATCGCCCAGCCCTAAATTCAAGGCTAAGGCAAAATATCGAGATATATATCGTGTATCGTCACATGGCCTAAAAATATTGAGATATTAATAAAAGGCCATATCGCCCAGCCCTAAAATATATATATATACTTGCTCGCCCCGGTATAAAGTATTTGCTTGCCTAACAGAATTACTATTGCAACATCCAGTGGACTCATTTAAAACAGCAGTTTCTTTAACACACTCGACTCATGTTACTATCCGGTTGAACATTTTGGGGTACATGTCGTCATTATTTAAGTATAATATTGTTAAATGTACGCTGCAAAAAAGAGCTGTCAAAATATAATGTAAAACAGGGGTTTTCAATATTTTTGACCTTGGGGCCCAACTTTTGTACTTCAGAGGTGCCCACTCAATTGTTAACACCCACTCAGTATTCTTACTCTTGATTTAATCGTATTTGATAATTATAATATTTAACAACTTAAACCTTGTCAAATTAATATGAAAGCATGTGTAAATCCGAAAAAATATTATCAAGGCTTAGGTCAGGCTGATTACAATAGTAAATATTAATGAATAATTACTGTAAAAGAAGGGACTCTTAAAAACTCATGAAAAATAAATGTACATACAATTACACAAGTGTTTATATACAAAATTGATAAAATAATAATAATATGTATGTTTCTTAACTAAACTGTCAATAAAATCAAAGTGCAAATGAAAATACAACTTCTCCACTACAGTCAAAATGTTTGCGCTTAAGAAACTACTATGACTTTAGTTCTAGACTTCTTTTGTTTGATATTGTCAACACTGCCACAAGTGGTGGAAAAGTGTATTACAACTGAGTACCGCTGCGACCCATACGAACCACAGCTGTTCAACATCTTTTTTGGAGGCATTTTGCGGCCCAACAATGGTTATGGTTAAGAAACACTGATGTAAAAAGACTTGATTTTAAGAAAGAAAATACTAAACACTAGTGAAATTAACTAGCTGCATGAGTAGATCATTTAACTTACAAAGACATCCCAAATTAAGATTTGTATATCTGGAAATTAGCACAAGTATTTTTTTCCGAGAACAAATATTATTCAACTTGCAATTCTTAAACTAAACATCCCTGAGATAATCTCTTTAACCACAATTCTCTATGGGGGGAAACCAAAATATTTTATTTGAATAGTTTTTTTCTCAATTTAAACATTTTAAACTAGAATAAAAAATATACAATATATAATTACTCATGCTAAAATATTAAATCTTGACAATTGGCAAATAATTTACAGTGTGATTAATCCTGCGTCTCGTGTGTGTTTGTCCATATGTAGCCTCACTGTGTGCTGCTAGCCTCCAAGGAGAACTCTGCTCCTGTCAAGCTGGGAGGCTTTGGAGTAGCGATCCAGCTTGGAGAGTCAGGCCTGGTTGCTGGAGGTATATTGACATTGTAAACTAAGCATCCACCTGTGTGCTCTCTTCCTTCTTTGGCCTGTCACTCGCACAAATGCTTCTCGGAGCTCATATCAAGTTACTTTTTTCAGGTCGTGTTGGCACTCCCCACTTCATGGCTCCAGAAGTTGTCAAGCGAGAGCCATATGGCAAACCGGTGGACGTGTGGGGATGCGGGGTTATCCTCTTCATCCTTCTGTCGGGCTGCCTGCCTTTCTATGGCACGAAAGATCGCCTGTTTGAGGCCATCATTAAGGGCAAATACAAGGTAGGTATGTTATGCGGGCCCCTGATATCCTGATTGGACTCCATTAAGTAAGTTCATTTGTCATTTAGAGCATGACTGTGAGAGTAGAGCACACTGACAATTGATGGTGGTGTTTATTTTCTCTGCATGACTAATCTGCAGCAGATGCAGTCACAGCAGGATGTCTAGTTTTTTCTGTGAAGCCAGGCTGTGCCACCGTTACCTCTTTTTCATTGTCACAATTCTCATTGGTTTCCAAACTTCCACCACTTCATTATTCCTCAGTGGCCACCAACAGAACAGACCCACTAAAAATATTTCGTTTCAGTCAGAAGTTAACACACACTCATCATGGGCATAAATGCTATTTTTAACCCCTTAATGTTTTTTTTTTGTTTTGTTATTTTGTCTTTTGCAACTATGGCACAATTACACAATGGGCATCTTCAATCATTTTCAGATACAAAAAATTGGGTGCACAAGTTAGAATGTAGTTATAGAGGCGTCCTGATCCGATAATGATATAGGTCCTCTATCATCATAAACACAAGTACAGGATTATATTGTCTTGCATCTGAAATCCCCGATTGGCTGTATGGTTATCGTTTAGATGTATTTGTTTCAAACACGTTTAGCAAGTCACATTAAGGAACATCATCTGGTTAAATTTGCAAATTTCAACATATCTGTAAAGGAGTAGGAAGAAGCAAAGCTTTTATTGAATCCTACCCATTATCTTAGTCTTTTACTGATTGTTCATTAACATGATAACTTGTAAATTTTTACAGCTGCCCAAACACTTGAGGGTTGCTGGTTCAATTCCAGTTTCTGCCATCTTAGTCACTTCTGTTGTGTCCCTGGGCAAAACACTTCACCCACCTTGCTCCCACTGCCCCCCGCACTAGTATTAATGAGTTTACCACCAATTTTTCTTAAAGGGTAATTGCACTTTTTTTGTTTTTTTGCCTATCGTTCACAATCATTATGAAAGACATGACGACAGATGGATTTTTAAAAATGCATTCTAAATATTAAATAAATGCGATCATATAATCCCATTTAGATGATTAATCTCATAATCCTTGCGAAGAAATGTGGTGGGGGGTCGAGGTGTACCAAGCGTCTTTTTGTGTCGTTCTTGCCAGTTCCGGGTCATAAATGGCTGTCAAATTGTCCCAACTTGTCGGAGTACCTGCTCAGCCATCTACTTTCCAAGTGAGATGATGATCTACAATAAACTTCCAAGGAGTAGGAATGTGAGGAAACAGCAGACCACTCCATGATGTACACATAGGGACACACGGTAGTGATGACGTCACTGCTATAAATAATTTGTTTGCATTAGCGCTTATAATAACAATATCACTAATACTTGGGAAACATTCAAGTCACAAAATGTAAATTGAGTATTGTCTGCGCTTTTTGAATGGTTATTAATTGTTTTTATTGGCAGAATAGACAACCTCCCATTGGCTCCGCTGTAAGTGGACTTTTATTCCCGTTTATTTAATATTTAGAAATACATTTAAAAAAATCCATCCGTCATGATAATAATGATTGTGAACGATAGCCAAAAAAGGGCAGTTCCCCTTTCAGCTTTCTCATTGTAAAGCGTGTTGAGACAGTTTTGATAGAGTGCACAGGATTAGAGTATCTGGGCATGCTGTTTACTGGTTTCTGATAGAACACAATGTGTCCAGTTTGCTGGGTCTTCTTCATCTTTCCTCCCTGTGTTGAAGGGCGTACCACAGGGTTCAATATTAGGACCGCTGTTGTTCTCCATTTACGTGAACAATCTTTGTGATAAAATATCAGATGCCGCGTTCCATTTCTATGCAGATGATGCGGTCATATATTGTTCATCCCCCTCTGCAGTGCAAACCCTTGAACTTTTGCAGTCTGCTTTTGATATTGTTCAGTCCCAGCTGACCCAATTTAGGCTTGTGCTAAATGCAGACAAATCTAAGGTGATGTTATTCTCAAATGGCAAACGGCTGCCATTGAACATCCCGAAACTATTGACTGCTCATGGGGTCGAGCTTGAGTTGGTCTCAACATATACGTTTTTCGGAATTACTATAGATGAGTTTTTCTTTTAAAGCACACATAGAAAAGCTTGTGTCTAAACTTAAAATTAAATTTGGATTTTAGAAATAAGTCTTGTTTTTCCTTAAAAGTTAGGAAACATCTTATCTCATCTACCTTTATTCCTTTACTTGATTATGGAGACTTGCTTTTTATGAATGCACCTGGCACTTACTTGAAGAAACTAGACACTGTATATCACTCTGCCTTACGTTTTATTACTGGTTGTGGAAATCTTGTCCACCAATGTACTCTGTATGCAAAGGCAAACTGTTCATCTTTAACTGCCGAAGACTTTCTCGATGGATAGTTTTTATATATAAATGTCTTCTTGGACTTGTCCCCACCTATCTGTGTTCCTTTGTGTGTAGAGACTCCAGTCATTACAACCTACGCTCACAGGATGTCCTCCACATGTTGGTTCCTAGAGCCAACACAGAACTTGGTAAAAAAACCCTCCAGTTATGCTGCTCCCTGGTGATGGAATGACATCCAGAAAGATCGGAGGCTACCAGAATTGATCACTTTGGGGGAGTTTAAGTCAATTTTAAAAGATCGAGAAACCAGTTCTCTTGGGAAATGTACTTGCTTTTAAATTGAATTATATACTTAATCGTTTTAAATGATTTTGACCTGTTCTGGTATGACTGCTGTTGTTCTGTTGTATTGTCTTGTTGTAAATATTATTGTAACCTTGTTGTTGCCGCCCTCTTTGTCAGGTCGCTCTTGAAAAAGAGATTTTAATTTCAATGAGTCTTTACCTGGTTAAATAAAGGAAATTGATTGATTGATTGATTTGAAAATGTGCTATATAAATATAATTCATTTAATCAAGGTGTTGGGGTAAAAAATTAATAACTTGTTGGTGATAGTAAATGAATGTTATACATTACATACTATTGTAGAATCTGTTATTTTTGCTTGTCGTTGGCTTCAGATGCATTGAGTCTTAGAGTTGTATCTTTTATTTCCCTGTAGTCGAGATGATGTCATCTTCAGTTAGTATTTGTCCAGTTTTTGATGTCTTTAACGACATGTACTGTACTTTCGGCTCGCCCTGTCCTCCATTTAACCTGCTTCCTCAACTCGCGTGCCTTCTTGGCGACGTCAGCGTTGCGTTTTTGTCAGATCACTGATGTAGACGTTTTGTTCCCTTCAGTTTGACTTGGCTGCCTCAACAAAGCCACTTTGTTGTTTTTGTTGTTGAACTTTATGAGGATGGCAGGTGTGGCATTGTTCTTGCGAGACATTGTACTGCAGGTTTCGATGTTGTCGACATCCACACTTCTCCAATCAAAGGCGTTGACTGTAGAACGTTGGCCGCCTGTTGCAGTGTTGAAGCAGCAACATCTTGTCCTCCTCTTCTGTTATCAGCTGCTCCACCATTAGGCATATGTGTTATCTGAAGGCCAGTCATAATCACATTGGTCATGCGGACAGACTCTTGTACTTCCTGAATCTGACACATCATTTGAGATATAGTTTGATCCTTCTCATCATTTCTTCTTTAAAACCTTCACTGTCTCCTCTAGTCCAATTACTTTTGTTCATCCATCCATTTGTTTGAGTGTTGTAGTATCCTCATAAAGTGTAGCAGTATCTTTCCTCACTTCCTTAATATTTTTGACAAGTGTTTCATGTTCTTGTGCTGTCTATCAGGCATAACTTTCATATTATGCAACATTCTTATTACTCCTTGGAGGCTACCTGAATCTGGACTCTCTTCCACATCCTTATCTGCATTTGTTGCGGTAGAAGCCTTTTTGTGGTTGGCTTGCCTTGCTAATTCGGAGTTAGTTCCTCCCACCATATGATGTTCAAGCTAGTGGTATCAGCAAACAAATCTGGAATTATGGTCAAAATCTGTGTTTGGGAATAGTACACAAATGGTCTAAAAACCTTGTCTCACTGCAAAACTCTTTCCATTCCCAGTGAGAGGGGGCGTGGCAACAGAGTTAATACATGTAATCAGTATCTGCCGATGTCACTAATGGATGATCGGTATCGGAATCCACAGCATAACATCCTGATTGGAACATGTCTAGCAATGGTCGACGTCAATAAGTTAATACGTGAATCTAACCATAATTTTTACTTTGTGTAAATCCAAAACAAATTCAAACTTGTGCATTTAAAGTCACATTCCTGCTGAAAAGGACAGTTCAAATCAATCATTAGGCCTAACATCAATATCACAGTCATGCCCATGAAGAGTGTATGTAAAGTTGTGACCAAAACTGTATGTAATCTATGTGATTTATACATTTACTGAAAACGATCTAATGAACTGCAGTTTATAGTTCTTAAGTAATCACTCTCCATTCTGGTTATCTGTGTGTGTGAACAGATGAACCCACGTCAATGGGCCCACATCTCGGAGAGCGCCAAAGACCTGGTGAGGCGTATGTTAATGCTTGACCCCGCAGAGAGGATCACTGTTTACGAGGCGCTCAACCATCCTTGGCTGAAGGCAAGATTGCACACTTCGCGACGCAGTTATGTAATGGGTGCATGCGCTAAAGTGTTCTGTTTTGGTGTAGGAAAGGGACAGGTACGCCTACAAGATCCACCTTCCCGAAACAGTGGAACAGCTGAGAAAATTCAATGCAAGGAGGAAGCTGAAGGTCAGCAACTTATTGAGAATAGCCATCTTTGTAAATTATGTTGAATTTGATAAGTGTGGATGTGTCCTATCATCCTCACTATTTCTTTACAAACTTTTCTGTCTCTAATCCCTGTGTGCCAGGGTGCAGTGCTGGCTGCTGTATCAAGTCACAAGTTTAACTCTTACTATGGAGACCCTCCTGAGGAGCTACATGACTTTTCAGAAGACCCAACCTCTTCAGGTGAATGTCATAACACTGATTTTGATCTTTTTTAGAGCACATAGATTTTCTTAGCCCAATGCATTGTTTGAAGGGGAACTGCACTTTTTTTGGAATTTTGCCCATCATTCACAATCATTATAAGAGACAAGAACACACATGTCTTTTTTTTAGGATCTAAAGATGATAAAAAACACTTTCAAAAAGCGGCTAATGGGAGTCACCGTTGTAATCTTCGAAGCCCTTTAAAACAACTTCAAAACCCTCCATCAATGTTTTATATACACACTGCAAGTATACATATGGGGGGGGGGGGGGGGGGTTACCCACATATGCGGTCCTCTCCAAGGTTTCTCATAGTCATTCACATTGACGTCCCACTGGGGTGAGTTTTCCTTGCCCGTATGTGGGCTCTGTACCGAGGATGTCGTTGTGGCTTGTACAGCCCTTTGAGACACTTGTGATTTAGGGCTATATAAATAAACATTGATTGATTGATTGATTGATATATAATGTAGTTGTAGCATACTATTGAGAGAGTGAGGTCAGCATGACTTGCGGGTATAAATGAGGAATTTGGAGCCAAGCTATGCGGACATATATGGCGTGCTTACTCAAAGTCAACTTGAAAAAACTTCCCAGGCCAGCTGGACCAAACAGACAGCTGTCCATTGAGTGAGTCACTATAATATTGATCATGATACATCCAACACATCATGCTTGTTATTACAACTACATACAGTGTCTGTGTACAAAAAAAGTGAAATAATACTTTACAGATACTGTAATATGATTATGTTTTTTCAGTTAATACAGATTGGTGTCCTATCACATTGTGTTGTGCATAACAAACTCAAAAGCGATTCAGCTGCTGACGCAAAAGCTATGTTGTTTTTGCCGTAGCTAGCTTAGGGCTAATTTCGTAGTATGCCACATGGAGACCATGTCTTACTACGCTAGATAAAATAGTTCCTTCGTGTTCGCTCTTTTACAATTGTAAAAGAGCTTGGTTGTTAAACAGGTTACGGAACGTAAATGAAGTATTGTTGGCATTTTTTAGGTGCATTTTAAAGTGGTTTAGCGTCAGAATGGATTGCTCCCATTAGCTGCATTGTCAGCCACCAAGAACAAACCGATTTTTACGAATGCTTTTTTCTTCTTGTCTCTCATTAGGATTGTGAACGATAGACAAAAAAAATGTAGTTCTTCTTTAAGCCAAGTAAAGTACATTTTATTCATATTCACAATAAATGTCAGTAAATTGAAAACTGTGGGCCTAATAAATGAAAGAAAACCAGGCAAGAATGACTTCAAGTCTTTAAGGACTTGGTAGATCAGCCTGTCAATAGAGAGCAGTGGCGGCTGCTGGTCTTCCAAGTAGTAGGGCAAGCTCATTTTCAGCTATTTTCCAAACACGACTACAGTCTCCAATAACAAATAAAAGATACAAACATGCTAGATTTTACAAAGAAAACAGCACTTTGAGGCTTGTAAAATTCTCCATATCAACTTGGAACAACATAATGAAACTTGAAAAATGATGAGGCAGTGATTTATATTGCAAGATCGGTGATAAACGCATTTTGCTGTCAATCAAAGACGGATTTAATCTCAGAAAGATCATCCAATCGCCATCATGGAAGCTTGGCGTCAATGCCATCCAAGGCCAAGCCCGCTTTTCATACACTTCCGGAGACGCTCCGCTTCCGATGGGTGGGACAAAGCCGACCATTTATCCAATGACTGTCTAGTTTAGCTGTAGTGGAGTGTAGCTGTATGCTCCACTAATGAAGTCAATAGACGGTCAGCTTCAACACTGTTAAATGCACTGTGACGCTACCACAATCAATGAGAAAAAAGTTGTCAGCTGTCACGAAAGTTGCTGATTTTAAAAAGTTAATGCATTATAGCACATATTTACAAGTATGTAAGTAAATATTTGACAACTTACTTGCTTTGACGTTTTAGGCGAAACTAAACTTATCTTGCAGTTATCACTTCAAGAGAAGTCTTTAGCAAAGGACACTGATAGAGAACTAAATTAATCCACAAAGTAACAAAATCATGGACTAGTGTTTCAGCATCAGCCAGCGGCATGTTGCACAAGTGAAAGGCACTGTCCTTAACAGTTGTTGTATATGGGCTAGTGTTGCGTGTTGTAGACAATATAAATGGTATACATTTGGCAGCTTTCAATGCTATTGTCATATCATGTTAATGCATGTTGATGACACATTTTTAGCTTTGTCCTGCAAATTTGACAGCGATAAGCGAATAACAATCCTGGGTGCAATGTAGTGTCCTCACTAGCAAGCTAGTGACTAATGCAGGGGTTTCCGAACTACGGCCTGACGTCATGAGTTTCATAAAAAAGCTGGCCCGCGGGGTGTTATTTAAATTAATTTTAAATATCTGACTGCTTCTATTCTACTGCCTTTTTTATGGACAATGTGAGTAAATTAGGTCAAGGACTGTAAATTGTACTTTGAAGTGAATATTGCACAGCATTTACTTATAGGACCCAATCCAAACAACCTTTCCTAGTCATGGTGCAAATTTTTTTTTACCAACACAAAAACAACAACACACATGGTCAAACATAACACAACTCGCTCACTGAACTTTGTGGCTATTATAAAAAAAACATCCATGCACCAGAAAAAAAAATCTAAATTACACCCTCTTAAACCCATTACAACACATGTTGGCAAAAATGCAAAACATACTCTTCACACCATGTTTGGCGCATTTTAGCTGCTTGATATTTCTGATTGATTACAAAACTTTAAGGAGGTTGTCACGGAAGTAAACAAGGTAGGAGTCGAAGTTTCACATACACTACTATCCAGTTATTTTAATTATTAATTATATACCCTATTATAATATAATCTGTACACGAGTCAAAAAGTTTGGACATACCTGGGCTAACGTCCCTCCACAGTGCAAAGTCACGTCCTCAAGGCAAAGTAGATTCCTCACTAGCGAGATAGCGGCTAAGTAATTCTCACCTTCATGTCGGCAAATAAAGTATGTTTCTCATCACTAGAGGACAGTGTATGTGGTGTAGGAGGATACAATGAGACAGGCTAACTGCTAAGCTAGAGATCTAAACAGAAGTTTATGATACCATGTCCATGTATAGTATTAATATATTGTCGCTACTACAATAATAAGATTCATATTTTTTATTATCCCAAAATTTGTTTTTTTGTTGTTGTTGTTTTTGTGATTATTTACACATCCAGCTAATAAGTCCCTGGACAGAGAATGGCTTTCAATCAGAGCCAAGAGCACCTTTTGCTTTTGTTTAGTTATTTTGCACTATTCAATTTATTTAGCTCAAAATATTTCACGTAATTAAAGGGAATAAGTAAATAATTGAATTGATATTGTTACCCACGGTTGCTAGTGGTATTACATGATCCCTCACTGCAAGGCTCCTTCCTGTGAAGGCAAATGTAAAGTCATCGAGAGACACTATTTTGTTACACACCTCTGAGGTGCTACGGGCCAAAGACACATTGGCAGTTTTATTGAAAATGAAGTGATCACAAGTTGTACTTAATTAAGGTCATTCAGTTTTGATTTTTAAAGACACATTTGAAGTTTGTATAGATGATTGGTGTTATTGATAAGGTGTGTTTCATTTGCATATGAATTGAAATCAAGAGTATTTTCTAATCATACTGTCTAAGGCCGGAAGATTCAACTAATTTGTTGGGGGTCAAAATTTCCAGAATGCTAAGGACCGGGGTCTTATTTTGTACGTTGAGTAGAACCAGCGCATTACCTACTGTAGACATTAATTTTGGTCTATTTATTTTGTTAGAGTTACAGGAGTGCTCTGCTGTTTTTTAAGTACCAGCAGTGGAAAAACAAGTTGACTTTAAATGCTTATTTGTTTTTCATTGTATCCATTAAACCTGATCCAATTGTATTTACAATGCGCAAAGTGTGTTAAAACACTGTTTAAACATCACAAAATGCCACAAATTCAGTAGCCATTTTGAATATTGCGCTCTGAATACTTTCGGCTATTTTCGGAGACCGACATCACAGTAGTAACACTTCTGCACTCTGACAATGTTATCAGATCAGTCATATTGGAAATATGATAACATTTGAAAGAGATCTGGTGTTTATCATTCACAATCCTTATGTAAGACAACAACACATATACTTGGCCTTTCTAATGCATTCTAAATCGTAAATAAATAGCCAACAAATGATTCAACAGATCGAGGGTCCTCTGTTGCGATCATTATACTCTCTCTAAAAACATCCAGAAACCGCTAACAATACTCCATTTACATGTTGTCACCTGAAAATTAACCAAATATGAGTGATATTGTTATTATAAGCGCCAACGCAGACGGACCATTTTTTTTATTTTTTATTTTTTTATTTTATTTATTTATTTTATTTTATTTTTTTTATGTCCTGCCCAGCTTCTCGGGCAAATCATATAGCAGATGTAGATGCCCATATCGGCTGTTCAGATTTACTTTACAAAAGAGAAGTGTAGGATACTTCTCTTGTTGCCTTACTTGTATTTTGACTTTATTAAATGTATTTATATTATCATTTGGTGCAGCCGGGCCGGAGCAGGAGGGGATAGAAAGAGAGAAAAAGGAAGACAGAGGGGGGAATTGTGGGGACAAGAGGGGGATTAGACAGAGAGACAAAAACAACAACAGCAAACACAACAACAACAACAACAACAACAGAGCAACATCAGCAAATACGACATGTACAAATATGATGGTAAAAGTAATAGCAAATAAGCAGTTAGCGAAAATTTAAAGAAAAATACAGAACTGAGCATTATTACACTAAAAATGGAGCAATATGAATACCAATAGAAATAGTGCTATTGATAATAAACAATACCAGTACTTTACCTTTATTATCAACAATACAATTGTTCAAATGCAACAATACATATACGTAATGATAACTTGAGATACGAAAGAATGCAGAAAAATGGAGGGGAAGAAAGAGAAGCAACCTTAACCTTGTAGATTGTTATAGTAACAATAGGTTAAGCTTTGTCAGTGTGCCATGTGTTATACCCAGTTTACCCTAGGGCAACAACGTTAATGTATGTTTGATGAAACGTGATTATGTGCATGAGTGTATGTGTGCATATGTACTTGAATATGTACAGTATGTGTATGTGTGCTTGTACAGTGAATGTATATGTACAGAATGTGTATATGTGTGTACAGCAAATGTATATGTACAGTATGTGTATACAGTATGTGTGTTTGAACAGTGACTGTATATGTACAGTATGTGTAAATGTGTGTTTGTACAGTGAATGTATATGTACAGTATATGTATGTGTGTGTTTGTACAGTGAATGTATGTGTAGTATGTGTATGTGTGTGTTTGTACAGTGAGTGTATATGTACTGTATGTGTATATGTATGTTTTTACAGTGAATGTATATGTACAGTATGTGTATACAGTATGTTTGTATAATGAATGTGCGTGTGGATGTACGAACTTTGAGTGTGTAAATATGTACTGTATTTATTTGTATATGTATGTGGGAGCGTAGGTACCTATGTATGTCTGTATGTATGCGTGTGAGTATATGTGAATTTGCATGTACAATACATTTGACTCCCAGTGTGTGCGGGAGCCAGAGTACGGCCCCAGCCTCCCCGAGAACCCATCCCACAAACAGTAGGTGTGGTGCCCAGGGAACCAGGGACCACCGCCCCCACGCAGCCAAGCCGGACAGCGACAGGAACCCCAGAGCCTGGCCCACCGTGCCGCCCACAAGGGCCAGCAGCAGGCCGCAGACAGACGCATCCGGCAGAGGACAAGGCACGAGAAAAACAGGGGGCAGCCAGACCCCAAGCCAGCGAGAGACCACACCCCACACGGACAGAAAGGCGGGACGCCCCGCCCGAGGGGCCCGGAGACCCCCCGCAACCGGACGGGAAGACCGCCCCCGCCCCACCGGCAACAGGGCCCCCACGAGCCCCCCCCCCCACCCCCGGAGAGCGCGGCGAGGCCACGGCCACCCCACCCAAGCCGGCCGCCACAGGACCACCCAGCACGGGGCCACAGGAACCACCCACCCCACCCGCAGGGACCCCAACGATGGAGATGGAACAACCAGCAACCGCCCCGCCGAGTCCCCCCCCCTGAGGTAGGGGGATAAATAAATAAAATAAATAAATACATAATAATAATAATAATAATATTAATAAAATATATTTAAAAAAAAGAAGAAAAAAAGGAAAAAAATAAATAAATAATTAAATCTATTTATAATAAATAAATAAATAAATAAATAAATAAATAAAGAATTAAAAGAAGATCACAGACATGCTGACACACAAGGTCGCTACCCCAACAACTGGCCGACTCGCAGCACCTCGGAATACCCTGCAGCACCAAGCCACCACAGTAGACGCAGGGACCAGACCCAGCAGGCCCCAACCAAGACGGGCACCCGGAAGGGATGGACGGCGGGACCCAGGAGCTCCAGACACGCAGTCCGGATGCAGTAGCCTGAGGCGCCGACCCCCACCCGACAGGCAGGCCCAGAATGTACCCCCAGAAATATACATACATATATATATACATACACATAAACATACACATGTACACATACACACACATACACATGCACATATATATACATACATACATACATACACATACACATACATATACACAGTTTGTCAGCCCCGACAACCACCACGCGCGCGCGCTGCCACCAGTCACAACATCAGCCACCCCCCTGCATCAGACCCAGCAGCCACGGGCGCCCACACCACAAACAAACGGCAGCAGAAACAGCAGCCACAACACCCCCAGACAGCCAGCACCACCCAATCAAATCAAAGCGATCAAAAAAAAACCGCGACCGGCAACCACACGCCAACAGGATCACAGATACCAGCCAGCGCCAGCCCGCCAGCAAGCCCAAACGCCAACACGCAAACAAGAGACACCAACACCCCCCCCCACCAAAAGACCCCACCACCCCAACCCAAACCCGCACAAACACACCACCGCCCAAACAACCGAGACACAGTATCCAGACCAGACACGGGCGCCGCGCCGCCACCACATCAAGTCGCCAACAGAGACCCCACAGCGCAAGGTCGGGCCACACGGGCACGGACCCCACCCAACAGGAAGCGAGACCCGCGCAACGCCACACACAAATAAATAAGATTAAACAAAAATAACAATAATTTTAAAAAAAATAAATAAATAATAATAATAAAATGAAATACAAATTAAATTAACAATAACAAATACAAATAATTAAATAAAATAAAGTAAGTAAATAATAAAAATTATTTAAAAAAAATAAATAAATAAATAAATAAATAAATAAATATATATATATACATATATATATACACATACATACACATACACATACATACATACACACATATATATATATATATACATACATATATATACACATACATACACACATATATATACACATAAAATAAAAATAAAAATAATAATAAATTAATAAAAGCTTGGCAGGCCACCAGAACGCAGTCCCCGGAATCCGCGACGGCCGACAAGGCAATGAGGGGTGCGCCGAACCCCAACCCCCCCACATGCATGTGTACAAGGCCCCCAGAGTGTCTACTGTGTAGTTAAAATTAGGAGGTCAGCCATTACAGCCGACCTCCAGTCCCTATTGATGCGTGTACTGTAGCATGAGTGAGATATGTATGCTTGTGGGAACTAATAATGCGATTAAAATTGGGGGACATCAAGGTCTTGGTGGGTCCCAACCAAGCCGAGCCCTCCAAATCCTGGAGACGGACTATTTTAGCGGCGCATTGATAGCAGTGAGCTAATGCTAGCTTATGCTGCTATTGTTGACACACTGAGCCGACGGCTGCTTCTGCTTTGTCTCAATCTTGCTAAAAGTAAATTCTAGATTATAATTCATGCAGCTCTCACCTGGTAGTAGATAAATGTGGCCATGGTCTGACAGGCTGGTTGACTTTGACATCCCCTGAGATGTCGAAATAGCACAGTTTCATCTGACATCACATGGACAAAGATAAGACAAAGATACAAAGATAAGACATTCTGGAGGAAAGTTCTGTGGTCAGATGAAACAAAAATTGAGCTGTTTGGCCGTAATACCCAGCAATATGTTTGGAGGAGAAAAAGTGAGGCCTTTAATCCCAGGAACACCATGCCTACCGTCAAGTATGATGGTGGTAGTATTATGCTCTGGGCCTGTTTTGCTGCCAATGGAACTGGTGCTTTACAAAGAGTAAATGGGACAATGAAAAAGGAGGATTACTTCCAAATTCTTCAGGACAACCTAAAATCATCAGCCTGGAAGTTGGGTCTTGGGCGCAGTTGGGT
Organism: Entelurus aequoreus; assembly: GCF_033978785.1. Lineage (NCBI taxonomy): Eukaryota > Metazoa > Chordata > Actinopteri > Syngnathiformes > Syngnathidae > Entelurus > Entelurus aequoreus. Next base: position 77,726,798 of record NC_084731.1, on the reverse strand, counting down.
GTTCCAACAGGACAATGACCCCAAACACCTGTCAAAAGTGGTAAAGGAATGGCTAAATCAGGCTAGAATTAAGGTTTTTAACTGACCTTCCCAAAGTCCTGACTTAAACGTGTGGACAATGCTGAAAAAACAAGTCCATGTCGGAAAACCAACAAATTTAGCTGAACTGCACCAATTTTGTCAAGAGTGTTAAAAAATTCAACCAGAAGCTTGACAGAAGCTTGTGGATGGCTACCAAAAGCGCCTTATTGCAGTGAAACTTGCCAAGGGACATGCAACCAAATATTAACATTGCTGTATTAATACTTTTGACCCAGCAGATTTGGTCACATTTTCAGTAGACCCATAATAAATTCATAAAAGAACCAAACTTCATGAATGTTTTTTGTGACCAACAAGTATGTGCTCCTATCAATCTATCACAAAAAAATAAGAGTTGTAGAAATTATTGGAAACTCAAGACAGCCATGACATTATGTTCTTTACAAGTGTATGTAAACTTTTGATCACGACTGTATATTATAATAGCTTCAATACAGAGGCAACTTGTTTTTCCTCTCTCCTGGTACTTTAAGGATCTTTCGAAAAAAAAAGCTAGTCAAAGATCATTTCTGTGACCGCACTCTTGTGTTTTTAGGAATCTGTTGCAAAAATGTGAGTCTCACACAAGTTTTTCAAACTGAATTGGCGGGTTAACAGTTGAATAGCCCAAATGATGAAAAAGTGAGGACCTAAAACGTAACCTTGAGGAACACCACTAGTTTAACTAAATAAGTTGAACACATGGATATTGACTGCCCACAGCAACACCTTTGTTACAAAAAAAATCACTTTATGGAAAAAAAATTAAGAAATGAACAGCCAAAAAGAAGAGCACTTTAAGGGGTGCCTTGAGGAATGCCTCAGTTATGTAAATCACAGGTTTGCACCAGAGTGTTGTATGTTTGCTAGCAAGGTTAGAATGTCAACGCTAATTCCTCTATACCAGTGGTTCTCAAATGGGGGTACGCGTACCCCTGGGGGTACTTGAAGGTATACCAAGGGGTACGTGATATTTTTTTTAAATGTCTGTCAAAAAGAACTGTGAAAAGAAATGCAACAATGCATAATTCAGTGTTGACAGCTAGATTTTTTGTGGACATGTTCCATGAATATTGATGTTAAAGATTTCTTTTTTTGTGAAGAAATGTTTAGAATTAAGTTCATGAATCCAGATGGATCTCTATTACAATCCCCAAAGAGGGCACTTTAAGTTGATGATTACTTCTATGTGTAGAAATCCATCCATCCATCCATTTTCTACCGCTTATTCCCTTCGGGGTCGCGGGGGACGCTGGAGCCTATCTCAGCTACAATCGGGCGGAAGGCGGGGTACACCCTGGACAAGTCGCCACCTTATCGCAGTGTATAGACATCTTTATTTATAATTTAATCACTTGTTTATTTTTCAACAAGTTTTTAGTTATTTTTATATGTTTTTTTCCAAATAGTTCAAGAAAGACCACAACAAATGAGCAATACTTTGCACTGTTATACAATTGAATAAATCAGAAACTGATGACATAGTGCTGTATTTTACTTCTTTATCTCTTTTTTTTCCAACCAAAAATGCTTTGCTCTGATTAGGGGGTACTTGAATAAAAAAAAATTTCACAGGGGGTACATAACTGAAAAAAGGTTGAGAACCACTGCTCTCCAGTAGTCCCCAACCACCGGTCCGGGGACTGGAACCGGTCCGTGACACATTTTCCACCGGGCCGCACGGGAACAATAATTAATTTATAAACTACCGCATTTTCTCTGACTTAACTTTGGCTTGTCCCACTGAACACACCAATAAGCTTGTTAATAGATGTAAATTACAACTCCTATGTTACAGTACATGGGACAATGCACATCAATGGACATATAACATGTAAATGTGCCAGATTGTAGCCAAAGGCTAATTTTTCATGCTCATTTTTTTTTGCTGTTTTTATCTCCCGCACGTAGAAAGCCCGTCCGTGAAAATAATGCATACATTAAACCGGTCCCTGCTGGAAAAACGGTTGGGGAACCCTGCTCTATACAACAGGAGAATGCTCCTGCCTCCATGACTAACATTTACGTGCACAGTCCTCATAACTGATATTTACATACTCTACAAAACAGGTTAGAACTCAAGACACCAATCCAAAGCCAACAAAATATTGTAATCTCTGTGACCAAAAGTTCAAAGAAGACCAGTATGGTTCTTTGTTTCAAAGAAATTGGTCACAGGCTGTCTGGTTAAGAGCTTCCTGTTTCTCTGGCATCCGATAGTCAAACATTTTCACTTCCTTCCACAACACTGCTGCAGGGTCCGCATACAGACACACACAACGACAATAAAAGTTAAGCAACATTGAAGTGTTGAAATATGACATTTTCATTTTGATAACAGATTCATCAGCTCCAAAACAATGTTTTACTGTCTTGGATGTGCAGCCAATTATTCCTCAATACAGTGAAAGCAAGGTTTGCTGACTCATCCAGTCGCGCTTCCCGGTTCCTAGCAGGTGGTTGTAGTCGGCGGTCCCAGACATTCTCCTGGCCTTAGTGCATGATTGCAGAATCTTTCTGGCCTAATAATAGGCCGTGCTGCTACTGCTGATTGTCAGTTTCCCTCTCTGCTGCTGCTGCTCTTTCCATCATCTGTCCTCAGTATTCGTATACATTGACTTAAAAAACTTCTGTCTTTGTGAGGTCAAACTCTTGTCTGTACATTTTCTCTAATGTCAGCTTCTCTTTTCTTCTGCTTTGCCGCTCCTAGGACTGCTAGCTGCAGAAAGTATGTATCCCCCCTTCCCAATCGTTTGATGCGTGATATCCTCATGTGTCCCGTCACTGGCTTTTTAGTTGCATTATTAGTGTTAGGTGATGTAGTCTCCAGTTCTTTGTCTCCCTTTGTCTCCTTTCCCTACAAGAAATGCTTTAAGTGTGTTTTTCTTCTGAAAAGGTTTATTCGTTGAGATGAGCAAAATCAAACATGTATAACGGAAATTTAAAAATAATGTAGTTATGTTATAGTTCATCCACCATCTACTTGACTGTGTGACTTTTTGAGCTGACTTTCTTCCGATGTCATATTGATGCCACTGCCACTGTTTCTCTGGTTTTGCTGCATGTGTTGGCGCTGCAGCAGGTACTTGCGGTTAAATAATTTACGGATGTTTACCTTTCTGTGTGTTATGCTGTCATGAAGACCGTTGTTGGTGACTCTTGCCTGTACTGTGATTGTGTCTTTGTCCTTTTTGCCTGTTTGCTGTGCAGTTGTTTTTGTGTCTATATGTGCCATGATCAGTGTTTGCATTTTGCACAGTGTTGACTCTGTGTACTTGTCAGAATGTGGGCAATAAAGTTTGGATTTGTTTAACTTTGATGCATTTGCATCCACAGGGGCAGTGTCACAGGTTTTGGATAGCCTCGAGGAGATTCATGCATTGACGGACTGTAGCGAGAAAGATATGGACTTTCTCCACAGTGTATTCCAGGATCAGCATCTCCACACCCTCTTAGATGTGAGTAGAACTTATGTCCTGTTTAGTGTAGGCTTTTAATTCCCATGAAATCAAACGGTGCCATATTTTGATACCTTTTGTTGCACGTGACCTCACGTCCGATTTAGACTCAGCCGGTTTAAACACTTGGTGGGCAAACAAGCACTCAAGTAGGGACTCAGTCAAACTTCCTTTAGGTACCGTAATGTTGACATTTTTCTTGCCAACAAAACAAGTATGCTTGATAGAAAACTCTCAAAAGTACAGTACGGTTCTAATAATTCACATAAAATTTGCCCTAGATGAGCAATTTTACATGGCAATTTCAACACTTCCAAATTTGGTAGTGAAAACCGCAACTAAGATGCACGCTACTGAGTAATACTTGGTGGGCAAACAATCACTCAAGTAGGGACTCAGTCAAACTGCCTTTAGGTAATGTTGCAGTTTTTCATGCCAACAAAATAAGTATGCTTGATAGAAATCGCTCAAAGGTACGGTTCCAATATTTTATATATAATTTTCCCTGGATTAGCAATTTTACATGGCAATTTCAACGCTTCCAAATTTGGTAGTGAAAACCGCAACTAAAATGCACGCTACTGATTAATAGGTACAATCCTTTTTTTGGGCGCAGCAAAAGAATAAAATCAATCCTAATGGCAAAGACTACTCCCTGACTCGGCCACACACCGTAGCCTATGCAATACCGCCATCTAACGTCTTGGAATTGTAATTGCATGCAAAGTCTGCTATATCAGTGGTCCCCAACCACCGGGCCGCGGACCGATTGGTACCGGGCCGCACAAGAAATTTAAAAAAAAAAAAAAGTCTTTTTTTTTTTTTAATGAAATCAACATAAAAAACACAATATATACATTATATATCAATATAGACCAGTACAGTCTGCAGGGATACAGTCCGTAAGCACACATGATTGTATTTATTTATTTAAAAATTGTCCGTGGGACAAATTTTCAAGCGTTGACCGGTCCGCAGCTACAAAAAGGTTGGGGACCACTGTGCTATATAATACAGTGTACTGTATAATACTTGGAAATGAGACGTCATACGCCAATCTAAACTTGTATGAATTCTATACATTGCTGTCTGAGTAACTAAGTTATTTAATTGAGCACGTTGAACCTACAGTCTGTGCTCTTTCTCTGAGGACAAAGTAATGCTAAGATCCATACATGGATATGTCTACAACAGGATGTGGCGTCAAGAGTGCCAAAATCCTCGCCACACTCTGCATGCATGTTGCGTGCAAGTTTGCGTTCATTATGTGTTTCTCTACTTGCGCAGCTTTCTACCCTTTTGGCACTTAAGGGTGGGCATTTCTATACACAGCTTGTGCAACTTTAAACGCCAACAAAAAGACGGCGCGCGCACACACAGAGAAGCCACGTGCATGCATAGTGGTTTTTTTTACGGGCGAGGATTTTGCCATAGAAGTGAATCCACTTGACGGCACATGAACTGTAAGTGTAGCGGTCAACCCTCGTTTAGTAATAAATAAAGTTAGATATGACCATGTTTAGCCACGTGCCTACGTGGGGGCCATCTTAGCGGGCGCCACGTTCCCATTGAAGGCAATGCAATACAATGTTATTATTATTATTATTATTATTAAAATAATACATAACTTGATTATTTTGCAACTGATTTTCATGGTTTTGACTTTGTCACTGACAATAATATACAACATTTGATCTAAAAAACAAAAAAGAATAGCGTATAAAAAGGTTATTAGCAGTGTCTTTTTTTCAACTGTATAGTATATTTTGCAAACACAACAATGGGATGCCCTCGCACTTTGCCCCTTCTAGCTTAGTCTCGCCATAAGCATGCAGGTCGGTATAGCTCGGTTGGTAGAGCGGCCGTGCCAGCAACTTGAGGGTTGCAGGTTCGATCCCCGCTTCCGCCATCCTAGTCACTGCCGTTGTGTCCTTGGGCAAGACACTTTACCCACCTGCTCCCAGTGCCACCCACATTGGTTTGAATGTAACTTAGATATTGGGTTTCACTATGTAAAGCGCTTTGAGTCACTTGAGAAAAAGCGCTATATAAATATAATTCACTTCACTTCACTTCAGGTCATAGGAGCCTGTCGTATCCATCCTATATATCTATGCATTTTGCAATTATTATAAAAAAATACTTTAAAACCAAATTAAAACTGTAACATATTTAAACACTCGAATAACAATAAGACGGCGGTCAATTAAGAAGCCAGGACAATATTTAGTGTTTCTTCTGCCAAGGACATTATATCTGTTGCTTATTTCTTTATTTCCAATACTAAATTTTTTTTTATTTAACTTGGTTAAAATATTTCTGTGTGTGTAAAAGTACTTTTGAGCACATTTAACAATACCGTGATAATATTGATAATTGTTATAATTTTGGTCACATTAACTGTAATATGACATGTTCATATCATTACAAACCTATTGTGGTGTTTTTTGTTGTTGCAGCTGTATGACAAAATCAACACCAGGTCATCTCCGCAAATTCGGAATCCTACCAGTGATGGAGTACAGAGAGCCAAAGAAGTAAGCTTCATGCAGCTCTCAAAAAATGGAGAAGAAAAATTGAAAGAACTGTTGTTGTTGCATCTTTGTGTCAGCGCCATTAATCATGGCTTTATTATTTCCTCTCCAGGTACTGGAAACAATCTCATGTTACCCAGACAACACAGAGGCAAAGGAGCTCAGGAGGATCCTTACACAACCACACTTCATGGTAACACACAAAATTACACATTTATTATTTTAAACACAATGGACTACTCTATTTATTGTTTGCTGTGTTAATAATAGGGATGCATTTTTTTTCAAGCCGATACCTACCAATAGAGAGAACTTCCTGCTTCCCAAAGCCAATACCGATAACTTATTTTCTGTATATCTATTATTGTGTACGTATGTACAGTATGCACTTTTGCATATGTATATATATATAAAAATATATGTATGTGTGTGTATATATGCGTGTGTATATATATAGATATACTGTATATATGTATGTATGTATGTGTGTATGTGTATATATGTATGTATGAATGTACTGTGTGTTTATATATACTGTATGTATGTACGTATGTATGTATACATGTGTATATATATGTATGTCATATGTATATATGTGTATTAT